>NC_089594.1:51295002-51633139 GCF_019320115.1 Miscanthus floridulus | reverse complement strand
ATATGAAGACCATATTTCAAGTATGCTTACTATAGGTTTAATATTTTTCCTAGCTAGAGCATGTCAACACAAGACCAGAAAAATTGGAATCACAATTTTATCACCTTCCTCGCTCAAGTTATGCAATTTACAAGCTAGAAACTATTTTAAAAGCACTTATCTTGCTCAATTTAATTAACCTATAAAAATAACCTAAACATTATATTACATATTTTTATTAAATTGTACACTTCAAGATGAATCCAACAAAATTTGGTTCACCCCATTCAAATACTCCTAGCTTTAGATATGAACTTTTGAAGTTTGCATTCAAATATGTGAAAATAAATCCAGAAAAACATTTCAAATGCTGACTGATAGCTGGGACCTGCGAGTCAATGGGACCCACTCATCAGCGACACACAGAGCAGGGCCATGGCTTGATTAGAAAAAAGCTCACCAATGGTGACGTCACCGACAGTAGCGTCACCGGCATCGTGTTCCCCACTCTCTTGCGCACCTACTAGCACCCTAGGTTTGCTCAGAGGGACACTAGAGCTGCCTTGCCGGTGAGCATGGTGGCTCGGCGGTGGCGTGCGGTGGTGGACTCATCATCTTCAGTGGCATTGAGCCTAGGTGAGCACTACTATGGCATCTACAAACCTTAGCGAAGCTCTACGGCGTGGATTAGATCAAGGTGGAGCGGTGACGGAGCTTGGCCATGTGCATGGCGATACGGCAGCGTTCTGCTCTAACGAGGCCAACATTGGCCTTAGGCTCTTGCCCCGAGTTATACCTAGCTCTAACCTAACCCTAACATCTAGAAGCACGCAAGGAAGAAAACCAAGCATGCATAGCCACGACGGCATGCATGGCGGCGGCGCTCTCGGCTCACGCGGTGCGGAACGGGGAGCCCTGGGTGCATAGCTTTTATAGGCGGTCCACTAGGGTTTGTGATGGTGCTTTGGTTTCTAGGGCATCAATGGGATGACCGATGCACATGGCTTGCATCCTAGTGCTCGGTCTTGGGAATCTTCTTGATGGGCTAGGGCTCGGGCGTGGCCTGAAGGCATCTACATTTTGTGGCATGGAGCGAGGTTCGATGGGGTTTGCTGCTTCTGTCATGGCTCAGCGTGGCTGGACAAAAATAGAGGCGCATGGTTGCATGGAGGTAGAAGATGACGGTGTTGGTTTGGATGGGACAAAAGAAAAAAGGTGGCATCCTCGGCTCTTCCTTCTGCTGCAGCTGATGAGTAGGGTCATGGGACTGACGTGGGTGCAATGGGAGCTAGCATGAGAAGGCATCCGAGGGGAGTGGTCTCCTACGGCTGACCTTTGGGCCACCTAAGCCATGCAAGAGCGGCTGCTGGTCCATGTCTTTAGGTGCATATGTGAGGGGTCCAACAATTGTGTACATGAGCATCCCATACTCAAGGGAGAGGAGCGGTGGCTCTTACGGTTGTAGTGCAAGCGCTCCTAGGGTTTGGGGCGTGGATGTGGCTGGGTTGGGCTAGGTGGGCTATGGCTTGGGCTAGGTGGTGCACTGGGCCAGGCTAGGCCGGGTGTAGGACCAACCTTGGAGGAAAGGGAGGCCATGCTAGGTGAGACCAAGGGCCTAAACCTACATAAATTGCTCCCTCTATGTCTTTGTGTCACCATCTAGTTTGTATCTCAGGCACATCCACCAATTAATCTACTATCATGGGCATACCCCTTGATAGACTACCGACCATATTTTGTTGACAGTGTCATGCTAGGTAGGGGGTGTGCATGCTGATTCCATGGCAAGCTAGATGGTATACTTTCCAAGCTCCATGGTCCTCCTCAAGCTAGGTTAGTCACTCACGATTGGATCTATTTCCTAGGTCATTGGCGCCAACGGCGTTGAGGAGATCATGGAGGCGATGTAGAATCACCCTATGCTAATATGTGCCAATGACAACAACAACATCTCTGATCCTGGTGCCTCATCGCTAGGTTAAGAGATCCATTGACCAGGATGATCTAATCGCATCTATCAATCGGGTCACCAATGGCTTAGTTAAATGCTTGTCTCTCATGGAGTCAGTCTTAGATCGATCTATTGTGAGCAACCAAGTTCCTACACTCTATGGTCACCATGCCGCTATGATCAAGCAATCTGCTCGCCCCCCCCTTGTCCAAGGTGGCAAGATTCTGATCCAGTGATCACGGCCACTCCAAAAGGGCGCATTGTGTGACGTCGACCACTTCCAGCTATCGGCCTATGTCTAGCTGATTATGAAGCCCTAGTGGAGAATGTGATGAGACCCTATCCTTTTAGGCTGGTGGGTGCAGGATCTGCGTATCAAGATGCTATCCATCACCTTTTTGTGGACCATGTTGAGCGTGACCACATCGATGGCCTCTACATGATTGATCTGCCTAAGGCTGATCAGCCCGTGCCATGGTGAACATGGTGATTATCCGCCAGATTTCGGATGACTCCCTCCATACCATCTTAGAGGAGAGCCCCAATGAGTACTCCAAGGGCTCAACCAAAACTGCTTCTAGTTGCCCCCCTTTCTATCGAGATTCGAGGGCAAGATTTTCCATATCAACCACAACAGCATCACCAAGGATGGCGAGACCTTCTATGAGCGCAATGCTCACCTAGCGAAGAACGCTGATCACCAACATCGCCGAGACGAAGAAGCCACCCATGGTGCCTATTGGCATTTCTTAGTGCAATCACTAAGTGAGGAGGTTTTAAGTCCATCACCGGTAATGGCGCTATAAATGCCTATTGGTATTTCTTAACACCATTACTAAGGCTAAGTTAATCTTAGCAATGCTGCCAAGAAACACCAACTACGATAGTCCTTAAAGATTACAGACAATATCCACAAGCGTACGGAGCTATCATTATAACATTTCACCTTGAAGTATTTAGGGTATCATTATTTATATTTTCCCAAATGAGGGCAAGGTATATATATTCTAGCATAGACATAAACATGATTACAAACTTGCATAGTGGACCATAGTTCATAACAGGGGTAAAAATGGTATATCATGGATAATGCACACACATCTGGGCCAACCTCAAGGACAAAAGGAAAACAAAGAATAAAAAATATTCCTAAGTGGAGTAGGCATATTCTAATATAGGCGTGTAAAGAATAGTTGATAATCATACAACAAACTTGGTTAGAGCTAGAACTAAATGCAAGATAGGTCAGGAGGCCAATGAGTACTGGTCTGCCAGCATCCTCAAGTGACAATTTAGACTCCTACACCTTAGATGAACGTGGGGGATTACAAGGGATGGATAGGGCTATCACCACCTACTGCCTACTCCTCAACCATGGAAAGGGAAATGTATTCACATGTTTCTCCATACCCAAGCATCATGCTTGCATACATAGAAACTACCCAAATTCCCCCAGGTTCCCGACCCTATGGATCGATAGGTAAAGAACTTGGGCACACCTAAAGGCACGATGAACCGACATCTCAACTTAGCTCTAATTCTACTCATATAAGTTATATGAATGATTAAGCATAAAATTTTACATGTCAAGATCATAACACACAAACTATATACTAGTTCGTATTTCATGATCATAACGCAAAAACTATAGTCTAGCTCATATGCACTACTATATGAATGATATGAGAGCAAGAACTTGGAAGAACTCTTTATAGTATTCATACCAAGAAGGTTCTCTTCTTCCAAGGAAACAAGCTCTCCTTGATAGCTTTGCGCTTGCTCACAAATACTACTAAAAGCTAAAAGAGACTAAGAGGTGTTAGTGAGGTAGAGGCTCCAAATGAATGTGTGTCTTGAGAATGAGCTCTAGCCCCTTATTTATACTAGCTGATGGTCAGTTCAGCACAGATAAATTAGGAAACCATCAGAAACCGCCATTGCATGCCGCCATGCATCAGTCGGTGAAAGCTAGGCCTAGGTGGTAGCAGCAGGGGTGTGGCCGCACCCCTAGAGCGCCCGCACCCAAGTGGGGCTGGCTCGCTACCACCTTTGCATGGTCAATTCCTAGCTAGGCCTGAGCCCCTTCCATGTTGGTATCCATCCTAGGTAGGTTGTGTAGGTGGGCTTCTCTTCTTATTTCCTTTGCGCATTTTAGCTTTTCGCCTTCTGTTTGTGCCTTTTGGTATGTTTCCACTTGTATTCAAATATGTGACTAGCAAAACATGTTTTCTTGAATACAAGTGGAACTAGGCCAATAGTAAAGGCATATGTATCAAAAGTATATTTATTTCTCCTATTTTAGACTATAATTGTTGGTTAGAAATGGTCGTTAGTGACTACCAACAGTGCCGATGGGGATCCAAATGGCCCACACCGTGTTTGCCACAACCTCGATGACGAGTTTGATATGGTGGGTAGACACCGAGCGCCAACCTCATCATTGTCTTCAAAGAGTTGGCTAGACTCCCACAGACTCTAGAAGTCAAGAAGATCATTGTGCACATTAAAGCAGCCCAAGTCCAAGTGAACGAGATCCAGAACCCCGCCCCAACCTACTTGACTGCATTGGCTCATAGCTGACGCTCTCGTAGCTCTTGCCATGATAGGGGAAGTTAGCACTAGGGCTCCGAATGCCCTTGCTATCAAGTAGGTGGCCCCTATCTCTATAGAGGGCCCGAAGGCAACTACAAAGGGCACCCAAACCAAGATGAACACCCCCCTCACCCACTGAGCAAGCGCGGCAGCCACCGCAATGCCAACCAGGAGGTCAACCAACCTCTGCCACACGATGTTCGGGAGCATATCAATGCCAACATCAACATCTATGATCGCATCGAGAACAGCTAATCCATGCGGCATCACATAGAAATTCAGCGTTGGCAACAGTATGTCACCGAGCACGGAGCTCTCGGCGCTGCCCGAGCACCACCCATCGGCAGCACTTCTGGGCTTCATGCCTTCATGACAAGACTGTGGGTCGTCTAGTGGCCCACGAGCTTCAAGATCTTTGGGGTGGACAAAAATGATGGCAAGACCAACCCCGAGCAGTGGTTGATGTTGTACAAAATCATCGTGCACACCATCGGCAGAAGTGAAGATGTGATGGAAAACTATCTCCCCATCATTCTCAACCAATCTACAAACAATTGGCTCCTTAGCCTCATGGTGGACACCATCAGATCTTGGGACGACCTCAAGAGAGCTTTCATCACAAACTACATGGCTACGTGTGAGTAGCCAAGCACCAAGTATGACTTGGAGAAGCATCATCAAACCTTTGGGGAGCCCTTGGGTAGCTTCATCAGGTGCTTCTCAGAGCCAAGGAACTCCATCCCCAACATCACTAATAGCGAGGCCATCGCCACGTTCACCAAAGGGTTCCTCTATCATGAGTAGCTCTATGGAAAGTTGTATTTCAAGAGGCCAATGACATCAGTGAGCTACTGCAAATGCCTATGCCAACACTAAAGAAGCTGATTGGGCCGCCTGCCCTATGCGGTAGCAGCACCACAATGATGACCATCACAAAGAAAGGTGCTATGATGATTATGACCGCCTCCACGACAACCATGACCACCGCCATGATGACCGTGACTACAGCCATGATGACTATGACCACCACCATGATGAGCATGACCGTTGTTATGACGATCACGACCACTAACACGATGACAGGCCAGATGGCTCAAGAGGTTGGCAGAACGGTCGACATAGATTAGACAACTCCATCAACAGTATCAACGCTCATGCTAAGCGTAGCTATGACGCTGACTACACCAAACTCATGGATGGTCCCTACCCCATTCCCAAACATAGCAAGTAGACCATGGGTGAGTGTAGAGGCTTGAACAAAGCATTCCATGAAGAAGATAGGAAGATGCCACAGTGCAAGGACGACGAAGCTGATGATGGCCAAGAGGAGGATCATTGCAAGGATGCTCATCCTACTAACCAGGATCCCACTAAGACCATTGCCTTGATCTTTGGTGGGAGGGTAGCCATTGAGACCAAGTGGGAGCAGAAGCTCACCGCTCGGCACATCATGTCAATCACCACCTATGATGACACCATCAACAACCCCAAGTACCTAGACTGGTCAGAGCACCCCATGACCTTTTCTAGAATTGACCAGTGGGTGGATATACCATATCTAGGGTGCTTTCCAGTTGTGCTAGACCCCATCATCAAGAGCATGCACTTCCAAAAGGTCCGCATCGACAGAGGGACTGCCCTCAACATTCTTTTCACTGGGTCCCTAACTATGTTGGGGCTCACCAAGGAAGACCTCACCCCCATGGACTCTCTATTTTGGAGGACCATTCTCAGGAAGGAATCATAACCTCTGGGGTAGATTACTTTGCCGGTATAGTTTGGCACCACCGACCACTTCCTAACAGACTACGTCAACTTCCTCGTGGTAAACTTCAACATGGCGTATCACGCCATCCTAGGCTGACTAGCTCTTGCCAAATTCATGGTAATGCCACATTATGTGCATCTTGTCCTAAAGATGCCAATAGAGTAGGGAATCCTCTCCCTACATGCCATCATCAGTGTAACACCTCAGGTGTTAGCCTTGCATAACTTGACTTGCATAACATGAGCATGAGCATCAAGCATTCATAAATCATCATTTACAATTGAAACATTTGATGGAAACATATGAAACATTGCTTGTTATCTTGTGTTTCTTGAAACATATGCAACGTTTGCTTGTTTTTGCATGTTTCTTTGTACTTATGCAAATAATCATGAATGAAAACATGTACTTGGTAGATGTGAGTCACAAAAACATGTAACCACACTTGGGTTAGCAATTAGTGCATGGTTCATGAAAGTCACTTTTCATAATCAAGCCTTTAAGGCATATTTCATGTGATTACTTTAAATAGCTCTATGAGTGACTACTACATGAAATGATTAAATGACCTTGAAAATTGCTTAAACATGTTTAGAGTATCATTATAAACAACTTTGATATTCATGGTTAGGGGTAAGTAGGTCATTAAGCCATGCTTTGATGTGTTTCATCTTTTAAATGTGACATGTTTGACCAATTTGGAACTAGGTGTTAGAGACCTTGCATGGAGGAGTTCACTAAAGCAAAGTTGTAGTATTTGACATAAGGAACAACTTTTATTTTTGGGTCATTGACTGATTTAGCTTCTAACATGCTTGAATTGGTCTCACAAAAATCATCAAATCACTGATTTCAACACTTAGCAAATTTCACCAAGTCTTTTTCAACTGACAGACTGACAGCCGATGTTTGGGGTGATATTACTCTGTTTCTGTTATGAATTAGAACAAGTTCTTTGAACAAGATTTGTAGCTGGTACTTAGGTCTACAAAAGTTGTTTAGGTCAGTTATGAATTGGAGCCATGGATTAGCCGTTGCATCAGCGAGAAACTTGGCGTCAGGCTCAGCTTTGGGTTGTCTGAATGAACTGAATCACGGCGTTAGTGGCCGACCGCCTTTAGGCCATGGCCGCCACATGGTGGAGGAGAGGCCGTGCATCGCCTCTGCTCTGCCCAGCCAGGCCACGTCGGGCCAGTACACGCCTTCAACACCCCCGCGCTCGCCTGCATCGCCCTGCACTTCCCATTTCGCTTATCTGGCTTCTCCTTCACCACAGCGCAGCCTCTGAGCACCCGCCACACCATTGCCGTTGCAGCCACTCCGCCAAGCTCACCAGCGCTCACTGTCGTTCCATTCGCCAATCAGTCGCGCTCGTAGCTCCGTCTCCACTTTCCCCACTATTTCCACCTTGCAGCACCCATGATTTTGCCTTGGTAAGCTGCGTTCAGCGTTGCGCCATCGCGGGGTTGCCTTTGCCGGAGCTCCACCATGGCTGCTGCCGTGGCCGTGCTTTGTCGGAGCCGCTCTAGCCGTCTTGGTCGCGTAGCCACCGTCGTAGAGTCTCTATAGTCCTGTAGAGTGTGTCACTTGACTTTGCCGTGGCTTCCACCGGCGCCTTGCCGTCGTCCAGCGCCACCGCTCCGCCATGAGCGCCGCCGCCATTGCTAGCACCGACGAGCAGTCCCACCAAGTAGATGGTTGGGTGCGCAATGTCGAGTAGAACATCCGGTGATGATGTCACCGCCGACAACCCCACCGTCGGCGAGCTCCACCGTTCCCGCGTTGATTCCGCGCCGTTGCACTGTTCCATTTCACTGACATGTGGGGTCCCCTAACTTGTGGGTCCCGTTTGTCAGCGACTCCAACTTGAAAGCTAGTTCATTCTTTTCAAATTTAAATCCTGATTTCATGTGTTTTTGTTATTTTTAGATCTCTAGTTTGGTAACTTCAAAAATTGTGAAGTAAAGTTGGTTGTGTTCCTTAGGAAGTGTAGTATTTAGGAAAAATATGATTTTATCTTCAACAGTAGAAATGTTTGGAGATTTAAATAGGGATTTGAAATGTGCTTTTGAATGCACTCAAATTTGTTTATTTTATATCTAGAGTTCCTTTGCTCCAAAATTTATGAAATTTTTGTGGCAAGCTAGTATTAGCATACATGAGCTCTGGTAAAAATTTGAGGACCAGTGCATAGGTAGATTTATAGTTATAGATTTTTCTTTTATGGATAGTCAATCCTTGCATGAATTTTCATAAATTAATTATGAGTCCAAAATTCATGAAATTTGTTGGAGGTAATCCTAGTACCATATGGATGTTAAGAAAAATAGGAAATCTATTGCTTGACACTTTTCAATAGGATTTTCCATTTATGCTATTTCAAGCCTTGCTTCCTTGTCATTTTTGTATAGGATGTTCTACTTGGTAAAATGACATGAAATTTTTATAGTAGTGCTTTGATAGCATTAGTAAGGCACTGTAAATTTTTCAGAACTTATTAAGTATATCTGATATATGTTTATTATTTAACCTAGATATCTAAATAAAATAATAAAGGTAATTAAATAAATAGTTTGGGCTTCACCATTATATGATCTTAAATGTATTTGGTATGCTTAAACCGTTGGTAGATTCTATGTTATCAAATTTTGAATGATTACATGAAGTAGAAGTATCGTTACTTTATATTGCATGTTGAATAGTTTCCGGATAGATTCTGTAGTTTGATGAGTTACATGTGGAAAATGATGTGTACTGTAAAAATGGTTAATAACAAAGTTGTAGAGAATTTGATAAGCTTTCTAGAAAGTCTAGGATCACTAGATTTGGATTTGTAGAACTCCAGTTATGAGTGAAACAAGTAGCTGCTATTTTATGGTATAATCGATGCCTTATGGAAGTAGATAATTAAATAACCGAGAAGAGATATGCACCTACTCAATAAATATGATGCACTTGTTAACATATATGCATTCATAATACTTATGCCATATTCATGCATCTAGGATTGGAGGAAGAGATCACGTTGCTGAAATTCGAAGAAGCAGAGGAAGGGAATCAGCAGGAGGATCTACAAGCCGCAGCTCCCGAAGGTGTGGAGCCGAACCCTGAATAGCTTTTGGAGTGTCCTGACCACCGCCCTACTTCCTTTCTATGAGGCAAGCCCCGGAGCATTATAAGTCTCCTAGTAATTTACAAATGTTTACTTAAGTACTTATGATTGCTGCATTAGATTATAAGAGTTGAATGAAACCACTTGATGCATGTACATTCCTTGTCCAGATATTACACCTTTAACCAGTATAGGTCTAGGATCCAATATATATGCTTAGCCATGCTTAGACCGGTAGAAGTTAGGTGATGTCCTATCACCTGCGAGATATAGGTGGATACCGGAGCACGGTTGGCTATATTTGCTATCGTGGAACAAGAACCATAGGGTAAAAGTAAATCAAGACCGGACAGGAAGTCAATAGAGAAGCGATAAGACATGGAGGTCTTGGGTGTGGATTTATCCCCGTCTATGTCGATTGAGGACCGTACTATTGTTGGCACTTCTGACAAGATTGAACGCATGCCTCTCACTTAGCTGGCCGGATAACTCGTTCCAACCGCGAAGCCGAGTAATTCAACTTAGGCTGGGAATCGTTCTATTGTGCGCTCCTTCCGGGGAACGATCAGACTGGGCCCAAGGGCAGGCTTGGCCTGAGCATCCTGGCTCTGGTGTTCCAGATTGTGCGGTGCAGTACAGACCCGCGAAATGTGTACCAGAGTTGTACCAAAGGTGACCTAAGGCTATCGTGGTTGGTAGACCTGGGTTTGTGTTAGGAATAAATTTCCAGCTGGTTGAAATCGATTTGAATCACCGTCTCTCTCGGATAGTGAGAAACTTGGCTAGTCCCAACATCGTAGCAACTATGTTATGAAACATGATGGTTCGGATAAAAAGGGAATTACAATACCTGCTATGGTTACTATTGTATGCTTCTAAATGATATACCACATGTTTGGCATAGGATAGTTGCTAACCTAGAAATGGATAGTCATAATTAACCTGGTAAAGAATTTGCAACTATACCATGATTCAATTGCTTTTTCACAAAAATGTTGCCGAGTTACGCCCACTTATACAGCCTTGCATAATCCTTGGAGTCATTTTATTTCTGGTTCATGACGGGTAAGTCTAGCTGAGTACCTTCTCGTACTCAGGGTTTATTTTCCCATTGTTGTAGATGGCACTGTGTATCATGGGTTTTGCAAGAGTTGCTTCTATCCCGCTGTGGATGAGGAGTAAGCCTTGGGCAGGCTTCTTTATTAATTCCTATCCTTGCTTTTGTGGACCGTGATCTATTTTGGCACTGTATCAAACTATGTTGGAAACTTTATCTTTGAACTTATTTGCTTCCGCTTTATTTATCAAACTTGGTTTGTAATAACTTTTATTCGTACTCTGATGACGGAATGTATCTATGAACTTTATGTAATATGTGGCATGTATGTTGAATCCTGTACGATCTTGGTTGTTGTAAATCATTTATCGAGACCCGTTGTGGTACTTGACGAACTACCAGGTTTATATGGGTTCAAGTATGACAGTGTGACCGCTTGCGGGATACCATTATACTTGTACTCTTATAAATTGGTCGGTTCTACAACAGCTAGTATCAGAGCAAGATTCAACGTTATTTGTCACAAGTGTATTTAAAACAAAAGTTTTTGTTTTCCAAAAACCCTTCTCTGGCAACTAATAGTGATATAATAGGTATTTGAAATCTAAAGTGTGCCAATGATCACTTTCCTTATGGCCAAATTAAGGACTATTAGGTGGCTATTTAAGTACTAACATGGGGGTTTTTACTTCGTCGTCCATACGGCGTGCTATAGTATGGATGCCATTCACTTGAGTGGTAATGTATGGATCAAATGCCTCTACGCCAAGGTAAGATGAGTGTATGACCGCAAGATGTGAGCATGTGGTCGGGAAGAGTTAGCTTTGGTACGGCTATGTATACATGCGTGCATGTGTATATGGTACATATTTAATTGTGGGTTAAATTATTGTCGGGTAGATTGATACGGAAGTATATGTATGGGTATACATATATGGAAGTATTTACAATTACATTCTGCATATTCATTATGGGTTTAGGGCTGAAATGAAATTTTATGCAGGTACACTAACAACGAAATGTGTAGCTCGACTAGTTACGCTATTTATGAGAGAACATATGTATGCCACAATGTCTACCGTTAGAAACAAATTTTTCCTAAGTTTGTGAGGACATACGGCACGAGCATGCATCATGTTAAATTACCATTCACATAATTACATTGTTCCTCCTCTTATAAAATTCTTACTCGGTTATGTAACTCTTATCCATTATGGCATTGTCTCACCAAGTGGTGCATGTTAATGGTGCAGATGGCACGCACCAAGTAGACTGCTCGCAAGTCCATCAGAGGCAGAGCTCCTAGCCATCAGCTTGCTCCACGTACCCATCAACGTCACACGTTCCTTGGAGAGTTTGGGATGCCTACACTCTTGTGGAGAGTGCTCAGCTATGTAGGCTATCCTGATGGAATGGAACCCCGCTACTTCTGGGCGAATGAGCAGTTGGGAGAAGGTCTCTTAGTTACTGTGGAGGCCATTGTTTGTCCCCGAGGTGATGATTCTGAGTGGATCGGTTGGTGTTATGAGTCAACTGGCAGGACTGCTGAAGAAGCAGCTGGCCGGGTAGCCTTTGGGATCCTAAGGGATATCATGGATCATTTTCCTCAGGAGCTAGCAGCCGCTTTGGTTGGAGTTTTTCCGAGGGGCAACCCTTCCACTGACTCATGGCAGTAGGCAAGAGGAAGACCCTTGGAGATTGGTGCAGCAGAAGGGCAGAACAGTGACAACCCTACCATGAGTGCCATGTTCGCAATGATGAGAGTGTTAGATGGAGTGGAAGGTAGCCTCAGACGTGTATCTGGTGCTCTTGGTCATGCCCGTGACGACCGACGTCAGCTTCAGAGGGAGCATGACGCCAAGATTGAGAGGCTCACTGAAGAGATGACTCGGTTAACTCACCAGCAAAATGCAGCCTAGACCAGGGAAGATGTCCTGAGAGCTCGACAGTTTGAGCTAGTGCAGCAGCTGGCCAATGCAGAAGAATACAATGATAATCTACATGAAGAGGTTCATCTACTAAACAATCAGCTCCACCCTTATGTCCCACCTGGAGCCGTGGAAATGGATCTAGAAGGGTACAAGGTAGAAGAAGAAGTGGAGCCTGAAGAAGAAGTAGAACCTGAGGAAGGAGATGATCCTACGTCCGACCTCGATAGTGATCATGATGAGGATTAGATTGCTTAGCACTTAGTGGAAGGACTAATGTATCACTTTTATTCATATAATGGACCTGTAGTTCGAATTTGGTAATAGTAATCCAACTATCATGTAAAGTTGTTAATCGTACGACTATCGCACTTTTGGTTGAACATCAATGTTATTCTAGTCCTTTGTTGGTGATCACGATTTAAATTTGCATGCGTTATGAGCACGATAAGTGGTCAAATTGGGGATGTCATGTTGCAAGAATGAATTATTATGCCTCTGTTTTTATTGTGATTTTGAGAATTTTCTCTAGTAATTGCAGTTTGGCATGAGTACATAATTCTTCTGCAATCTCTTGATCTCAACCAATAATCGCTTATTGTTGTAACTTCGCAGATGACGCGCACCCGTGCAGGAGCTAGTAGCAGCCAGGATGGCAATGGTGATGACTTACCACCACCGTCGCCGCCGTCTGCTCAGGAGTTCTTTATGCAGTTCCTAGGGAGCCAAAGGACAATGGAGGAAGCTTTGCGCCTCATCGCGCAAAACACTGCTCATGGCCACCCACATCAACTTGGGGCCGAGCCAAATCAGCACAGTACATTCAAGGAGTTTCTAGACACGAAGCCTCCAATCTTCAAGGTGGCTAAGGAACCACTATAGGCCAATGAGTGGCTGAATACCAATGAGCAGAAATTCCATCTGTTGAGGGTCACGGAGCATCTGAAAGCAGAGTATGCTTCTCATCAATTGCAAGGACCAGCAGGGATCTGGTGGACACATTTCCTATCGTCTTTGCCTGCTAATGCATGAGTTACCTGGGAACAGTTCAAGCTGGCTTTTAGGGGACACCATATTCCCCCAGGCCTGATGCGCATGAAAGCAGCCGAATTTATGAGGCTCACTCAGGGAACAAAGTCACTCACAGAATATATGCACGCATTCAACAACTTGTCAAGATATGCTCCCAGTTTCATGGATACCGAGGAGAAAAAGATAGAGAGTTTCAAGTGAGGTTTGGGTACCAAACTGATGAAGACTATGGCAAATTCTAGATGTGCCATGTACAATGAGCTTATTAGTGATGCCTTGACCCAAGAAAACCACAACAACATGCATGCAGTTGCTAAGGGTCGCAAAAGGACATATGAGGCCAGTGCATCCGGATCCTTCCAATCAAAAGCGCCTATCACATCTAGGCCACAATTCCGTCCACCTGCACCCAAGTTTAGGCCTCCACCACCTAAAGCTCAGAATAACAGGGCACAGAAACCATTCCGTAAGGCGTTCACTATTGCCTTACCAAAAGGAAATGGCAATCAGGACAGCTCCACTGGATTTAGAAGTAATCAACCATGTTTCAACTACAACCAACTGGGTCATTGGTCCAAGGAATGCCCCCACCCCAAGAGGAATAGCAACCAAAATCAGAATAATCAGAGGCAGGTGAATGCCAGGGCACGCCAGGGACAAGTGCATTATACCGCTGTAGAAGAGGTGCCCACCGGAGAAGTTGTCACGGCTGGTATGTTTCTTGTCAACAAGCATCCCGCTGTTGTTTTATTTGATTCAGGAGCTTCTCATTCATTTATGAGTCAAGCATTTGCATCTAGACATGATCAAGAAATAATTGAAGTAAGCAAAGGGGGTTTTAACATAAGTTTAGTAGGGGGAACTGTTACTACCAAAAAGATAGTCAAAAATGTACTCATCTCGATACAAGGGAGGGAGTACACAATAGATTTGATAATATTGCCGGGGTTGTCGATAAGTGTAATCTTAGGCATGAATTGGATGAAGTATCATGGTGCTCTTATTGACACTAGCACCCGTACTATCATGTTGAGAGAACCCACGGGAGGGAATGCTTTTCTAGTACCACTCTCCTGTGATTTCAAACCCCAACATTTAGCCTATGCTATCCAAACCACCACAGTATGTGATATCCCCGTGGTTTGTGAGTTTCCGGATGTATTCCCAAAAGAATTACCAAGTCTACCACCAGATAGGGATGTGGAATTTAAGATTGAATTAGTGCCAGGTACCGCACCCATATCTAGAAGGCCCTATAGAATGCCACCCAATGAGTTAGCGGAACTTAAGGTTCAATTGCAAGATCTATTGGACAAGGGTCTTATCCAACCTAGCTCATCTCCATGGGGATGTCCAGCCTTGTTTGTGAAAAAGAAGGATAAGTCACTGAGAATGTGTGTAGATTATAGACCACTCAATGTTGTGACCATCAAGAACAAATATCCGTTGCCCTGCATCGACATCTTGTTCGATCAGCTAGCGAAGGCAAAGGTATTCTCCAAAATTGATTTGAGATCAGGTTGCCATCAGATAAAGATCAGACCAGAGGATATACCTAAAACTGCTTTCTCTACTAGGTACGGCTTATACGAGTATTTGGTTATGTCTTTTGGACTAACAAATGCTCCAGCCTATTTCATGTACCTGATGAACTCGGTATTCATGCTCGAACTTGACAAGTTCGTGGTCGTGTTTATCGACGACATATTGATTTATTTAGAAAATGAGTCAGATCATGAGGAGCATCTAAGGATTGTCCTATCTAGACTGAGGGAGCATAAGTTATATGCCAAGTTTAGCAAATATGAATTTTGGATGAGCAAAGTACCTTTCTTAGGTCACATTTTATCAAGAGATGGAATCTCAGTAGACCCATCAAAAGTACAAGAGGTCATGGATTGGAAAGCCCCAACTTCAGTTCATGAAGTTCGGAGTTTTCTAGGGTTAGCAGGGTACTATCGTTGGTTTATTCCAGATTTCTCAAAGATAGCTAAGCCTATGACTAGACTACTTTAGAAAGATGAGAAGTACAAATGGACACCAGAATGTGAAACAGCTTTTCACACCCTCAGAACTTTGTTGACTACCGCACCTGTGCTAGCACAACCAGACATTGAAAAGCCTTTTGATGTATTTTGTGATGCATCTGGAATAGGTTTAGGATGTGTGCTTATGCAAGAAGGGAGAGTAATTGCATATGCCTCTCGGCAATTGAGAAAACATGAAGTCAACTACCCTACACATGATTTGGAACTTGCAGCCGTTGTTCATGCATTAAAGATATGGAGACATTACTTGTTGGGCAATGTATGTCATATCTATACTGACCACAAAAGTCTCAAGTATATCTTTACCCAGCCAGAACTAAACATGAGACAACGAAGATGGTTAGAATTGATTAAGGACTATAATTTAGAAGTGCATTACCATCCGGGTAAAGCAAATATAGTAGCCGATGCACTTAGTCAGAAGTCCCATTACAACACTATGGAAGCATTGTTGGAAGATGGATTCAACTTGTTACATCCTGCTATACTACACAATATCACAATCAGTTGTTCACTGGAGAGCAAAATCATAGAGCTACAGCAGACAGATGTAGGAATAAGTCACATCAAGAGAAAAATGCAAGAGCAGGAAACCAAACATTTTAGATTGGATGAAAGAGGTGTATTATGGTTTGAGGACCGACTGGTGGTACCAAAAGACTATGAGCTAAGGAATCAAATTTTAGAAGAAGCTCACTCATCCAAATTGTCTATCCATCTGGGTAGTAGTAAAATGTATCAAGATTTAAGAACCCGTTTTTGGTGGACTAAGATGAAGAAAGAGATCGCAGCCTACGTTGCTAGGTGCGATAACTGCAGTAGAGTAAAAGTTGTCCATATGAAAACTGCTGGATTACTTTAGCCATTGCCTATTCCAGGATGGAAATGGGAGGAAATCAGCATGGACTTTATCACAGGCCTTCCAATGACGCCAAAAGGTCACGATTCAATATGGATCATTATTGATCGTCTCACCAAGTCAGCACACTTTATACCCGTGAACACACGGTATATAGTGGGAAAATACGCTGAGATATACGTTTCCTAGATTGTGAGACTACATGGAGTACCCAGGACTATAATCTTAGATCGAGGACCACAGTTCATAGCTTGTTTTTGGGAGCATTTACACCAGGCTTTGGGAACCAAGCTAATCAGAAGTTCAGCTTACCATCCGCAAACTTCAGGACAGACAGAGCGAGTGAACCAAATCCTAGAAGATTTACTTAGAGCTTGTGTTATATCTTCAAAAGGTTCATGGGAGAAATGGTTACCTTTAGCTGAATTCTCCTATAACAACAATTATCAAGCAAGTATCAAAATGGCTCCATTTGAAGCCTTGTATGGCAGAAAGTGCAGAACTCCATTGAATTGGATTGAGCCCGGTGAAAGGAGATACTTTGGTATTGACTTTGTCAATGAAGCCGAAGAGCAAGTACGTATCATCCAACAACATATGAAGGTAGCTCAATCAAGACAAAAGAGTTATGCCGACAAAAGAAGAAGACCACTGACTTTTGAAGTGGGTGACTATGTATACTTGAGAGTATCACCCATGAAAGGTGTGAAAAGATTTGGGATGAAAAAGAAGCTTTCACCAAGATATGTAGGGCCATACAAAATTTTGGAACGAAAAGGGAAGGTTGCGTATAAGTTACAACTTCCACCAGAGATGAGTGCAATCTTTTATGTGTTCCATGTTTCTCAGTTAAAGAAATGTCTTCGAGTACCGAAAGAAGCTATTGCACCCACCAACGTGCAGCTTCAATTGGATTTGACCTATGAAGAAAAGCCAATTTGAGTATTAGAAGAGATGGAGATAGTAACAAGGAGTAAGATTATTAAGTTCTATAAGGTGGTGTGGAACAATCATAGTGAACAAGATGCTATGTGGGAAAGAGAAGATTATCTACGAGAAGTTTATCCCGCCTTTTCCAAGAATGGTAGGTCTTGCAAATCTCAGGACGAGATTTTTATAAGGGGGAGGGGCTATAACACCTCGGGTGTTAGCCTTGCATAACATGAGCATGAGCATCAAGCATTCATAAATCATCATTTACAATTGAAACATTTGATGGAAACATATGAAACATTGCTTGTTATCTCGTGTTTCTTGAAACATATGCAACGTTTGCTTGTTTTTGCATGTTTCTTTGTACTTATGCAAATAATCATGAATGAAAACATGTACTTGGTAGATGTGAGTCACAAAAACATGTAACCACACTTGGGTTAGCAATTAGTGCATGGTTCATGAAAGTCACTTTTCATAATCAAGCCTTTAAGGCATATTTCATGTGATTACTTTAAATAGCTCTATGAGTGACTACTACATGAAATGATTAAATGACCTTGAAAATTGCTTAAACATGTTTAGAGTATCATTATAAACAACTTTGATATTCATGGTTAGGGGTAAATAGGTCATTAAGCCATGCTTTGATGTGTTTCATCTTTTAAATGTGACATGTTTGATCAATTTGGAACTAGGTGTTAGAGACCTTGCATGGAGGAGTTCACTAAAGCAAAGTTGTAGTATTTGACATAAGGAACAACTTTTATTTTTGGGTCATTGACTGATTTAGCTTCTAACATGCTTGAATTGGTCTCACAAAAATCATCAAATCACTGATTTCAACACTTAGCAAATTTCACCAAGTCTTTTTCAACTGACAGACTGACAGCCGATGTTTGGGGCAATATTACTCTGTTTCTGTAATGAATTAGAATGAGTTCTTTGAACAAGATTTGTAGCTGGTACTTAGGTCTACAAAAGTTGTTTAGGTCAGTTACGAATTGGAGCCATGGATTAGCCATTGCATCAGCGTGAAAACTTGGCGTCAGGCTCGGCTTCGGGTTGTCTGAACGAACTGAATCACGGCGTCAGTGGCCGATCGCCTTCAGGCCATGGCCACCGCATGGAGGAGGAGAGGCCATGCGTCGCCTCTGCTCTGCCCAGCCAGGCCACGTCGGGCCAGTACACGCCTTCAACACCCCCACGCTCGCCCGCATCGCCCTGCGCTTCCCATTTCGCTTATCTGGCTTCTCCTTCACCATAGCGTAGCCTCTGAGCACCCGCCATGCCATCGCCATTGTAGCCACTCCACCGAGCTCACCAGCGCTCACCATCGTTCCATTCGCCAATCAGTCGCGCTCGTAGCTCCATCTCCACTTTCCCCACCGTTTCCACCTTGCAGCACCCACGATTTTGCCTTGGTAAGCCACGTTCAGCGTTGCGCCGTCGTGGGTTTGCCTTCACCGGAGCTCCGCCATGGCTACTGCCATGGCCGTGCTTCGTCGGAGCCGCTCTAGCCGTCTTGGTCGCGTAGCCACCGTCGTAGAGTCTCCGTAGTCCTGTAGAGTGCGTCACTTGACTTTGCCATGGCTTCCACCGGCGCCTCGCCGTCGTCCAGCGCCACCGCTCCGCCATGAGCGCCGCCGCCATTGCTAGCACTGACGAGTAGTCCCACCAAGTAGATGGTTGGGTGCGCAATGTCGAGTAGAACATCCGGTGATGATGTCACCGCCGGCAACCCCGCCGTCGGTGAGCTCCGCCGTTCCCACATTGATTCCACGCCGTTGCTCTGTTCCATTTCACTGACATGTGGGGTCCCCTGACTTATGGGTCCCGTTTGTCAGTGACTCCAACTTGAAAGCTAGTTCATTCTTTTTAGATTTAAATCCTGATTTCATGTGTTTTTGTTATTTTTAGATCTCTAGTTTGGTAACTTCAAAAATTGTGAAATAAAGTTGGTTGTGTTCCTTAGGAAGTGTAGTATTTAGGAAAAATATGATTTTATCTTCAATAGTAGAAATTTTTGGAGATTTAAATAGGGATTTGAAATGTGCTTTTGAATGCACTCAAATTTGTTTATTTTATATCTAGAGTTCCTTTGCTCCAAAATTTATGAAATTTTTGTGGTAAGCTAGTCTTAGCATATATGAGCTCTGGTAAAAATTTGAGGACCAGTGCATGGGTAGATTTATAGTTATAGATTTTTCTTTTATGGATAGTCAATCCTTGCATGAATTTTCATAAATTAATTATGAGTCCAAAATTCATGAAATTTGTTGGAGGTAATCCTAGTACCATATGGATGTTAAGAAAAATAGGAATTCTGTTGCTTGACACTTTTCAATAGGATTTTCCATTTATGCTATTTCAATCCTTGCTTCCTTGTCATTTTTGTATAGGATGTTCTACTTGGTAAAATGACATGAAATTTTTATAGTAGTCCTTTGATAGCATTAGTAAGGCACTGTAAATTTTTGAGAATTTATTAAGTATATCTGATATATGTTTATTATTTAACCTAGATATCTAAATAAAATAATAAAGGTAATTAAATAAATAGTTTGGGCTTCACCATTATATGATCTTAAATGTATTTGGTATGCTTAAACTGTTGGTAGATTCTATGTTGTCAAATTTTGAATGATTACATGAAGTAGAAGTATTGTTACTTTATATTGCATGTTGAATAGTTTCCAGATAGATTCTGTAGTTTGATGAGTTACATGTGGAAAATGATGTGTACTGTAAAAATGGTTAATAACAAAGTTGTAGAGAATTTGATAAGCTTTCTAGAAAGTCTAGGATCACTAGATTTGGATTTGTAGAACTCCAGTTATGAGTGAAACAAGTAGCTGCTATTTTATGGTATAATCGATGCCTTATGGAAGTAGATAATTAAATAACCGAGAAGAGATATGCACCTACTCAATAAACATGATGCACTTGTTAACATATATGCATTCGTAATACTTATGCCATATTCATGCATCTAGGATCAGAGGAAGAGATCACGTTGCTGGAATTTGAAGAAGCAGAGGAAGGGAATCAGCAGGAGGATCCGCAAGCCGCAGCTCCCGAAGGCGTGGAGCCAAACCCTGAAGAGCTTCCGGAGTGTCCTAACCACCGCCCAACTTCCTTTCTACAAGGCAAGACCTAGAGCATTATAAGTCTCCCAGTAATTTACAAATGTTTACTTAAGTACTTATGATTGCTGCATTAGATTATAAGAGTTGAATGAAACCACTTGATGCATGTACATTCCTTGTCCAGATATTACACCTTTAACCAGTATAGGTCTAGGATCGAATATATATGCTTAGCCATGCTTAGACCGGTAGAAGTCGGGTGATGTCCTATCACCTGTGAGATATAGGTGGATACCGGAGCACGGTTGGCTATATTTGCTATCGTGGAACAAGAACCATGGGGTAAAAGTAAATCGAGACCGGATGGGAAGTCGATAGAGAAGCGACAAGACATGGAGGTCTTGGGTGTGGATTTATCCCCGTCTATGTCGATTAAGGACTGTACTGTTGTTGGCGCTTCTGACAAGATTGAACGCATGCCTCTCACTTAGCTGGCCGGATAACTCGTTCCAACCACGAAGCCGAGTAATTCAACTCAGGCCGGGAATCGTTCTATTGTGCGCTCCTTCTGGGGAACGATCAGACTGAGCCCAAGGGCAGGCTTGGCCTGAGCATCCTGGCTCTAGTGTTCCAGATTGTGCGGTGCAGTACGGACCCATGAAATGTGTACCAGAGTTGTACCAAAGGTGACCTAAGTCTATCATGGCTGGTAGACCTGGGTTTGTGTTAGGAATAAATTCCCAGCTGGTTGAAATCGATTTGAATCACCGTCTCTCTTGGATAGTGAGAAACTTGGGTAGTCCCAACATCGTAGCAACTATGTTATGAAACATGATGGTTCGGATAAAAAGGGAATTACAATACCTGCTATGGTTACTATTGTATGCTTCTAAATGATATACCACATGTTTGGCATAGGATAGTTGCTAACCTAGAAATGGATAGTCATAATTAACCTGGTAAAGAATTTGTAACTATACCATGATTCAATTGCTTTTACGCAAAAATGTTGCCGAGTTACGCCCACTTATATAGCCTTGCATAATCCTTGGAGTCATTTTATTTCTGGTTCATGATGAGTAAGTCTAGCTGAGTACCTTCTCGTACTCAGGGTTTATTTTCCCATTGTTGCAGATGGCACTATGTATCATGGTATTGCAAGAGTTGCTTCTATCTCGCTGTGGATGAGGAGTAAGCCTTGGGTAGGCTTCTTTATTAATTCCTATCCTTGCTTTTGTGGACCATGATCTGTTTTGGCACTGTATCAAACTATGTTGGAAACTTTATCTTTGAACTTATTTGCTTTCGCTTTATTTATCAAACTTGGTTTGTAATAACTTTTATTCGTACTCTAATGATGAAATGTATCTGTGAGCTTTATGTAATATGTGGCATGTATGTTGAATCCTGTACGATCTTGGTTGTTGTAAATCGTTTATCAAGACCCGTCATGGTACTTGACGGACTACCGGGTTTATATGGGTTCAAGTATGATAGTGTGACCGCTTGCGGGATACTATTATACTTGTACTCTTATAAATTGGTCGGTTCTACGACAATCAGCGTCACCTACGTTTGTGAGAGGCAAAGCTTCATGCTCAAAGAGGCTACCGACATCTCCATCTGCATGTAGGACTGCCTCGCCGCTGCCCAGTAGGTGCCACTAGAGGAGTAGGAGATTTCTACCATAGAGGCCCCTCGAGCAGCTACCAAGTCCATGGAGGTCAAGGAGGTGGTCCTCATCCCCGTCAACCAGAGCAAGATAGCTCGGATCGAGGCCAATCTTGACCCCAAATAGGAAGAAGCACTCATCAGCTTCCTATTTGGGGTTGACATGTTTGTATGGAAACCTATAGACATGCCTAGTGTACCTCGAGAGCTGATCGAGCAGAAGCTTTGATGATTCACATAGGACAAAAAGGAGGCAATTAGGGTAGAAGTATTATGGCTCTTAGAAGTCGGTTTTATTAAAGAGGTGTATCACCCAATGTGGATAGTCAACCCGGTCCTTGTAAGATAGAAGAATAAAGAATGGAGAATGTGCATTGATTACACCAATCTCAACAAACACTACCCTGAAGACCCCTTTGGCTTACCTCGCATAGATGAGGTCATAGATTCTACTATCGGTTGCGAGCTCCTATCCTTTTTGGATTGCTACTCTGGTTACCTCCAGATGTCCTTAAAGGAGGAAGACCAGATCAAGACTTTGTTCATCACACCCTTCAGCCCCTACTACTACACCACCATGTCCTTTGGGCTCAAGAATGCTGGTGCTAAAGCCATCCAGCGTTGCTTCAAGGACTAGACCGGGAAGAACATGGAGGCCTATGTTGATGATATAGTGGTTAAGTCTAAGACTATCGATAAAGTCATCTCCAACCATGATGAAATGTTCAAAGCCCTAAAGGAGTACTGATGGAAGCTAAATCCCACTAAGTGCACTTTCAGCATTCCGTCCAACATCCTCCTGGGCAATATCGTTAGCTGTCGTGGCATTGAGGCCAATCCAGAGAAGATAGAAGCGATGACCAAGATGAAACCACCAACCTATGTTAGAGACATCCAAAAGCTAATGGGGTGTATGGCGGCGCTAAGTCATTTCATATCCTGACTAGGCAAAAAGGGACTCCCTTTCTTCAAATAGCTCAAGGCTCAAGAGAACTTCACCTAGTCGGAGGACGTAGACTAGGCATTCGCCAAGCTCAAGCATTTCCTCACCTGACCTCTATCATGATGGTGCCCCAAAGTGGTGAAACCCTACTAGTCTATATCACGGCGACCAATCAGGTGGTCAGCACAGCTATCGTCATTGAGCACGAAGAGGTTGAACATGCCTAAAAGTCTAGCGACTAGTCTATTTCATTAGCGAGGTCTCAAACGAGACTAAGACTTGCTACCCTTAGGTCCAGAAGCTACTATACCCCATCCTAATCACATCCTGGAAGCTCCATCATTACTTTGAGATGTTTCCCATAGCAGCGGTGATAGAGTAACCAGTTGGCGATATCCTCTAGAAATAAGGAAGGCAATGGCCACATCATTAAATGGGTGGTCGAGCACAGCACCTATACCATTGATTTTAGACCACACAAGACAATCAAATCGTAGGCGCTTCATAGCTCAGTGGATGGATATGTAGACTCCTATCCCAGTTAATCACCCCAAGCACTAGACCATGTACTTCAACGGTTCCCTTAACATCAACAATGCTAGGGTAGGCATGTACTTTATTTCTCCATCCAGGGATAAGCTTCGCTATGTCCTTTGGATTCACTTCTGTGCCTCCAATAATGCCATGGAGTACAAGGTGGCACTACACGGTCTCCGCATTACCATAGAGCTTGGCATTAAATGCTTCATGGTGTTCTATGACTCCGCACTTGTGATCAACCAACTCAATAAAGGTTGGAATTGCACCAATGAGAAGATGGATGCTTACTGCGCTAAGATGAGGAAGCTTGAAGGCAATTTCTATGGTATCGAGTACCATCATGTGGTTCAGGTTGATAATCAAGCAACCAATGAGTCATCAAAGCTAGGGTCGACTAGAGCCAAAGTTCTAGCTGGAGTATTCGTTTAGGACCTTGTGACTCCATCAATCAAGCTAAGGCAAGAAGTCATTGAAGAAGCACCACCTGCTGAGTAGATAGTTGTAGTGATCCTTGGGCTGAGCAGTGACTAGAGAGAACCTATCATCAAATACCTAACAATGGCAGACATCCTAACTGATAGGATAGAGATGGAGTGCCTCATTCATCATAGCAAGCAATATGTCCTAGTTTCATCATAGCAAGCAATATGTCCTAGTTGATGGGAAGTTGATGCACAATAATGCTAAGGAAGAACTACTCCAAAAGTGTGTCTCCATAGAAGGAGAGAAGATACTCAAGGAGATCCATGCCGGCACTTGTGGCAACCATGTAGCCTCTAGAGCAATGGTCGACAAAGCTTTCTGAGCTGGTTTCTACTAGCCTTCAGCCATAGCCGATGCTGAAGCACTTGTTTGTCGGTGTGAAGGCTGCTAGTTTTTTGCTAAGCAAATCCACGTTCTAGCCTAGGCTCTACAAACGATTCTTGCTACCTAGCCTTTCACATGCAAACTAGATATGATTGGGCCATTCAAGCCCATGCTAGGAGGTTTCCGCTGGGTCTACGTCGCTATTGACAAATTCTCCAAATGGATCGAGTACAAGCCCCTTGTTCAGGCTACGACAAAAAAAGCCTACAGAGCTCATCGACGATATCATCCACAAGTTTGGCCTACCGAATGACATCATAACCAACCTAGGGTCTACATTTACCGATAGTGACTTCTAGAATTTCTGCGATGAGCAGTGTATCTCAGTCAAGTATGTTTTGGTCATGCACCCTAGAGCTAACGGTCAGGTCAAATGCACTAACGGCATGGTCCTCGATGCCCTAAAGAATTTACTATATGAGAAAGAGAAGAAGCACCTAAGCAAGTGGCTTAAAGAATTGCCAGCTGTGGTTTGGGGACTAAGGACCCAACCTAGCCGCAACACTGACATCTCCCCCTACTTCCTAGTGTTTGGCTTAGAAGTCGTGTTACCTACTGATGTTGCCTTCCGAGCACCAAGGGTGGAGCACTATGATGAAGAGGACTCTGACCATGCCCCACTTGTGGATGTTGATTGCCTAGAGGAGGAGCACCTGGTCACATGTGTTTGGATGGCCAAGTACTTAGAAGGCCTATGAAGGTACTACAACTGCAACATCCAAGACATATTCTTCATGGTCGGCTATCTAGTACTCCATAGAAAATAGAAGACTGAAGGGATGCACAAGCTTTCTTCACCTTGGGAAGGCCCCTACATCATCAAGGTAGTCACTCGACAAGGGTCCTATAGGCTATGCAACATGGACAAAGTAGATGTCCCAAACTCTTGGCACATCAATCTCCTTAGATGTTTCTATCCCTAAAATGTTCCATACAAAGATATGTACCCTTTATATTTGATTATTCAATTAAATTTCTGCTATGATGTTTTCTCCATGTTGTTTTCTTCGTAATTATTTTCAAAATGGATTTTCTCCATGTATACCTCTTAAAGATGACATACGCCTTTGCCTCAGCAGCTCCCCGAACAGACATGTTTACGCTTGTGCTTTCCAAAGATGGCCCTGTCTCTCGTTTCTCCCTACACATGCACGAGCGCTAGCCCTCTGCATTATGCGTGGTTAGTGTAACAGAGCTGTCTAATGTATAAGAGCACAAGAACAATAGCAATCACCAAAGCGATCAAACTATCATACTTGAGACCATATAAACCCGGTAGTCAGATGAAATCATGAAGGATCTCAAACCAACCTACATACAAACCAAGATTGTACATGATTCAACATAACCAGTCACATGTTACATCATAGTTCACAAATAGTTCACAAGTATCTCACATACATCGGAGTTCACATAGTTATTACAAACCAAGTTTAAATAGCGGAAAGCAAAGTAGTTTGACATCAACATCACACTTAGTTCAAATACATGCTAGTAACACGGTTATTTCTAGCAAAAGCAGAATAGAGAGGATATCTTAGGAGTACCATGCCCCATGGTTTAGTCCTTATCCACGACAGGATGAAGGCAGTTCTTACAGTACCCATGATACATCATATCATCTACAACAAGAGAGAATAAACCCTAAGTACGAGAATGTACTCGACTAGACTTACCCGTCAAAAACAAGAAATAATATGACACCAAGGAGTACGCAAGGCTTTATCGATGGAGTTAGCTTGATAACATTTTGCATAAAAGCTTAAGTAACATAACTTGGAGATTTAATACCTCTAGCATCAATTTGAATACCTATTGAACTAAGCATCTCTAGATTAGCACCTGTACTAGAGTAATCACATGATTAAGCTAATCAAGCATTAGTAACCATATTCGGTGTATTAATTTGAGCATCATCATAACCATCAAGTTCTATAAATTAATGCTACATTGCCATTGCTCAGTCAAGTTCTCACTTTTTGGGAGAGATGGCGACTCAAATCGATTCCAACTAGCTAGGGAGTTATTCCTAATACAAACCCATACTTCCCCATCGGGGTCATGTAGGGTTACCTTTGGTACAATTTAGGTACAGTTGTGGGTCCGATCAGCGCCGCACCCTCAGGGATACTACTAGTCTGCCAGGAAGTTCAGGCCCGGCCTACCCTTGTACTCATGCCACTGGCTCCCCGCACAACCTTACTACCTCTAGTGTGCGTACTTTCACTTACTGGGTCCCAGCCTAAGTTGAGCTACTTGGCTTGTGGTCAGAACAACTTATCCAGTGAACTAAGTACTAGGCATGCATTCAACATGACATGAAGATGTACAGCGAATCAGTCCTTAACCGACATAGACAGGGATAAATAGGCACCAAGACCTCTAAGCCTTGCTGCTTCTCTATCACAATCCCACCTAGGTCTCCTTTTTATTCATCAACATATGGTTATTTCCACGATAGCAATTATAGCCAACCGTAATAAGATATCTAACTATATCTTGTAGGTGATAGGAAATCACCCGACTTCTACTGGACTAAGCATGGCTAAGCATATATTCAATCCAAGACCTATAAAGGATTCAAGATATATTAGTCTAGGCAAGGAAAATATATGCAACAAGTGTTTTCAATCAATTCCTATAACCTAATGCATCAAACATAAAGGACAAAAGTGATATTTGTAAAAACATAGGAGGCTTATAATGCTCTGGGGCTTGTCTTTTCAGAAAAGAGCAAGGTTGGTGGTTTAGACACCTAGGAAGATCTTCCACAATGACTCCTCCTTCTGCCTAAACCTCCTGCTCCTGGGCTGCCTATTGCACCTCCTAATGCTCGGGTTTGAACTCGAGTAGAGTCACTCCTTCCAGGGAACCTATTTCATGCATATGCACAAATGAGTATCATGAATGCATAAGAGATGATATGATAAATTGTATACGCATGAGCATGGTTATCTACAAGATGTATGATAAGTTTAACATTTGTTGACCAACTAAATGTATAACTTTCTTCTAGTTGATCTTTACTGAGTAGGTGCATATCTCTTCTATAGTACAAGAAACATACACTCACCAAGTTCTAGTAACTAAAGGTAAAATTGTTCATCATCAGTAAGACGCTTAGAACCTACAGCTAACAACTAATCTCAATTAGCCTAAGCATCTACACAAGCATCACATAAGACAAACAATTACAATTTGACTTCGTCATTTCCAGGACTATAAATAGAAGCTACTTATTTTGGTCATATCTAGAGTTCTACTCAACCAAATACTAGGATTTTGGACTTTCTGGAAAGCTTATAAAACTTCCTACAACTTTCTTACAGTCATCTCAAGATGATTCAATGGCTATCAAGGTCAAACAAAGCAATATCCTAGATCTATCCAGAAATTCCAAAGAATAAGCATTTCTAGAGACTAACTTCTAATAGCTATAACTCTCAAACCATTTATCCTATTGCCATGAAAATTTGACACAAGCAATATAAGTAAGTTATCTACAACTTTGTTATTGACAAGATTCACAACAAACATAATTGTACCCATGCATTTTACTTAACAACAGAAACTATCAAAAATAGTAACTAAAATTGAATTATAGAGCAATTAATATTTCATTGCATACAAACCATCAAATTTGGGTACATACCAACAATTCATAGACATCATATACACTTTAGAAAACATAATGGTCAAGCCCAAATAAATTATTTAGATGCCTTTATTAATTTATTTGGACACTAAGGTGAAATAAGGAACATATATCTAAATTGAACAGTAAATTCTAAGAAAATTATAGTAGCCTACATATGACCCCAAAAGTGTACTGTACAAATTTCATGTCATTTGAATAAGTATAGCCATCTCTACAAAAATGACAAGTTGCATAGGCTTATTTTAGCAAAAAGAGTTTAGCCTAGTGAAAAGTGTCAAACAACAGATTTTATATTTTTTTACTTTCATCCTAGCATCATAACACTGTATAAAATTTTGTATGATCATTAGTTATGTATTTTTACCCCATTTATTTTCACTAGAAACTAACAATTAGTTAAGATTAAATAGGAAAACCATATTCCAATTATGCTTACTGTATGTTTAGTATTTTTCTTAGCTAGAGCATGTTAATACAAACTCAACAAAATTGGAATATTATTTGTACCACTTTGCTTGCTCAAGATATGCATTCTACAAGATTGAAAACAATTTAAAAGCACTTGCATAGCTTAATTTAATTCTCCCAAAAAAACATCCCAAACAGTGGATTTCATATTTTATCAAATGGTACACTTCATGATGAATCCAACAAATTTTGGTTCACCCAAATTGGATACTCCTATATCTAGATATGAATTTTTGAAATACGTATTCAAATCTGTAATAAAAATTAGAAAATCAAAGACACACAAACTGACAGATGGGATCCGCGGTCAATGGGGCCCATTCGTTAGTGAAACAGAAGTAGGGACAGAGGTTGACCGGCGATAGCTCACCATCTGTGAGGTCACCAGCGACAAGATTACCACCATCATGTTCCCCACCCTCTCGCACACCTAATGGTACCCTCAATTAGTTCAGTGGATCACCGAAGTTACATCGTCGGCGAGCATGGCGGCCTAGCGGCGGCGTGTGGTGGCAGACTCACCATCTCTGGTGATGACACGACCATAAGCATGGCTATGGCTTCCACAGACTCTAGCGGAGCTCTTGGGTTAGGTCTAAGCCATGGTAGAGCGGCGGTGAGGTCCGGCCATGTGCGCGGAGCTAGGCGACGCTCGGTGCATAGCGGTTGCGCTTGCCGTTCCGGCAAGGGGGCTATCGGTGACTTGCCTCCATCATAGGCTATGGATCTAGAGCTTAATGTGACTCGGTAACAGGCACCAGAGCAAGCTAAGTGTGACCGGTTGGGGTTGGCCACGGCAAGCTTGAGCTCATGACCATGGCGGGTGCACATGGTGCGATCGCACATTCTCATGCGGTGGCGGCGGTAGCGGATTAAATGGATGGTGGCTATAGCTTCTAGGACCTACAATGAAGACCATATGAGGGAGAGAGAGAGCGGATGTGCATGGGTTGTAGTTGGCCATGGGTGAGTTCATCCTCGGTGGCACACCTGCGGCCATGGCGGTGACAGTGACTCAGAATGTGGCCTCACTTGGGCTCGAGCGTCTACAATGGTGGATCGGGGAAGTAGAGCAAGTCACGGTAGAGCTATATGCATGACTAGATTGAATAGAGGGGCTACGATGGTGGCTTGTGAGCATGGTGGAGGTGCATGGTGATTGTGATGGTGGCGCTAGCTGCTGCTTGCTCTGCGTGCGTGGGCGAGAGAGGAGTGTGTGAGTGGGTGTGGAGCAGTAGGGGCGCGGCCCTCTTGTCCGAGCACTGGCTTGACCAGCCTGGCCATCGCTGGTGTATGACCACCATGTGGTGGCTATAGCCTGGCGCGGTCGGCCACTAACGGCATGTGGCACCCGGTTCAAACCCAGCCATTAGGCCATCTGACATCACATGTTCAAACCATTAGTACCCCTAATCCGTGTCGAGTTAGAAAAAATTCCATTTCTAAGAATTATAAAGCTACTCGTGATCTCCAACTTTGCTTAAATGAGCATGGTCTAATTTGAGCTAGTTTTCAAATTGCAAAGCTTCAAAGTATGGTACATGAAACTATAAATTAGTTCTTAGACTTAGAAAAAATTTCTAAGTTTGAAAACAACATTAAGTTGCTACTTGTGAGTAGTTTTTGACCATGCTATGCACTAAATTAGGTCTTGGCCCAAAAATGAAAGTTATTACTCTAGTCAAGTACTACAACTTTCCTTAAGGGTGCACTGCCATGGAAGCACTCTAAAGCATAGTTCAACTTTCATCAAACTAGTAACATGAAAATGGAAGTTTAGGGTAACTAGGACTTAGAAGCAAAAATTGGCCCATGTCATGAATACAAACATTGTTCCATTTACCATCCTAGATATGTCTAATGTGTTTTTGTGACCTCACAACCATTTCTCACATTGGTCATCCATGATCACAAGCAAATGTATGTATCTAAGCAACATCACATGTGATAAAGATAAAGTGAATGAGATGAAACTTCTTATGCTCATGCCCATGAATGGTTGAATGAAGCTTGTGCTCTTGAAATGCAAGTGCTAAATGCAATGCTTGACACTAGGGTGTTATAGCACCTCCCTTTTATAGAAATCGTGTCCCGAGATTTGAGAGACCTACCATTTTTCATAGAAAGTTGGATAAACCACATGTAAATAATCTTCTCGTTCCCACGTAGCTTGCTCCCTATGATTATTCCACATCACTTTGTGAAACTTGATCACGCGGTTGTGAGTTACTCTATCCTTGCTATTTATGATTTGCACCGACTTCTCTTCATAGGCTAGATCCGATTTCAACCTGATATCTCTAACCTCCTCTCTTTCTTCTGGAACACGTAAGCATTTCTTTAATTGGGATACATGACAACATTGAAGATAGCCCTCATTTTAGGATTTAACTGGATCTTGTAGGTTACTCTTCAGTTTTTCTCAATGATTGGATATGGACCTACATATCTGGGTGCAAGCTTTCTTTTGACCCCAAACCATTGTACCCTTTTCATTGGTGACACTTTTAGGTATACATAATCACCTACTTCAAATTCAATGGGTATTCTTCTCTTGTCGCATAACTCTTCTGCCTTGATTGAGCACTTCTATATGTTGCTGAATGATATGCACCTGCTCTTCAGCCTCTTTGACAAAATCAATACCATAGTATCTTCTTTCTCTGGGTTCAACCCAATTCAAAGGAGTTCAACATATACGGCCATATAAAGCTTCAAAAGGAGCCATCATAATACTCTCTTAATAATTATTGTTGTAGGAAAACTCAGCTAAAGGTAGCCACTTTTCCCATGAACCCTTTGAAGAAATGACACAAGCTCTCAACATATCTTCCAATATTTGATTTACACGTTCAATTTGTCCGAAGGTCTTAGGGTGATAGGCAAAACTTCTGACTAAGTTGGTGCCTAACATCTTGTGCAAATTTTCTAAAAAATGAGCAGTGAACTGAGGCCCTCTGTCAGACACAATGGTCCTTGGTACACCATGTAGATGTACTATGTGGGAGAAATACAACTCAACATACACATGTGGTCGATAGTTGGTTCTGACTAGAATGAAATATGCAAACTTGGTTAGGCGATCCACAATCACCCATATGGAATCAAAATTCTTCTAAGTAGGTGGAAGTCCAACAATAAAATCCATGCTAACTTCTTCCCACTTCCAACCTGAAAAAAGGACTAGTGGTTGAAGCAGTCTAGCAGGTTTCAAATGAACTGCCTTAACACGACAACAATGATCACATTTAGCAACATAAGCTGCAATTCCCTTCTTCATTTTGGTCCACCAAAATGGGTCTTCAAGTCCTGATACATTTTACTACTACTGCAGATGAATGGATAGTTTAGAAGAGTGAGCCTCACCTAAGATATGGTTTCCAAGTTCCTTATCCTTCGACACTACCAGTCTATCTTTAAACCATAGAACACCATTCTCATTGATCCTAAAATGCTTAGTCTCTTGCACTTTCATCTTTCATTTGATGTGGAACACACCCGGAATCTATGTTTTGAAGCTCAATGATCTTGCTCTTAAGAGAACAACATATCATAATATTGTGTAGCATAGCAGGATGTAACAAATTGAAGCCATCTTCAAACAAAGAATTGCAATGAGACTTTCTGCTCAAAGCATCTGCATCAATATTTACTTTGCTAGGATGATAATGTACTTCTAAATTGTAATCTTTGATCAATTCTAGCCATTTTCTCTATCTCATATTCATTTCAGATTGAGTGAAGATATACTTAAGACTCTTATGATCTGTGTAGATATGACACATATTGCCAAGCAAATAGTGTCTCCAAATCTTCAATGCATGGACAATCATTGCTAATTCCAAGTCATGGGTTGGGTAATTGACTTCATGCTTCTTTAGCTAATGTGAGGCATAAGCAATGACTCGGCCTTCTTGCATAAGAACACATCCCAACCCGATACCTGATGCATCACAAAACACATCAAAAGGTTTATCGATATCAGGTTGTGCCAAAATAGGAGCTGAAGTCAACAAAGTTCGTAAAGTGTTCAAAGCAGCTTCACACTCCAGAGTTCATATAAACTTCTCATCTTTCTAAAGCAATCTTATCATTGGCTTAGAGATTTTGGAGAAGTCTGGAATGAACCGATGGCAGTAACCTCCTAAACCAAGAAAACTCTGAACTTCATGAACTGAAGTTGGGGCCTTCCAATCCATTACTTCTTGCACCTTAGAGGGGTCTACAGAGATCCCATTTTTTGACAGCACATGCCCTAGAAAAGGTACATTCTGAAGCCAAAACTCACACTTGCTAAACTTAGCATACAACTTATGTTCTCTTAGTTAGAACAACTCTCAGGTGCTCTGCATGATCCTCCTCATTTTCTAAATAGATCAGAATGTCATTGATGAACACAACCACGAACTTATCTAGCTCGAGCTTGAACACTGAATTCATCAGATACATAAAATATACAGGAGCATTTGTTAGCCCAAAAGACATGACCAAATACTCATACATGCCATACCTAGTGGAGAAAGCAGTTTTAGGTATGTCTTCTGACCTAATTTTAATCTGATGGTAACCAAATCTCAAATTGATCTTGGAGAACACCTTAGCCCTTGATAATTGATCAAACAAGATATCAATTCAAGGCAAGGGATACTTGTTCTTGACAGTTACAGTATTAAGTGGTTAGTAGTCCACACACATCCATAAGGATTTGTCTTTCTTCTTCACAAATAAGGTAGGACAACCCCATGGAGATGAGCTAGGTCGAATGTGACCTTTCTCTAAAAGCTCTTGCAATTGAACCTTAAGCTTGGCTAGCTCATTTGGTGGCATTCTATAAGTCTCCGAGACATGGATGTTGTACCTGACAATAACTCAATCTTAAACTCTACATCCTTGTCAGGTGGCAACCCTGGGCAATTCATCTAGAAACACATCTAGAAACTCACATACCACCAGAATATCAAGTTGGATCATGGTCTGAATAGCATAGGCTAAGTTTTAGAGATCAAAACTCCTAGGAAGTGGCACTAGGAAAGCATTGTTACTTTGGGGTTCCCACAACATGATGGTTCTAGTCAAAGTGTCAATGAGAACTCCATGGCCAGTCATCCATTTCATACCTAATATTACATCTATCCCCAACCCTAGCAATACTACAAGATCTGAGGTATACTCTCGATTGCTTATTAAGATGCGCACATCTCCGACTATCTAGTTGGTAGATATATTATTTCTGGCTACACTTATGCAATAGCCACCCTTATCTACAGTAACTACCCCCTGATCATGCTTGGATGCAAATGTTTGACTCATAAATGAATGTGAAGCTCCAGAATCAAACAAAACAACTTGTGGGGCTTTGGTTCATAAGAAACGTACCCATAGTATGAACTTCACCAGAAGGGATCTCTTCTAGGGTGGTATAGTGCATGTGTCCCTAACATGCATTTGGATTACCTAGCTTCTAGTTGTTGTTCTTCTTGGGATAGGGGCAATTTCTTGCCCAATGGCCAGTCTTGTAATTCCAGCATGGCATGCTGCTAAGTGGAATGCTAGAGCTTCCTTGCCCTATGCTACCCTTTGGTAGGGCAATAGAAAAGGCCTTGCAATACACTTTCTTGGTCTAACTGGTCTGTACCTTCTTCTGAAGTGGTCTATACTTTGGAGTAGGTGGGCGGAACTGAGGTCTCATAGCAATAGGAGATTTTGACTAAGATGCACCTACTTCATAAGCTCTCTTATGACCCTTAGATGCTAAATAGATGTTGTTTTGATTCTCCTGAGTTAAAGCATCACTAACAAACTCATTGAAAGTGGCACACTTGCTGTTAGCTAGAGTCTTCGTCAGCTTTGGACTAAGCCCCCTCTTCAAACTAGCAATCCTCTTTGCATCAGTGTCAACAAACTCTATGGCATACCTTGGCAGATTATTAAAGGCATGCAGGTACTCAGTTAGGCTCTTGGTACCCTGTGTTAGCTTTATGAATTATGTATGCTTCATGCTCATAAGCCCCGAGGGAATATAATGTCCCCTAAATGTATCCTTAAACTAATTCTAGGTAATTTGAGCATCCTCAGGCAAAGTGGATCGATGATGACTCCACCAAATGCCTACAGGCCCCTATAGCTGGTGTGATGTGTATTCTACCTTTTGGTGCTTTGTGACCCTTAAGAGATGGAACTTCTATTCAATTATATTCTACTAATCATCTGCCTACAATGGCTCCTCTGCTTCCTTAAAGATAGGAGGCTTGGTGTCAAGAAAGTCCTTAAAATTGTTGAACTGGTTAGGTTTAGGCCCTTGGCATTGGTCCCTTCCCCGTGCATGGCTGGCATTCTACGCAAGACCGCGCAAGCACTTCTCCCATGGAATGTTGGGTTTCCTTGAGTTGGTCCATCATCTCTACTGGCGTGTGATGCTTGTGGTGGTGGGAGGTCCTCATTGTCATTGCCAAGTGAACCACTACCACCCGCATAGTCTCCACCATCTCCCCTACAGGTGCGCATCATCTGGAGAATTGCAACCACAAGTAATTATTGATGATATCAAAAAAATTGAAGAGGAATTATATAATTATGCCAAACTAAATTTACTGGAGAGAATTTACATTCATACAATAAAACATAGGCATAATAATTCATTTCCACAACACAACATCACCAATTATATTACTTAGCGATCACACAATGCATTCCCATACATGCCAAATACTTGGCCAGCACATAAACTGGACATTTATTAAGGTTCAACAACGACATAGATTAAACATGCAAGGTTATGAGATTACATCAAAGGAGTACATCATGAGATTGAAACCTAAATTATGAGTTCATTACATAAAGGATCGCAAAAAGACATCATCTAGCTCATCCAGCTAGGTACTATAGCTAAGCTACGCCTTGGAGTGGTCACTGTCAATGTCGGACACATCATCACTAGTGGTCATCCTCAAAAGGCTCGACCTCCTCCTCAGGCTTAGCCTCGGCATCCACCTCCATGCCATCATCCTCAGTAATCAACACATTGGGATCTTCTTCCACCGCTGGAGCTAGAGGAAGAATTGGGTTCACCATGTTGTTGAGACAATGAACATCCAGCTGAAGCTCCTCAATCTGGCATATGAGTTCCTACTCTCTGTGATCACACTATGTTGCCTGCCTAGCAGCCTAAAACACAGTCTAGATTCTAACTACCTCCCTAGCCTCAGCAAGGCGAATGACCTCATCCCTCTCAGCATGGACGTCCTGTATCTCTGCCCTAGCTACACTCTTTCTGCAACAGCATTAACCAACTAAACCCAGCGAGCTTCCAAATCTATAATAACATTATTGGTTTCCCGCTGAGCCTCTCTAGCTACCCTTCAATGCTTACGCACATGCCCTCGCAGCTGGCATTGCATGGCCTGTGCTCACTGGAGCTCTAGCATGTTGCTGACATAGCTTTCTTGGCAGGAGTAGAACATCTTTAGGACGGCGAACATAGCGCTCATAGCAGCACTAGAGCTCTCTGCTTGCTCATCATGGTCTCTCATCAGTGCATTATAGCCTGACTGCATCCAAGCAGTCATTGACGGATCCACCCGGGGAAAGGTTCTGGCTAGACCATTGACGAGCTCATCACCAAACTCCTGGCAGATCTCACTCAGTGCCTTCAAAGCTACCACTTGGGCACCTTCCCAAGGAGACTGCCCATCTAACTCAATACTCCAACCTTGCCACTGTGGATTGTCTGCATGGGCTAGAATGGTCACACGCACATCATACTACAGCTACCCCTCAGCTGCCACTTCCTGTCCAGAAGTAGCGGGGTGACTTAGCATACCCAACTAAGTTTAGCACCCTCCACAACAAGGTAGGAGTGCCAAACACAGCCAAGAATGTGTCACTTAGAGGCGGGTCTCCTAGTGCTACCATCTGTCGCAAAGTGTGCAACTTTTGTGAGAGGATATCATACGTGAGAAGAAATTTAATGAATGGGGTGAGCAATTATAAGGGAGGGAGGAATGCAAAAATGTAAATGCATGAGTGAACATGATGCTTGCACATTTCATACGTCCTCACGAATCTTAGGAAAAATTTAAAATTCTAACAACATACATGGTGGCATACATATGTTCTCTCAATATACGTAACTAAATGGGCTACACATTTCGCTGATAGTGTACCTGCACAAGAATTTATTTTTAGCCCAACCCAACAATCATATATGCCAAAATGTAAATCTAGGCTCTAGGTTGCAACTAAATACTTCTATATATATACCTATACATATACTTCTGTATCAAAGCTACCTAAAAGTAAATACGTGCCATAAATACATATAAATGTGCATCTACAGCCATATGAAAGCTAACCCACAATTAAATACCTTAGTATATATATATGGGAGATATATAAATACTGCAGTACCAAAGCTACCTCCCCTTAGACCACACGCTCACCCTTGTGGTCATGCCACTCTTACCTTGGGCGTAGAAACAATTGATCCATACACTACCACTCAAGTGAATGGCATCCATACAATAGCACGTTGTATGGACGATGAAAGTAAAACCCCCATGTCAGTAGTTATTTTGCCACCTGATAGTCCTTAACTGGGCATAAAGGATATGACCACTTGGCACACTCTAAATTTAAAATTTAGATTTTAACACACCTATATATATAGCTATAAGTTATCAAACTAATTTTATAAAACAAAACCTTTGTTTTAAATACCCATAAGACAAGTTTAGTGTTGAATCCTTGCTCCGATGCCAGTTGTGACAGAACCGTCCAATTTATAAGAGCACAAGTACAATAGCAATCACCAAAGCGATCAAACTATCATACTTGAGCCGGTAGTCCGATGAAATCATGAAGGATCTCAAACCAACCAACATACAAACCAAGATCGTATATTATTCAACACAACCAGTCACATCTTATATCACAGTTCACAAATAGTTCACAAGTATCTCATATACATCGGAGTTCACATAGTTATTACAAACGAAGTTTAAATAGCAGAAGCAAAGTAGCTTGACATCAACATCACACTTAGTTCAAATACATGCCAGTTACACAGTCATTCCTGCAAAACCTGAACAGAGAGGATATCTTAGGAGTACCATGCCCCATGGTTTAGTCCTCATCCACTGGTAGGATGAAGGTAGTTTTTATAGTACCCATGATACATCATATCATCTACAACAAGAGGGAATAAACCCTGAGTATGAGAATGTACTCAACTAGACTTACCCATCATAAACAAGAAATAATATGACACCAAGGAGTATGCAAGGCTTTATCTGTGGAGTTAGCGTGACAACATTTTGCATAAAAAGCTTAAGTAACATAACTTGGAGATTTAATACCTCTAGCATCAATTTGAATACATATTCAATTAAGCATCTCTAGATTAGCACCTATACTAGAGCAATCACATGATTAAGCTAATCAAGCATTAGTAACCATATCTGGTGTATTAATTTGAGCATCATCATAACCATCAAGTTCCATCAATTAATGCTATGTTGCCGCTGCTCAGTCAAGTTCTCACTATCCAGGAGAGACGGTGACTCGAATCGATTCCAACCAGCTAGGGAGTTATTCCTAACACAAACCCATACTTCCCCCATTGGGGTCGTGTTGGGTCACCTTTGGTACAATTTAGGTACAGTCGTGGGTCCGATCAACTCCTCACCCTTAGGGATACTACCAGTCTGCCAGGAAGTTCAGGTCCAGCCAGCCCTTGGGCTCATGCCACTAGCTACCCACACATCCTTACTGCCTCTAGTGTGCGCACTTTCACTTACCGGGTCCTAGCCTGAGTTGAGCTACTCAGCTTCACAGTCAGAATGGCTTATTCAGCCAACTAAGTGCTAGGCATGCATTCAACATGACATGAGGACGTACAACGAATCGGTCCTTAACTGACATAGATGGGGATAAATAGGCACCAAAACCTCCATGACTTGTTGCTTCTCTATCACAATCCCACCTGGTCACCTTTTTATTCAACAACACATGGTTATTTCCACGATAGCAATTATAACCAACCATGATCAGATATCTACCTATATATTGCAGGTGATAGGAAATCACCTATCTTCTACCGAACTAAGCATGGCTAAGCATATATTTGATCCTAGACCTACAAAGGATTCAAGGTATATTTGTCTGGACAAGAAAAATATATGCAGCAAGTGTTTCCAATCAACTCCTATAACCTAATGAATCAAACATAAAGGACACAAGTGATATTTGTAAAAACATAGGAGGCTTATAATGCTTTAGGGCTTGCCTTTCAATAATGAGGAAGGTTGGTAGTCAGGACACTCAGGAAGATCTTCCACGTTGAATTCTCCTTCAACTTGAACCTCCTGCTCCTCCTGATGCTTAGGTTCGAACTCAAGTAGAGTCACTCCTTTCGGGGAACCTATTGCATGCATATGCACAAATGAGTATCATGAATGCATAAGAGATGAGATGATATGATAAATTTTATATGCATGAGCATGGTTATCCACAAGATGTATGATAAGTTTAACATTCATTGACCAAGTAGATGTATAACTTTCTTCTAGTTGATCTTTACTAAGTAGGTGCATATCTCTTCTATAGTACAAGAAACATACACTCACCAAGTTCTAGTAACCTATAGCAGAACCGACCAATTTATAGGAGCACAAGTACAATGGCAGCCCACAAGTGGTCGCACTATCATACTTGAGCCCATATAAACCCAGTAGTCTATCGAGTAGCATGACGGGTCTTGATAAATGATCCATAGAGAACCTAAGATCGTATAGGATTCAACATACATGTCACATATTAAAAGTTCATAGATACATTTCATCCATCAGAGTGCAGAATAGGGTTATTACAAACCAAGTTTGATAGATAATAGCGGAAGCAAATTAAGTTCAAAAGTAGCATTTGCCAACATAGTATAATATAGGGCCAACATATGATCACAATCCATAAAAGCATAATAGACGGATTATTAAAGATGCCCACCCAAGGCTCACTCCTCATCCACAGCGGGATAGAAGCAATTCTTATAGTATCCATGATAAACTATGGCATCTGCAACAATGGGAATAAAACCCTAAGTACAAGAAGGTACTCAGCTAGACTTACCCATCATAAACTAGAAATAAATTGACTCCAAGGATTATGCAAGGCTGTATAAGTGGAGGTAGCTTGAAAACATTTTGCATAAAAAGCGATTAACTCAATTATACAATTATAGTTCTATCATCAAGTTAATTATAACTATCCATCTCTAGATTAGCAACTATCCAATGCCAAACATGTGATATATCATTTTAAGAGCATACAATAGTAACCATAGCAGGTATAGTAATTCCATGTTTATCCGAACCATCACATTCCATAATACAATTACTACGATGCTAGAGCTAGCCAAATTTCTCACTATCTAGGCAAGACGGTGATTCAAATCGATTTCAACCAGCTAGGAATTTATTCCTAATACTAACCCAGGTAGACTAGATCAATGGTCACCTTAGGTCACCTTTGGTACAACTCAAGTACACATTTTGTGGGTTCGCCTAGCGCCGCACAATCAGGGACAATGATATGCCTAGGATGATCAGGACTACCCTGCCCTTAGGCTCACGCCTAGCTCCCTGCACATCTTTACTACCATTCAGTGTGCGCACTCTTATAGAGTGGGCCTAGCTTGAGTTGAGCTACTTGGCTTCACGGTCGGAATGAGTTATCTTGGCCAGCTAAGTGATAGGCATACGTTCAATCTTGTCAAAAAGTTCCAACAACGGTATGGTCCTTAATCAGCATAGATGGGATCACTATGAGTCAACCCACACATAGATTCCATCTAGCCTCCATTTACATTACCCCATAGTTCTTTTCCACGATAGCAAATATAGCCAACCGTGCTTCGGTATCCACCTATATCTCACAGGTGACAGGAAATCACCTGACTTCTACCGGTCTAAGCATGGCTAAGCATATATTCGATTCCTAGACCTACATAGGGTTAAAGGTGTATATATTTGGACAAGGTAGTTCCATGCATCAAGTGTTTCTAGTCAACTCTTATAACCTAATGCATCAATCATAAAGGACTTAAGTATTATTTTGTAAAACAATGGGAGACTTAGAATGCTCTGGGGCTTGCCTTTCAGAAAAGAAGTGGGGTGGTGTTCAGGGCACTCTAGGAGCTCTTCTAGATTCTGCTCCTCTTCTTTGGGAGCTGCAGCTTGAGGAATCTCCTGCTGGTCCCCTTCCTCTTCTTCGTTGAATTCCAGCAACGTTATCTCCTCGGTCGATCCTATATGCATGATCAGGGAATAAGATATCGCGAATGCATGTATGATGACAAGTACCATATGGTAAAATGTGATGAATGCATCCTTGTAAGTATTTTCAATAGCATGGTATAAAGGTAACAACAAGTGCATCCTATTTTACTGAGTAGGTGCATATCTCTTCTTGATTACTTAATCAAACACTTCTGCAATTCATTTACTAAACCGCAAAACAACAGCTACTTGTTTTACCCATAACTAGACTTATATACATCGAAATCATATAATTGTGGACATTTTGGAAAGCTTATGAAATTGTATACAACTTTCTTTTGAATACTCTTAAGGTGATTTAACAGTTATCTATGTCAAACAAATCAGTCAAGCATATCTGTCCAGAAAGTAAACATTTCAGACAGGAAACTTGTAACAGCTACAACTCTTAAACCCTAAGGCCTATGACTATGAAAATTCAACACAAGGGAGATTAGTAAGTTATATACAACTTTGTTATTAACAAGTTTTACAATAAAGACAAGTATCCAAATGAAATCATCCACACAATCAAAACTATACATGCAACCATCTTTTTGAATTACAAAGTAACAATTAATTAATTGCTTACAACCAATGGCTTCTAAGCCTTACTATGAATGTCAACAGTTACTAGGCATCACAAGCATCATAGAAAACATCATGGTCAACCCCAATTTAATTACTTAAATGCCTTTATTAGTTTAATTAAATAATTAGGGTAAATAACAAACATGCACCAAATTTGCACAATAAATTCTTATAAAATTACTGTGGCTTCCTAATGCTCACAGTAGACTACCATAAAAATTTCATACCATTCGAATATGTACAACATTCTATGCAAAAATGACAAGCTAGCAAGGCTTATTTTAGTAAAAATAGTAAACCCTATAGAAAAGTGTCAAGCAACAAATTATATATTTTTCCTAACTTCATATTAGTTCCATACTACCGTACAAAAATTTGCATAGTAATATGTTACATATTTTTATCCCTACAAATTTCCTTAGAAAATAACATTTATTAATAGATAAATAGAAAGACCATATTTCAATCAAGTTTACTGCAAGTGTAACATTTTTTTCTAGCTAGAGCATGTCAACACAAACTAACTAAATTGAAATCATAATTTTATCACATTTCTAGCTCAAGATATCTAATTTACAAGTTTACTAACATTCAAAAAGAACTTATATAAATACATTTTAATCACCAATAAAAATATCAAAAATTGTACACATCATATTTTTATAGAATACTACACTTGCTAAGGAACACAAAAAAATTTGGTTCACATGATTTGGATCTCTAGAACTCCACCTATCATTTTCCAAAGTTGGCATCAAATTTGAAAATAAATGAACTACCCTTCAGCTATGTGCCACTGACAGCCGGGACCCGCCACTGATAGGCGGCACCCACGCATCATATGGGCCCGCATGTCAGCGACTGGCAAAAATAGAGGAACGCACAGGACGGTCAGAGTTCACCGACGACAAGCCTCTCTGGTGTACCATCAGTGATCTACATCTTCCCCCACATCGAGTGATACCCCAGGTGGTAGTGGGACACACCGGAGCTACCTCATCGCTGGCCATGGTGGCACGACTGACGCTACTTAGTGGTACATCGGCCGATGCTAGCCATGGTGATGCTCGATGAGAGGCGCATGAGATTCGGGGCGACCAGGCGACTCTAATGTGACTACCCTAGCTAGATGAGATGCTCCGACGAGCCTCGACCACGTGTGCAGTAGCATGGCAGCGAGAGTGGGATGGCATGGGTCGTCGTGTTCAGCATGGTGACACAACATTTCATGGTAACATCATGCTACAAGCAAGAACACATCCTAGACAAGCCCTAACGCAAGGAAGGAGGGAAAATGCACAAGCGAACAGTGCAGCGGTGAGCTCGCCATGGAGGCGGTCATGGGAGCTAAGATCTCCGGTGAGGATGAAAATGGCGAATACGCCCTCACCAAAGCTCATGTGGCGCTAGGACTGTGCTAAGGAGGTGGAGAGGAAGTGTCAGTGCAAAAAGTGACCAACAAATAAATATTTGTAGTTTTTCTATACATTGTGATCGAAGGTGGCCTAACACTCAATGACATAGGATTTATACTGGTTCAGGCAATGTGCCCTACATCTAGTTTGAGTCGATCGGTGACTTTATTCCTAAGCCTAGGTGCTCGAAGATTGCATTGGGGTCATAAATGAGAAGGAGAAAGATGGGGGGTACAAGAGGTCCGGTCGGCTTTGGTCGGAAGGGCTGAGAGCGATAGGAGCTCCGCTATGAGCTAAGTGTTCAAGCATGTGCTTGAGGTCCAAACCTGGCAGTCCTATGGTTGTTCAAGAATGACTTTGATCAACTTGGATCAACTAAGTCTTTTGGGAGAGAGCGCATCCCCTTTTATAGATGAAGGGGATGGCCTTACAAGTGAGAGGGAGAGAGTATGTATGCTTGTAAACCTTGTTGCCCACGCCGGTAGGTACAGGATGATGGTAGGCACCCACAATACTGTTGGATGTCAGATGCACATGGGAGGTTCCATTGTCCTTGTTTGGGTATGGCAGATGTCAGTACCTGCATATATTGTTGATGCCCAAAGGCATGTGAGGAGTTTCACCATGTGCACTCGGTACGGTAAATCTTGGTGCCCACAACACTATTGATGCCCAGAGGCATGTGGGGGAGCCTGACCATATGGGAGTTTAATGGCGCCCACAATACTATAGGGGAAATGTAGGCACCTACAACACTGTTTGTGTCAGGGCAGTTCTAGAGTACTGTTCCTGTAGGTATACAGGGTATGGTCCCTGGTATCGTGGTTTGACTTGTGTGTCTTGCCCTGCTTTCTCCATCCGTTGCCTGATCCTTTCCGAGCAGGCGTTCCCGGTTGGTTACTCCTAGTCAGCTCTGGTCATGCCAGTCATAGAAGAGCAGCGAGCAGGGTTTTTGCGTACCCTAGATGGAGACGCGGGGTTGGAGTCAAAAGTGGCACTTCGGCCAGGCCTTTCAGTCGGAGAGGCCGTCTAACGGTGACTAGAGATCAAAGTGAGTGCTTCAGTCACAGAGGTGGGCTAGAGTCATAAAGTAGGTGCCATTCATCCTCGGTCAGGCCTTTCGGTCAGTGATTGCATCACCGTTCTGGCCTGTTGTTCTGATATTTGGGCCAGCCCAAGAGTTATGTGTTGTCTGCTTGGGCCAAGCTCTTGTGAGGAAGCCGGTCCATGAGGGACCTCAGGTTTATGAACCCGATAGGAGCCCCCAAGCCCCCAGGCGATTTGGGCAAAATCATCTAGGGGATTTTTTGTCTTGACGGTGGGTGTGCGCGAGCACACCCGTGGGTGTAAACCCTGGGCCCTAGGCGGTTTTGACAGAATTGTCTAGGGGGTTTTGTGCTGCCAGCGGGGGAGGTTTTTGTTTTGTTGGTGGGTGCGCGTGAGCGCACCCGCGGGTGTAGCCCTCGAGCGGTTCGGCAAGAACCATCTAGGGGTGTTTTGTTTAGTGGGCGTGTGTGCATGTTCTTCAGTTGAGATGGAGTTTTGTTTAACCAAGGCATTGTTACACAGCCAAGGTAGTTTGGTTGTTTTAGGGATCGGGTGAGATGGAGCTCGTGGATCCTAGCGTCAATGCGCGCCGTGGGATCGGGCGAGGTAGTTAGTCTATTTAGGGATCAGATGGGACAGAGCTCATGGATCCTAGGGTCGGTACATGCTGTGGGATCGGTGAGTCAGAGTCATGGATCCTGGCCTTGGTGCGGCCTGCGCAACCAAGGTAGTTAGTTTAGTTAGTTTGGGATCGAGCGAGCTGGAGCTTGTAGATCCTGATGGGGCAAGATTGGGGTCGTAGACCTAGGTATTTTTGGAGTGCAGTCGATGCGTAGCTAGATGGGGCAAGATTAGGGTCACAGACCCAGGTTATTTGGAGCATAGTCGGAGCATAGCCAGATGGGGTGAGTTCGGGGTCACAGACCTAGGTGTTTGGAGCACAGTCAGAGCATAGCCAAATGTGGTGAGTTTAGGGTCACAGACCCAGGTGTTTAGAGTGTAGTTGGAGCATAGCCGGATGGGGCGAGTTCATGGTCGTAGACCCAGGCGTTTTGTGTCTTGAGCCCCTAAGCCCTATTGGGCCTTAGTAGGGGTCGTTGTGAGTTGTGTGCGTTACCCTATCCTCGGTTCCTCACAACCGGAGGGGCTAACTTTTGTCGCTTGTCTCGATCGCTCGGGCTCGAGTGACGCACTTGGTGAGTTCGCTAACGGGTATGATCGAGTGGAATCTGGGTCCATCATTCATGATGGGGTTGACATAGCCCTCTTATGACATTCCACTACTCCTTTACTAGCATCCTGGTAGATGCCTAAGTCATTCCAAAGAAGGACCTGGGTGGCCTAACGGCCTCCCCTCGATGGAGACTCTATGGGCTTGGCAAGACATTCAGGATTGAATGAGAAGGTTGAGATGACCCTATCAGCCAGACTGGGCAAGGGCCACACAAGGCTCATCTATGTTTTTCTCCCCTGGCTCTGTTGGTTGCTCATGTCGAATGATGCAACCACCGCTTTGTGACGCAACACGGAGCGTTGTGATGCATTTCGCTACACGTGCAATGCTTAGGTCCTGAGCCCCTAGGTGGTTTAGGGCCCAAATCATCCAGGAGGCATGAGCATACAGAATGAATGCATGTATGGATGTATGAAATGATTTATAAAGAAATAGAGGGGGTTGGTAGTGTTACCACGATGACCCGAGTGATGGGGTTTGAAGAGCTCTAGTCAGAAATGTCCAACCGAGACCCATGCTCATCATTCATGATGGAGTCAGCATGACCTACATGGGGCGTCCCTTTGCTCCCTACCCATCTCTTGATGTGTTTCCTAAGCCATTTGATTGACTTGAGAAGCTCGACGATTTCTCCCAGTGGAGATCTCATTTTGGGTTTTTTTCTAAGTCCCGCCTGGGGATGCGGAGAGCTGCCTGTGTGCTTTGGCGCTTTGGTTCTTGTGCCCTAATGTGTAGTAGTGGCTAGTGTGTAGTAGTGGTCGGCCATACCTAGGCCACATCCCATCTGATCAGGAGTCGTTCCATCGGGCAGGTCAAGTCTCATCGGTTAGGGCACGTCTCATCTGCATTAAATGGGAAAGAGAGAGGGTTTTTTGCTCTAACATTTTGTCTTCCCTGATTGGTGCGCTCTCCCCTAACTGTTGTTCTCTTTTCCTTAAGTAGGAGAAGGGAGAATGTTTTCGCCCTGTTCTTTCACCTATTCCTCATTTGCCGCCTCCTTTTCTCTTTCTTCTCGCCGAGAGTGTTCTTGAGAGTCGCTGAACGGGAGAAAGCGAGGGAGAAGAGAAAAAACTCACCAATCCTTTCTACTGATCCCAAAGCGAAATGTTGGACTGGAGGTCATCCACTATGAGGGAGTTGGTGTTGAAGGCCTTTGTCGTGAAGGGGTTCCTGCCACCAAAGGAGGTGGCGCATTAGACTGCTCCTAGGGAGGGAGGAGTTCCCACAACCTTGGCATGACAAGGTGGTGTCCTTTCTCACATTCTATGAGCGCGGGTTAGGGTACCCCATGCACTGGTTCCTGTGTGGGCTCCTTAATGAGTGGGGTCTAGAGTTGCAGCACCTTAATCCAATGGGGGTGCTACACATCGCTGTCTTCATCACCATCTGCGAGGCTTTCCTCAGTGTGGAGCCACACGTGGACTTCTTCCGACAGCTATTCTCTGGGAGAGCCTTGACGGTGGGGAATCTAGCCGATATCGCGCTAGTCGAGGGTTTCGCCCTACAGAGGAAACCGAGCACGGGAGGCTCGTATCCCATGTACATCCCCTATGACTCCAACTAGGGGTGGCATGGGGAGTGGTTTTACATCAGGAATCCAGTGGAGACATCGTTCTCGGCATTCACTGGTGGGAGGCCAAAGAAGAAGGATAGTTGGTCGTGGGGTTGTGCCCGCAAGGAGAAGAAGAAGGTGGAGGTCATCGAGGAGGAGCTATGGAAGATCATGTGGTGCGGTCTTGACGGGGTGCGGGTGTTCCACACCCTCTACCGCCACTGGGTTGCACTGTTGGCAGAGAGGATGCGACTGATGTGGATGTACGGTGGCCCGTGGGACTAGGACTACGCGTCACCTAGGATCTACTGAATGATGAGGTCTGGAGTCACCTTGGCTAGGTGCTACAACTGAAGCCCAAAGAGAGGGTCAAAGGGAAGCCCGCACCTTTCAACTCCACGATCATGTCCAGACTACTATGCTCCCTTCTATTCATCCGTGCTTCTTCCTCTGCTTTTCCTATTTCTTGATTTTGGGCCATCCATTCCATAGGGGCTTAGAGTTTACAAGTCCCAGCTGCTCCTTCCCAAGGGACCGGAGGGCGTGGCCCGGCAGGCCACCCTGAAGGAGGTGGTAGATGCTAGGAAGAAGTAGAGAAGCAGGGAGGTTCGATGGAAGCATGAGAAGGAGCAAGAGATTGCCTGGCGCATGAAGGCCAGGGAACATAGGAGCAACGTTGAGTTAGAGCTCGCGTCAAAGGATCCAACGGATGTAGATGACATGGTTTTCTCCAAGGAGGAGGAAAGTCGGGAGGTCATTGTGACCATGGATGGAGCATCGCAACCCTGCGGCGACAGTCCACTGGTGATGAGTAGGAGGCAGAGTGGTGCGTAGCAGTTCCCATACCGAGGAAGCACGTGGCGAGTGCAGATGCCATCGGTGAATAGGAGGCAAAGCGGACGTGGTCACTATGCCTCTTGGTGGCGTCGCCGGTCCCTTCACCGCCTACCGCGGATGTGGTCGACCAAGCCGGGTGGTCCGAGGAGCGGACTGGCACCCATGTGTTGCTAGTACCAAGTGCCAGCATGCAACTCATAGCTAGAGGATGCCCCACCTATTGTGGAAATGGTCGAGCAAGCCTGGTGGTCCAAGGAGCGGACTAGCACCCTGTGCGTCGCATGACTCGCAGCTAGAGGAAGCCCCACCCACTACTCCGGTCAGGAAGTCCCGAGCCAGGGTTGTGGCGACCCATAGGCCGAGCAGGAGCCGATTGGGATGACTCCGCTCCTAGCTAAAGTGATGGGGTGTGGTTCATAGCCTGGGAGCAGCCCTTGCCTCATAGGCCCATCAACGTCGAGTCTTACCTTCAGAGTTGTGTTGCTCACCTCCCGGTATGTTTTTCTTTGTTTCTTTTTGATATTTCGCCATTGAGTCTTTTTGGAGTGTGATTTACCTACACTTTCTGTCAGTGGTTGGGCGATGACAGGGTTGAGCATCACCCCAACTCCCATGCAGGAGGCTCAGAGGCCCACCCTACAGCATGTCACGGTGAATGACGGGTAGAATAGGGCGGCGGTAGTGAACCCTTCCCTTCCAGGGGTGGTGCCCCAAGGTCAGTTGCTGGTACAGTGGCGGCATCGACATTGGTGGCGATCCCGATGCCGATGGCAGAGGTCGCGTTGGAGGTGACTCTCGTAGCCCCTCCTCCACTAGCTGCGATGGAAGAAAAGAGGGAAACTAAGCTCCCTGCCTCACTGGGTGGAGAGCTGCAAGGCTCACCCTTGCAGTCAAAGCCAAAGGCACTGGGGGGAGATGTGGCTAGGACAGAGTCAAAATGCCTAGCGGTGGCCCGTGCAACTAAGGTGGTGGAGATCCCTGTCTGATGACGAGGTGATTGACATGGTGGAGCTATCGGTGTCGTTGTGGGAGCTGGCGGTGGTTCAGTCGGAGGCTAGGCCCTCCGGTGGGCTGCCAGAGGGCAACCTGGAGTGGCCCTGCCCCAAGGACCTAGCAAAGGTGTGGTTCATCCTTTGGGATTCACAAGAGCGTTAGCTCTAGGACATCCTTAGGGAGCAAGGACATGCCACGGTGTCTAAACTCACCAAACTATCCATGAAGCTTGGAGACGCTTAGGAGCTATTTAAGTCCACCCTATAGTTAGTCGAGGTTAACCTATAGCTTGCTGTGGAGGTGAGTTTCCTGTACTTGTCCTTGACCTCTAATTTTTTGTTGGTTGCCTTAGCATGCTTGTTTTTTCGTAGAGTCTCAAGGGATGTCGTCCCACAAGTTCCAATTCCTCCGAATGGAGCATTCTCGGGTGGCTGAGCTTGAGCATTAGCTAGAGTCTGCTCATTGCGAGTCCCATGACCGAGTGGCTGAGGCGACCATGGAGCGGGTGGACATGCAGCATGCAGTAGAGTGGGTGACTGCCATCGAGTGAGGGCTCAAGGTGGTGAAGGCCCGCTAGGCGGAGACCTAGGTGGGGTTGTGGACATCCCTAGTGGACACTGAAGTGGTGCTCCAGAAGTCCCTAGAGACCCTTGAGTCAGAGCAGAGCACCTTGGTGTCAGAGCAGAACACCCTAGAGTTGGTGCGGAAGGCCCTAGAGTTGAAGCGGAAGGCTCGGTCGGAGGTAGATCGGGAAGTGCTCGCGCTTTGGGGCCAGGTGATGGGGATGGAGGAGGTGAACGCCTAGCTGTGCACATAGGCGACTCGACAAGCAGAGGAATTCTCTAGTCCTTGAGAACTTCCACATCAGTATGTACCTTTTCTGTTTTTTGTCATGTTGGTTTTTTTCTTCAGCCTATTTCTTAGCTTGTCGCCCTTCTTTCAGAGCTAGGTGGAAGGGTGAAGATGCTAGAGCGGGACCTAGAGATGATCAAGGCGACCTTCAGCTAGAATGCACAGGAGCTAGGCCAAGTCCTGTGAAGAGCAACGTGCTCTCGAGGGGGAACTTGACCAGATCTGCAACATTGCCTAGCTCATCATCTTGGAAGTCTTTGGGTCGGTGCCAAGCACTAGCACGCCCGCCGTCTAGCTAGCGGAGGTCCTAGATGCGATCTACCTTATCATGAGCGGGCTGTTATACGAAGCATTGGGGGTGCTGACTTCAGTGGCGATGCACCACCTAAACCCAAACTTTGCTACTATCTGCAGTGGGTATGCTGAAGACTTCAGCATGGAGGACATCCTATCGATCGGGGAGAGCTTGCTGCCGCACGCAAGGTCGGTGGCAGAGCAAGTCTCTGCTTAGTGGGTGATGGATGTCCATTGTGAAGACATGGCCAGAAGCATGTGTGGGGAGGATGTTGTCTAGCCTATGGATGGCTAGAGCCTGGGTCAGAGTTGGATGTCGCCCCAGCTTTGACGGAGCCAAATGTCGTGCCACCAGGGAGTGAGCAGCCCACGCCTTTGCTAGTCGCACCGACAGCAAATGCTGCCGAGCCGGTCCAATAGCTTGTAAAATATAAGTAGTTTAGTGAATGTAAAAAGTTTAAGTTCATGGGGGAGCCCCCATGTAAATGTTCCTATGTGCTTAATGACTACATTTGGGTTCATTTTCTATGATGGAGTCACTCCATTCGGGGAAGCTTGTTCCCTTTTGTTCCTTAGTTTTCCCTTAGCATAATTTTGTTTTTTATTCTTTCTTTCTCATACCAGCCCATTTGTCCTATAGGCTGCAACCTTGGGAGCCTGGGGCATGGCCCATGAGGCTTAGCTGCTCGTAACCGTAGGGAAAGGCAGGGTGCGATTGGTTGGAATGTTTTAAAGTAAAGCTATATAAGGGAAATTAAAGGAACGAACTCCCCTTTTGATCGGGTAGGAAGGAATTTAACCATATGATAGTAAACAAAATAGAGAGGGAGTAGTGCCCCCTAGTGGAGCTCCCAAGTGCCCTGGGCCGAAAAGTGTTTGGGTCAGGGTGCTTTTATAGGAGCATATGCTAAGTAAACAATGGTAAGACTAAAACTTAGGGGAAGAAAAATGACATAGCTGCTCCAAGTGTTTAGAGAGAATGTCGTCATTATTGTCCTTTAGTCAGTAGGCATCTAGTCGGATCACTTCAACCTTCAGTTGTCTGGATCCTTGCCTGCTACGCCCCCTTTCTCGATCGCTGCTTCTTTGCCTTTTTCTTCCTTTAGCCTGCCAGCTTGCCACAGAAGGTGCTTGAGGAGCTAGCAGTCCATGTAGAGGTGTTTGATGGGGTAGTTGTGGTTGGTGCACGGGCTCTCCATGAGCTCATGGAAGTGTCCCATAGGGTCCTGCTAGGGCTGCGTGCCCACGTGGTCAGCCATGGCAACCAACACCGAGTTGGCCGGTCGGCGGTGGTCCTTTCTGTTCTTTTTCCCCCTCTGCATGGAGGGGCTCTTGTCCTGATCCTAGCGCTTGGCCTTGCCTTTGCCTTAGTCTCCATTGGAGCATGGCAGGAGTGGCGCTTGCTAGAGGTTTTGGACAAAGGTCCATGGTCCTAGGCCATCAGGGTTGGGACTCCGGTCGCTACTGTGTGTGTCTCGGTTTGGCCTGAGCCACTCATAGATAGGCGGTCGGTATGGAGTGGTCATCATGTCAAGATGAGGTGCCAATGTGGCCTCTTGTGCCATGCTCGTTGGTCATCGTGGTGATCAGGTGGGGCAACCCATCTGCTGTGTCCCTATTCCCCTGGTGGGGAGTGAGGCCATGAGTCGGCATTGCGATACGGAGCTCTCCGCTTGTTGCATGATGGCGGTCTCCACTAGTGCCCGAAGGTTCTGTTGGATCACCTATTCATGAGGGTCGTTCGGCTCAGATAGGCCATGTAGAAGCATTGTCGTAGTGGCATTGTTCTGACTGGCCTGAGTGAACTATGGTGGATCGTTCCCCCTATCCATGGTGTTGTGCTAGACCCGATGGGCCCGACCCCGGGCACCGCTCACTGGTCTAGCGCATGGGGTGCAGTGTGGTGCGCCGAGCACTGCTAGCGTAGTCGGAGGCTAATGCAGACACTATTGTCATAGTGCCCCACCATGCTCCCGTGTGAGCTTAGGGGTCTTCACATGAGAGTCCGGTGAGGTGTGAGTCTATGAGGACTCTGCTTCCACCGGTGGGTGTCCCGAAGCATCCGCCATAGCACACTCCCAAGACAGATGATGGCTAGGTGCCATGTCGCCGATGCTAGAGCCATCACTCTCACCATCGTCATCCATGAGGTTGAGGAAATAGGTGGGAGAATAGATTGCCATTCCCACGAATTTGGACGTGAGAGGGGGTGGTGCCAGCATCCTTCGGAGCCCCTAGGCATACATGTTCATGGGAGACATGAGGCCATAGGGGAGCTGGTCATATGGCGGTCGCGTTGAGGACAATGGGGTCTCTCTAGGTAATTGGTGGAAGATAGGGAATAGTAAGTAAATAACAGCATGTACATTACTCATAGTGGGGTTTGAGCAGAGAGTTTGCTCAGAATGAAGCGTAGATGCTGCGTCAGTCGAAGTCATTTTTCCCAGAGTCGATGGAGGGCACCCCTTCGACGGGTACTAGAATGTGAGCCTCCTCGCTGAGGTGTAGTACGCCGAGCCAGTCGGCGACAAACTCCAGGCTTTCAAAGAGGAAGGCCTAGGATGGCTCGAAGATGGGTGGAACCCGCATCCCAAACAGTGGGAGAGCGGGAAACTCGAGTGAGCCGAAGTGAATCATATCACCTAAGCCCACCATAGCAAGGGTGGCAGAAAAGTGGGCCATCTGATGACCAAAAAGTGTTGAACGTACATTGTCCTCTCCACGGACGGCGCCAACTATCGGTGCAGAAAGTGACCAACAAGTAAATATTTGTATTTTTGCCGTATATTGTGATTGGAGGTGGCCTAGCACTCAATGACATAGGGTTTATACTAGTTCAGGCAATGTGCCCTACGTCTAGTTTGAGTCGGTCGATGACTTTATTCCTGAGCCCAGGTGCTCGAAGTTTGTAGTGGGGTTACAAATGAGATGGAGAAAGATGGGGGTACAAGAGGTCCAATCGGTTCTGGTCGGAAGGGCCAAGAATGATAGGAGCTCTGCTATGAGCTAAGTATTCAAGTGTGTGCTTGAGGTCCGAACCTGGTGGTCCTGTGGTTGTGAAATAGTGAACTTGATCAATCTAGTGAAAATGGAATGACTTTGATCAACTTGGATCAACTGAGTCTTTTGGGAGAGAGCACATCCCCTTTTATAGATGAAGGGGATGGCCTTACAAGTGAGAGGGAGAGAGTATGTATGCTTCTAAACCTTGTTGCCTATGTCGACAAGTACAAGATGATGGTAGGCACCAATAACACTATTGGATGTCAGATGCACATGGGAGGTTCCGTCATCCTTGTTTGGGTATGGCAGATGTCGGTACCTACATATATTGTTGATGCCTAGAGGCATGTGAGGAGTTTCACCATGTGCACTCGGTACAGTAAATCCCAGCGCCCACAACACTATCGATGCCTAGAGGCATGTAGGGGGAGCCTTACTATATGGGAGTTTACTAGTGCCCACAATACTGTAGGGGAAATGTAGGCGCCTACAACACTGTTTGTGTCAGGGCGGTTGTATAGTACTATTCCTACAGGTGTATAGGGTATGGTCCCTAGTATCATGGTTTGACTTGTGTGTCTTGCCCTGCTTTCTCTGTCCGTTACCTGATCCTTTCTGAGCGGGCATCCCCGGTCGATTAGTCCCAGTCGACTCTGGTTGCGCCAGTCGTAGAAGAGTAGCGAGCAGGGTTTTTGCGTACCCCGGTTGGAGATGCAGGGTCAGAGTTGGAAGTGGCGCTTTGGCTAGGCCTTTCGGTTGGAGAGGCCATCTAGTAGTGACTGGAGACCAAAGTGAGCGCTCCGGTCGGAGAGGTGGGCCAGAGTCAGAAAGTAGGTGTTGTTCCTCCTCGGCCGGGCCTATCGGTCGGTGATTGGATCACCGGTCTGGCCTATCATTCTAATATTTGGGCTAGCCCAAGAGTTGTGTGTTGTCTGCTTGGGCTGAGCCCTTACAAGGAAGCCAGTCTGTGAGGGACCCCAAGTTTATGAACCCGATAGGAAGATTGCACAGCTGATGGCAAGACAGAGACGGCGATGGTGTGATAGCGAGAGCAGGCGCTAGAGAGTGTGTGAGTGAGCACGGGTGCGTGGAAATGAGGCGCAAGGCATGCAGATAATGGGCGCTAGCACACAGCATCAAGGGTCCATCGCCAGCCAGCGGTGACCATGCTTTGTTCCTGATCGGCCATGACAGCACACGGCGGCGTTCTTCAGAGCGCATGGATGAGCCTGACAGTGTATTTTCAATCCGTTCTAACTCCTAAATGAAAGCAAATCCGCGAGCAATCCCTTAATCAAAGTTGGAGATCTACAAACTAGCTACGAAGTTGTTTTAGAAATCAAAACCTAATTCACAATGGTTAGGAAGATATAACAGCCCAAAGTCGAGCTCATCACATTGTCGGCATCAAACACTTAGCAAATTTCAAGCATGTTAGGAGCTGAACCAGCTTATGACCCAAAAATAAAAGTTGTTTCTCTCATCAAATACTACAACTTTGCTTTAGTGAACACATCGATGCAAAGTCCCTATGACATAGTTCAAACTAGGTCAAACATGCTACATTCAAATGATGGCATACACTTAAACTATGACTTAGTGACCAAACTAGCCCTAGTCATGAATACCAAAGTTGTTCATAATGACATTCTAAACTTGTTTAATGTATTGCTAAGGTCGCACAAGCATTTCATACTTTGATTACAGATAAAACTCCCTAGGTCAACATGTATATCATCAATTAGGAGCTTAATTAGACAAAGTGGTCTACATGAACAATGTTCCAGTAGTCATCCTAAGTATAGCTAAGATGTTTTAGTGACTCACATCAACCATTTACATATATTCACTCATGCTCATAAGCATATACCAAGGGAACATGAAATAACAAAGCATGTTTCATATGTTTCGATCATATGTTTCAAATGTAAAAGCTTATATATGATTGCTTGATGCTCATGCTCATGCTCATGCAATGCAAGTCAAATTATGCAAGCCTAACACCTAGGGTGTTACACCCCCTCCCCTTATAAAAATCTTGTCCCGAGATTTGCAAGACCTACCATTCTTGGAAAAAGGCAGGATAAACCTCACATAAATAATCCTCTTCTTCCCATGTGGCATCTTGTTCACTGTGATTATTCCACACCACCTTATAGAATTTAATGACCTTACTTCATGTTACCCTTTCCATCTCTTCTAACACTCAGATTGGTTCCTCTTCATAGGTCAAATCCAATTAGAGCTTAATGTTGGTGGGTGCAATGGCTTCTTCAGGTATACAAAGACATCTCTTCAACTGAGAAACATAGAAGACATCGAATATTGCACTCATCTCTGATGGAAGTTGTAACTTGTAAGTGACATTCCCTTTCCATTCAGTAATCTTGTATGGCTCTACATATCTAGGAGCAAGCTTTCTTTTCACTCCAAATCTTTGTACTCCCTTCAAGTATACATAATCTCCCACTTCAAAAGTCATAGACAATTTTTTTGACACTAAAGAAAAACTAACGGGTCACACACTAAGCATAGCAAATATATTAAAAGATTTATTAATTTTCATTAAATCTTATAGAAAGAGGGATATTGTTGATGTTTTGGACCGGCGGGCCCTCAACCAACTAGTAAAAACGTCCTGTGTGCCCCTAATCCCGAATGGTGATACAAAGAGACACAAGATTTATACTGGTTCGGGCAATGGGTGCCCTACGTCCAGTCTAAGAGATCGATGTTGTATTCCTTGCACCAAAATGCTCGTAGTAGGGGGTTACAAGGAGGGCGAGAGAGGGAGCTAGTCCCAGGTCTCTGCACGGAGCAGCGTGGATTGCTTGAGATGTTGATCTCAGGCGGCGGAGAAGTGTGCGTGTTATAGAAAATCGAGTGTGTGTTCATCTACTTCATGAGTTCGTCTGCCCCCCGAAATGGCCCAAATCCCTCCCTTTTATAGTTGAAGGGGGGACAGGGGTGATACATGTGTTTAACCATGTGGCGTCGTGCGAACAGGGGGGCATGTCCAAGCCCTATAGCCTATTACTATGATGGTATGGTTGATGGAGACATCTCGTCCTCGAGTGCTGGAGCAACGCTTCGGTCACATCTGATCTTGTGCGGCGTGGGAGCTCCAATGATGGCTAGACGCAGGGCCTAGCGAGCCACGTGCAGGTTGCAATGCGTTGACTACGTGAGGAGTCGAGGCCTAGCTGGTGCTGAGGCCGAGCCATCATAGGGGGCTTGGCAAGCACGAATGTCGAGGTTGCCGAGACCCTGAAGTGAATTGCCGAGGCATGGAGGGAGCAGATGGTTCCGTGCACTGCTTCCGAGGCTATAGTAACCTGGACTTGACTCCGCACGCCGCGTTGTTTCTAGAGCAGGGGTTAGGTAGCATAGTGTAGTTCAGGTGCCGGTCATGGGCACAGTACCGAGCATAGTGGTTGGTAACCCCTGTCTAGTCCTTGTGACAGAACCGCCCAATTTATACAAGATCAAGTATGGCTGTCCCCACTTAACACGTTGACACATGCATACTCTCACTTATATAAACCCGGTAGTCCACCGAGTGTCACACAGGACCTCGGTAAATCAACATCACAACCAAGATCGCGTGATTAAACAAATACACATCACATACGCAGAGTTGCAGCGGAAATAATATTACAAATAGATTCATAAATAATAATACAAGTTTGGATTTCAAAACCGATTAGTGAAAACAACATTTCTTTCGAAGGATTTCATTAATGAGTTCCAAATACATTGCTAGCATAAGTGACATCCTCAGACAAAAGCATGTAGATGAGAAGTGAATATAGAGTCACCGAGCCCACCGGTGGTTAGCCACCCTCCTCAGCAGGTCAAAACCTCACCTGCAACATGGTGGGATAAACCCTGAGTACTCGAATGTACTCAGCTAGACTTACCCGTCATAAATCAGAAATAAAATTGACTCCAAGGAGTATGCAAGGCTTTATAAGTGGAGGTAGCTTGACAACATTTTGCATAAAAAGCGATTAACTCAATTATACTATTATAATTCTGTCATCAAGTTAATTAGAACTATCCATCTCTAGATTAGCAACTATCCTGTGCAAAACATGTGGTATATCTTTTTAGAGCATACAATAGTAACCATAGCAGGTATAGTAATTCCATGTTTATCTGAACCATCACATTCCATAATCCAATTACTACGATGTTGGGACTAGCCAAGTTTCTCACTATCTGGGAGAGACGGCGATTCGAATCGATTTCAACCAGCTGGGAATTTATTCCTAACACAAACCCAGGCAGACCAGATCAACGGTCACCTTAGGTCACCTTTGGTACAACTCAGGTACACATTTTGCGGGTCCGTACCACGCCGCACAATCTGGGACACCAGATGCCAGGATGTTCAGGCCTAGCCTGCCCTTGGGCTCAGTCTGATCGTCCCCCGGAAGGAGCGCACAACAAAACGGGTCCCGGCCTGAGTTGAATTACTCGGCTTCACGGTTAGAATGAGTTATCTGGCCAGCTAAGTGAGAGGCATGTGTTCAATCTTGTCAGAAGCGCCAACAACGGTACGGTCCTTAATCAACACAGACGGAATCACATGAGTCAACCTACACATAGACTCCGCCCGGCCTCGATTTACTTTTACCCCATGGCTCTTTTCCACGATAGCAAATATAGCCAACCGTGCTTCGGTATCCACCTATATCTCGCAGGTGACAGGATATCACCCGACTTCTACCGGTCTAAGCATGGCTAAGCATATATTTGATCCTGGACCTATACCGGTTAAAGGTGTAATATCTGGACAAGGAATTTATAAGCATCAAGTGGTTCCATTCAACTCTTATAACCTAATGCATCAATCATAAGTACTTAAGTAATCATTTGTAAAATACTAGGAGACTTAAAATGCTCCGGGGCTTGCCTAGGATCCGACACAAGTCAGTTCAGTTAGCTTGCAACGACTTGGTGACATCTCCGGTCCTAGCACTTGCTTAGTCCTTCCATCTTCGAGATAGATCCACCAAACACCGTCTTCGGGTTTGACCCCACATCACATCCTTCACGTGGTTCATCTAGCGTACCTAAATGAGATGCAAGATGCATGTGTATGAGTACATGGAAGTGCAATAGGCAATGCATCGCATGTAGTAAGTAAGACAAGCACAAGGTTACATTAACATGCACAAGCACTTCACATTGTTTACTATAAATATCGCACAATTTATCATGCCACGATAGCAAGGAAGATGTCAACACCAAGCATCACACAAGTTTCCCAAGATCTCAGGTACTCTAACTCAACCATCATCAAAGGTATGAGCCACACTTAGCAATATTCAAGCAAACAACAAAAATGGGAATCTGTCAATTTCTGGACATGCAAATAGCAGCTACAAGATTTAGCTATAACTGGAGTTACAAAAATCCAAATGACTTGAAAGAAGACATTCTGGAAAGCTTATGAAATTTTTGACAATTGATATTAAATCATCTTAGCATGATTCTCAAGTTAACTAAGCCAAATATACCCATTTACAGAAACTGGTCTAAACAAGGCAGAGAGTAATCAATTCTGTAACCCAACTTTAAACAGGCATAGCTCACAAACCACAAGGCCAAATACCACCAAATTTTAACAGGAGCTAGATACATGAATTATCTACAACTTTGTTATTATCACCAAAAACTCATTCAAATCCTAACTAGATCAAACCCTAGCCTCTTTCAGATCTGCTCAGACTAAAATCAAAACCTGACAGAAGACTTAAAAGTCATGTAACTCCTACACTATCTGGCCTATGACCTTACAATTTGAACACAAGCAAGATCATGAAATTTGCTACAACTTTTGTATGCACTACAACCATAGCAAACATCATTTACACCACGAAAATAATTGCACAAGCAAAACTGCAAATCCAGCCCAACAGCAGTGGTATAGAAAACTGATAGCATCTTCAGAGAAGCATAACTGGAGTTCTAGACCTCCAACAAACATGAACCATAAATTTTTGAAAAGCTTAGGAAGTTACCTACAACTTTCTTATTCTCATATTAAGATGATTCTACAGTTAGAAGGGTCAATTAATCCAATAATTGCATCTCTGTCCAAAACATAGACAGAAACTGACATGCCACTTTAAACAGCTATAAATGGAGTTATCCATGTCCAATAAATGTGGTTCTGGACTTTTTAGAAAGCTTAGCAAATTCTAAACAACTTTGTTGTAAACACCTAAAGCTAATTCTACTAGTAAGAAGGCCCCACAGTGAGAACAAGGAAACCCTGTCTGGGTTTGGGCAGAAACAGCCACAGAGATTTAAGCAAGTATAACTCAAGATCTACTTAGCCAAAAATCATGATATTTAACTTTTTGGAAAGCTTAAGAAAAGTACTAAAACTCATGTATTGTCATCAAATCATGATTCATAACTTAACTGAGCCAATTAATTCAAACATGCAGAACTGTTCAGAATAGGAGCAAATCAAAACAGGGCATTTGTTATTTTTATAACTCTTAAACTATAAATCCTAAACTCATGAAATTTTTACCAGACAACAACAATCACCTTAGTAGCACTCCACAAAAAGTTCACATTTATTCGAGCACATCAACTGCAGTTATAAAAAAAACAAGTAAGACTAGCATTCAAACCTTGACTGCACAAATCCATTTTTACAGCTAAAACTTTAAACTAAAACCTGACATATTATAGATCTAGTGCATAGAGAATTTCACACGGATTCCAAAAAGCCCTCATTTACTATTTTACGAATTTTCTATGATTTACTATGAATTTCCAAAGTTTCACCCGATTTACAACAAATAGGTCCCTCGAGGCACTATTCACTTGAGTCAATGACATTGCATTTAGGCCCTTCCCTTTAGTCAAATTTTAAGACGAGTTCCCTGACGGGATTTGGAGCAGAGGATGCACTGGACTTCGTTGAATCCGGCCGGAGGAGGCTCGTCGGCGACGATGGGGCGGCGGCGGAGCACCAGGGGGTTGGTGCGCACTCGAAGGTGGCCGTAGCTTGCTCTGAGGAGGCCCAACGCGGCCTGGCCACGAACGCCGGCGGCCTGGGCGACGGCGACAGGCGGCACCAGCGCCATAGGGTGTGGCATGGCCAACGAGGAAGTGCGGGAGGGGCGTCGGGGTGAGAGGAAGATGATGGTGTAGTCGGTCATGGACAGAGGAAGGGCAGAGCAGCGGGGATGCGACGAGGCTGAGCTCAGCCGGTCGGCAATGGCAGACGCTGCACGGGAGCGAGGAGAGCGCGAGATGGAGCGAGTAGGGAGTGGAGAGGGGGATGGAGAGGGTGTGCTGGTGCCCCTCCTCATCGGAAGTAGGGCGCAGGGCATGGCAGTGGAGGCGGACCACGTGGCAAGAAAGCTCAGCCATGGTGGCCATGTCCATGGACACGCGTCGCCGTTCGGGCAAATCCTCGAGCACGTGGTGGGCGTCGGTGTGGGCGAGGTGGGGAGCCAATTTGGGCCACTTCCAGGCCGAATCAGACCTTGGGCCAAAAATAAAGTTTGTTCACCTCAGCATGCTCTACATTTTTGATTAAGGCACTCTAGTCATTTGAGCATCATAACAGTGGGTAATTTAGTCTCCAAAGTGGCATTGTCAATGCGTTGACGGCGATTAACAAACTCCAAAAATCGATGGTCAAGACAAGGTCCAACGAGTGCCATCTTTATACATGCTCTTCGCTATCATGTACACTCCAACTTTTATCTTTGGACCAAATTGAGTTGCTTAACAAAATTTAGAGAACGCGAGACGCCAATGCCGATGTCGATGAATTTCTAGACTTCGAATATTTCTAAGTGCTGAAATCAGCAGCAGGTTCCAACATCGAGCCTCTGTTTGACTTATTTCCAAGTTGATCTAGCTCTTGGTCCAAAAACAAAGTTTGTTCTACATGATATGGACTACAACTTTCATTTAAGGTCCAACCTCAAAACTGGTATAGAACCTACTGTTCTACTTTGACTAAAGTAGGTTCACTATGGAGCTTAAATTATCCTTTTTGATCCATTGGAGCGTTTTCTTGGCATTTGCCCAACATGAACCTTTCATGACTTTTGTTGTAGATCTCAATTTGAGTCGTTTGGGCAAGGTAGCAAGGTTTGGTTGACGATCTATAATTCCATTCACTTAATAAAGCAATCCAAGAAAGATTATAACTTATCATTTCATGTAACTTTTTGATCCCAAACTTCACGAAACTTTTCCAATCATCCATGTGGGTGGAAATTGATGTGAGGCACATGAAAGAAGTAGATCCAACATTACTCAAGCATACTTTTTGGAAAGGGCAACATGTAAGCAATGGTGCATGGTCCAAGTTTAAGTGGTCGCTCATTTTGTAGATTTGATCTTGAAACTTTCATCACCACTTAACATGTCATGTTTGAGTTTAAACCCATTGCATAACTGGTGACAAACACCTGGGGTGTTACAGCCCTCCCCCTTAAAGGAATCGCGTCCCGAGATTCGGTGCAATAGACTTTTAAGAGAAGAGAAACATGTCAACCAGTTTCCAACATCAGTGATAGCATTAGGCTACTTAACTTTGGAGTATCAGAGAGGCTAATTTGGTCATGACACTTTCTGATACTTGCTCTTCTTCGTAAGCTATTGTCTGAAGAATCTCCTTCGTTGGCATCCATAAAGCATTGTTACATTGGAAGAAATCTAAGATAGCACTGTCCTGCGTACTTCGTCCAATAGAGCCTGGGACAAATCTGTTTGTGGTACCTAGGGGCACAATGATGCTGATCAAAACTAGGGATATACTTTCTCTAGTTCTTTACTTAGCTGATATAACATCTTGCACTATATATGTGATTGTCCAAGATGGAATTGACTTGATAGCACATTTGGAGAAGAAGTAGCACTTGCATTGCAGGGCCAGGTTTGTTGTTTCCTTTATCAACATTGTTCTGTGAGATCTGGTCTTCATAGTTACCAAATAGTCGTTACCTGACTGAAGACTAACTTTCCTACTGGTAACTAATCAGTTGTCTCTCAACACTAAAAAGGTTCCAAATCTTCACTCTTGATAACAAAATTGTGGTCAAAGCATACAGATGGTCGCCCTTGAAGTCAGCAGAAAAGGGTCACACCAAAGAAGGTCGGATCGTCCATGTGATCCTTATGCACCTAAAGATTGAGAACTTGGACAGGAACTCATATATACTAGGTGACCTATTACAGCACATAATATCTTGGTCCCTTTATCTTCCGACTGATAACTTGTCCAACTTTAAGTGTGGTGCACCTTTCTGATCCAACATGGATGACATAAGTTGCTCATTAGATGACCGATGTCATTATAGGGACAACCAAGTGGAGTCACTTGTCTACCACCTCTTGCAGTCTGTTTATGTTCCTGTTAGTGACCTATTCTTCAAAGGTTAACCATTGGACAACTTCAAAAGGGAGTCCAATTGCATTTGATTCAACGTACAGATCTTCTACCATGCTACGGAGAGATAACCAAGGAAGAGCTCATGTGAAAATAACATATCGGTGTAGTTTTGTAATGGATCACAACTAGAAACCTCGATACCAGTGCGTGCCGAGTAGCATAGCCTTGTGTGTGCACCCACAGGGGGCTCTCGGTTTCGTCGCGGCACCGTAGATTGCTAATTATGGCACCATTACTGAACATACAGCCCACAAGAAATCTCACATGGCACAAATTGGGTTGCATAAGAGCAAGCACAATACGAAGGAGGGATAGCAAACAAAGGTAGTCACAAGGTTGGGAGTCAATAAGCAGGGGATCCAAAGATTAAAACACAGCACGAGAGAGCATAGCCTAATTGCCGAAGGCAACTAAGCAGGAGACTCTTGCTGAATTTCCATATATGCCTTGTGTCCACCAAGTGATTACCAGATAATGATTACCCTGAGATTTGGTCTTGTCGAGCAGCAACATGAGATCAAGACTGATAAATATTCAGAGACTTGAAAGAGTTGGGGACAAAACAAACGAGATTCGAGGAATAGAGATAAGGCACTAACTAAGGATTTAGTTGATAAAGCAATGATAGGATCTACGAGGATAAGGTTCCAAAGCCAGGGTAGATAGCGATTAGCGTTGCACCAGATCATCTGTAGAAGAAGGAGCAATGAAGTCCGACAAGGATTTCGGAGCAAGGTCCTTCCACACAAGAGTGGGACAACCACGACACATGCAAGAAATCATGGAAACTAAGCTTGGGCCTAAGGTCAAGCAAAGGCATGGATAAAGGTCTTCGTAGCGCAACATTCAAGGGCTAGCAACCACATGTATACAGGCTTACGCTCCTAAGAGAGAACTTAATTGGAGACGACAACCATGAGACTACCAAAACTTGGACGTTGTTCCAGGATAGCGCTCTTCAACACTCAAATGCTTTCCGAGGACCAAAGGAGTGACAGCTACGGCACTACCTAGATTACGAGCATCCACACCTACTTCATGGTCTTAAGCAAGCATTTCGAAATACTCAATCTAATTAGCTTAAGCGACTATTACTAAGCACAAAGATCACACCTAACAAGTAGTCACCTACAACAACACTGCTACACATATCATGCAAAACATGGTGGTAAAGTATTGTTATCTTTTATTTCCTTTTTACTGAGTAGGTGGATATCTCTACAAAACAAGTTTTACTTACATTTAGCAATTTAGTTTTCAAAGGGGTGAACCTTTTGCTAACTATTAACTTTGTCATCTATTTCCTTTGGAAGCAAACATACAAGGCAAAGCTAATCACCCACTACCTTCAAGCACATCTATTCAAGCGGCATGGAACAAGGCACTTTGTCTAGCTTCACACAAGGAAGATAGTAGCATCACATTGATCACAAGTTACTTAGTATTAGGACAAGGTGAGGGAAGCATATTTATGCACAAGCACAATCATGATGCATGCTCGTCCTATTCGTCCTCACAAAATTGCCAGCCTAAGGCGGCAATCACGTTCTATGTCGGTGGCATAACATGTACTCTCTCGATATATAGCTAGTCGTTAGCTACATTCAATCTACGCATTCGTGGTTAGCATACCTGCAGGCAAACTCATTGCAGCCCATCCCCACAAGAGATAAATAAGCACACAATGAAAGCGGTAAACTAAGACACTCTCCATATACACATCCCCAGATGTATATACTTTGATATCCATAGCTACTCGATAAATATACCCGCAATTAAGTACCTTCATATATACATGTATGTAACATGTAAATATTCCAGTAACCATAGCTAACTCTCCCCTAGACCGATAGTTGGACGGTCATGCTCTCACAACTCACACTTACCTGGGCGTAGAGGCAATTGATCCATACATTACCATTCAAGTGAATGGCATCCATACAATAGCACGCCATATGGACGACGAAAGAAAAAATGCAATAAAGTACATCCCCCAAAGTTAGTACTTAGATGGCCACCTAATAGTCCTTAACTGGGCATAAAGGAGGATGTCGCTAGCATAGTTTTGTAATTAAGTTTTGACAAATTTGCCTATCGCTAAAGTTTTAGTCAAAATAGGCTTTTTAAAACCAAAACTTTATTTTTAAAATGACGTACATGACAGTATTATGCTTAATCTCGCTCTGATACCAGCTGTGACAGAACCGCCCAATTTATACAAGATCAAGTATGGCTGTCCCCACTTAACACGTTGACACATGCATACTCTCACTTATATAAACCCGGTAGTCCGCCGAGTGTCACACAGGACCTCGGTAAATCAACATCACAACCAAGATCGCGTGATTAAATAAATACACATCACATACGCAGAGTTGCAGTGGAAATAATATTACAAATAGATTCATAAATAATAATACAAGTTTGGATTTCAAAACCGATTAGTGAAAACAACATTTCTTTTGAAGGATTTCATTAATGAGTTCCAAATACATTGCTAGCATAAGTGACATCCTCAGACAAAAGCATGTAGATGAGAAGTGAATATAGAGTCATCGAGCCCACCGGTGGTTAGCCACCCTCCTCAGCAGGTCAAAACCTCACCTGCAACATGGTGGGATAAACCCTGAGTACTCGAATGTACTCAGCTAGACTTACCCGTCATAAATCAGAAATAAAATTGACTCCAAGGAGTATGCAAGGCTTTATAAGTGGAGGTAGCTTGACAACATTTTGCATAAAAAGCGATTAACTCAATTATACTATTATAATTCTATCATCAAGTTAATTAGAACTATCCATCTCTAGATTAGCAACTATCCTGTGCCAAACATGTGGTATATCTTTTTAGAGCATACAATAGTAACCATAGCAGGTATAGTAATTCCATGTTTATCTGAACCATCACATTCCATAATCCAATTACTACGATGTTGGGACTAGCCAAGTTTCTCACTATCCGGGAGAGACGGCGATTCGAATCGATTTCAACCAGCTGGGAATTTATTCCTAACACAAACCTAGGTAGACCAGATCAACGGTCACCTTAGGTCACCTTTGGTACAACTCAGGTACACATTTCGCGGGTCCATACCGCGCCGCACAATCTAGGACACCAGATGCCAGGACGTTCAGGCCTAGCCTGCCCTTGGGCTCAGTCTGATCGTCCCCCGGAAGGAGCGCACAACAGAATGGGTCCCGGCCTGAGTTGAATTACTCGGCTTCGCGGTCGGAACGAGTTATCCGGCCAGCTAAGTGAGAGGCATGCGTTCAATCTTGTCAGAAGCGCCAACAACGGTACGGTCCTTAATCGACACAGACGGAATCACATGAGTCAACCTACACATAGACTCCGCCCGGCCTCGATTTACTTTTACCCCATGGCTCTTTTCCACGATAGCAAATATAGCCAACCGTGCTTCGGTATCCACCTATATCTCGCAGGTGACAGGATAACACCCGACTTCTATCGGTCTAAGCATGGCTAAGCATATATTCGATCCTGGACCTATACCGGTTAAAGGTGTAATATCTGGACAAGGAATTTATATGCATCAAGTGGTTCCATTCAACTCTTATAACCTAATGCATCAATCATAAGTACTTAAGTAATCATTTGTAAAATACTAGGAGACTTAAAATGCTCCGGGGCTTGCCTGGGATCCGACACAAGTCAGTTCAGTTAGCTTGCACCGACTTGGTGACATCTCCAGTCCTAGCACTTGCTTAGTCCTTCCATCTTCGAGATAGATCCACCAAACACCGTCTTCGGGTTTGACCCCACATCACATCCTTCACGTGGTTCATCTAGCGTACCTAAATGAGATGCAAGATGCATGTGTATGAGTACATGGAAGTGCAATAGGCAATGCATCGCATGTAGTAAGTAAGACAAGCACAAGGTTACATTAACATGCACAAGCACTTCACATTGTTTACTATAAATATCGCACAATTTATCATGCCACGATAGCAAGGAAGATGTCAACACCAAGCATGACACAAGTTTCCCAAGATCTCAGGTACTCTAACTCAACCATCATCAAAGGTATGAGCCACACTTAGCAATATACAAGCAAACAACAAAAATGGGAATCTGTCAATTTCTGGACATGCAAATAGCAGCTACAAGATTTAGCTATAACTGGAGTTACACAAATCCAAATGACTTGCAAGAAGACATTCTGGAAAGCTTATGAAATTTTCGACAATTGATATTTAATCATCTTAGCATGATTCTCAAGTTAACTAAGCCAAATATACCCATTTACAGAAACTGGTCTAAACAAGGCAGAGAGTAATCAATTCTGTAACCCAACTTTAAACAGGCATAACTCACAAACCACAACGACAAATACCACCAAATTTTAACAGGAGCTGGATACATGAATTATCTACAACTTTGTTATTATCACAAAAAACTCATTCAAATCCTAACTAGATCAAACCCTAGCCTCTTTCAGATCTTCTCAGACTAAAATCAAAACCTGACAGAAGACTTAAAAGTCATGTAACTCCTACACTATCTGGCCTATGACCTTACAATTTGAACACAAGCAAGATCATGAAATTTGCTACAACTTTTGTATGCACTACAACCATAGCAAACATCATTTACACCACGAAAATAATTGCACAAGCAAAACTGCAAATCCAGCCCAACAGCAGTGGTATAGAAAACTGATAGCATCTTCAGAGAAGCATAACTAGAGTTCTAGACCTCCAACAAACATGAACCATAACTTTTTGAAAAGCTTAGGAAGTTACCTACAACTTTCTTATTCTCATATTAAGATGATTCTACAGTTAGAAGGGTCAATTAATCCAATAATTGCATCTCTGTCCAAAACATAGACAGAAACTGACATGCCACTTTAAACAGCTATAAATGGAGTTATCCATGTCCAATAAATGTGGTTCTGGACTTTTTAGAAATCTTAGCAAATTCTAAACAACTTTGTTGTAAACACCTAAAGCTAATTCTACTAGTAAGAAGGCCCCACAGTAAGAACAAGGAAACCCTGTCTGGGTTTGGGCAGAAACAGCCACAGAGATTTAAGCAAGTATAACTCAAGATCTACTTAGCCAAAAATCATGATATTTAACTTTTTGGAAATCTTAAGAAAAGTACTAAAACTCATGTATTGTCATAAAATCATGATTCATAACTTAACTGGGCCAATTAATTCAAACATGCAGAACTATTCAGAATAGGAGCAAATCAAAACAGGGCATTTGTTATTTTTATAACTCTTAAACTATAAATCCTAAACTCATGAAATTTTTACCAGACAACAACAATCACCTTAGTAGCACTCCACAAAAATTTTACATTTATTTGAGCACATCAACTGCAGTTATAAAAAAAACAATTAAGACTAGCATTCAAACCCTGACTGCACAAATCCATTTTTACAGCTAAAACTTTAAACTAAAACCTGACATATTATAGATCTAGTGCATAGAGAATTTCACAAGGATTCCAAAAAGCCCTCATTTACTATTTTACGAATTTTCTACGATTTACTATGAATTTCCAAAGTTTCACCCGATTTACAACAAATAGGTCCCTCGAGGCACTATTCACTTGAGTCAATGACATTGCATTTAGGCCCTTCCCTTTAGTCGAATTTTAAGACGAGGTCCTGACGGGATTTGGAGCAGAGGATGCACTGGACTTCGTTGATTCCGGCCGGAGGAGGCTCGTCGGCGACGATGGGGCGACGGCGGAGCACCAGGGGGTTGGTGCGCACTCGAAGGTGGCCGTAGCTTGCTCTGAGGAGGCCCGACACGGCCTGGCCACGAACGCCGGTGGCCTGGGCGACGGCGGCAGGCGGCACCAGCGCCACAGGGTGTGGCATGGCCGATAGGGAAGTGCGGGAGGGGCATCGGGGTGAGAGGAAGATGATGGTGTAGTCGGTCATGGACAGAGGAAGGGCGGAGCAGCGGGGACACGACGAGGCCGAGCTCAGCCGATCGGCAATGGCGGACGCTGCACAGGAGCGAGGAGAGCACGAGATGGAGCGAGCAGGGAGTGGAGAGGGGGATGGAGAGGGTGTGCTGGTGCCCCTCCTCATCGGCAGCAGGGCGCAGGGCACGGCAGTGGAGGCGGACCACGCGGCAAGAAAGCTCAGCCATGGTGGCCACGTCCATGGACACGCGTCGCCGTTCGGGCAAATCCTCGAGCACGTGGTGGGCGTCGGTGTGGGCGAGGTGGGGAGCCGATTTGGGCCACTTCCAGGCCGAATCAGACCTTGGGCCAAAAATAAAGTTTGTTCACCTCAGCATGCTCTACATTTTTTATTAAGGCACTCTAGTCATTTGAGTATCATAATAGTGGGTAATTTAGTCTCCAAAGTGGCATTGTCAATGCGTTGATGGCGATTAACAAACTCCAAAAATCGATGGTCAAGACAAGGTCCAACGAGTGCCATCTTTATACATGCTCTTCGCTATCATGTACACTCCAACTTTTATCTTTGGACCAAATTGAGTTGCTTAACAAAATTTGGAGAACGCGAGACGCCAATGCCGATGTCGATGAATTTCTAGACTTAGAATATTTCTAAGTGCTGAAATCTGCAGCAGGTTCCAACATCGAGCCTCTGTTTGACTTATTTCCAAGTTGATCTAGCTCTTGGTCCAAAAACAAAGTTTGTTCTACATGATATGGACTACAACTTTCATTTAAGGTCCAACCTCAAAACTGGTATAGAACCTACTGTTCTACTTTGACTAAAGTAGGTTCACGATGGAGCTTAAATTATCCTTTTTGATCCATTGGAGCGTTTTCTTGGCATTTGCCCAACATGAACCTTTCATGACTTTTGTTGTAGATCTCAATTTGAGTCATTTGGGCAAGGTAGCAAGGTTTGGTTGACGATCTATAATTCCATTCACTTAATAAAGCAATCCAAGAAAGATTATAACTTATCATTTCATGTAACTTTTTGATCCCAAACTTCACGAAACTTTTCCAATCATCCATGTGGGTGGAAATTGATGTGAGGCACATGAAAGAAGTAGATCCAACATTACTCAAGCATACTTTTTGGAAAGGGCAACATGTAAGCAATGGTGCATGGTCCAAGTTTAAGTGGTCGCTCATTTTGTAGATTTGATCTTGAAACTTTCATCACCACTTAACATGTCATGTTTGAGTTTAAACCCATTGCTTAACTGGTGACAAACACCTGGGGTGTTACAGTCCTGTCTCAAGCGGCATGGCTTCGATGTGACTAGCATCCAGTTGTCCACGCCGCTATGTCGAGCCATCGTTCGGCTGATATTGCGGGAGCAGTCAAATGCACCGATCGGACACAATGTCTTGTCCGAGAAGTTGGTCAAGGCGGAAGCAACAGGGATGTTTTGCCAAGCCGGCCTTGAGCGAGGAAGAGAATCGGTGTCTCATCCGAGGTAGGACGCGCGGGGCCTCGGGCGAGATAGAAAATTAGTTCCTCGGTTGAGGCCTTTCGTGCAGGGCCTCAGGCAAGATAGAGAATCGGTTCCTCGATCAAGGCCTTTCACGTGGGGCCTCAGGCGAGACGGAGATTCGGTCGGCCAGCTGAGGCCTTCTATGCGAGGCTTCTAGCGAGGCAGAGAGTAGGTGGCATCAGACATGGCTGGGGTTTGGTCAACAGTTGTCCCTTGGCTTTGACCCTGATGGGGTCTAAGTGATTTTTTCGATTGTCGCTTAGGGGACGCCTTCTCGTGGTACCCGATAGTAGCCCCCGAGCCTCAGGGAGAGTGTGAGCGCTCTCTTTGAGGTTTTGTTAAGACTCGGCTCATAGCAGCTCTTGGTGGGATGGTGTTTCATACTCGAGGCCTTGGTGGGTGTGCGCGAGTGCACCCACCGGGTGTAGCCCCCAAGGCCCTGGAGGAGTGATTTCATTCCTCCAGGGGCTTTTCTTGCGTCGTGAGTGAGGTTTTATTGCATTTACTGGGCCCATGAGTGCGAGTTCAGGTCACTGAGCCTCGGCAAGATTGTAGGAAGAGCCCCCTAGCCTCTGCGCGGAGCGAGAGGGCCGTCAAAGGTTCCCCTAGCTTTTTGTGTGGCCCTCATGCATCCTTTTCGTTTAGAAGGAGGGGTGGAGGGTGCCATGCTACCCTCGGTGGGCATGAGCAGTGACACCCCCAGTGAGCTGTTATTGGGTAAGTCCGAGTGGAGGCCCGAGCCTCGTTCGCTAGGGGTTGGCTAGCGGTCTAGAGACGCACTCCAAGAGTACCAGAGGGTTTCTCTAGTGGGTGCCAAGCCGTTCGCTGGGCCTCGATGGCTCAGTGGCTCCCTACGGTGGGATCCCATTTGGAGACCTCCCTGTCGGTCTTGGACATGACTTAGGGTGTCCTGAGCAAACGTTTGCTTAGGCCTCGGCCATGCGTAGGCTCACCCCTAGTCGTCCCTGACTCTGCTGCCCTAGGGCAGCTATCAAAGCCCTCGGGGGCCTAGCCTTCAAACCCCTGGACCATAACAGGCTCGATGCCCTTTATCGTGTTTTTCGGGTCTTCAAGTGCAAGCTTAGGTTGTTTGTCTTCGTCCTAGGTGCAGGAAGAGCCCCCGAGCCTCCGCATGGAGCGAAAGGGCAGTTGGGGGTTCCCCTGGCTTTTCATGCCACATCGTATATCCTTTTCGTTCGGATGGAGGGGTTGTTTGCTGAGCCCCCTCGAGTGCAAGCCTAGGTCGCTGGGTCTCGGTAAGGTTGCAGGAAGAGCCCTCGAGCCTCTGCACGGAGCAAGAGGGCAATCAGGAGTTCCTCTAGCTTTTTTGTGCGCCCCTCGCGCATGAGGGTCTGTTTGCTGAGCCACCCTCGGGTACGAGCCTAGGTCGCGGGTCTTGGCATATTTGCAGGAAGAGTTCCTTAGCCTCTGCATGGAGCGAGAGGGCCATTAGGAGTTCTCCTGGCTTTTTGTACAACCCTCATGCAACCTTTTCATTTGGAAGGAGGGGTTTGTTTGCCGAGCCCCCTTAAGTGTGAGCCTGGGTCGTGGGTCTTGACAAGGTTGCAGGGAGAGCCCCTTAGCCTCTGCACAGAGCGAGAGGGCCATCAGGGGTTCCCCTGACTTTTTGTATGACCCTCGCGCTTCCTTTTCTTTCAGAAGGAGGGGTGGAAGATGCCAGGCTACCCTCGATGGGCGCGAGCGGTGGCATTTCCGGCGAGCTGTTATCGGGTAAGTCCGAGTGGAGGCCCGAGCCTCGTTCGCTAGGGGTTGGGTTGTAGTCTAGAGACGCACTCCAAGAGTACCAGAGGGTTTCTCTAGTGGGTGCTGGGGCCGTTCGCTGGGCCCTGGTGGCTCGGTGCCTCCCAATGGTGGGATCCCATTCGGAGACCTCCCTACCGGTCTCGGACAAGACTTAGGGCGTCCCAAGCGTTTTGCTTGCTTGGGTCTTGGCCCCGTATGGGCTCGCCCATAGTCGTCCCTCACTCTATTGCCCTAGGGTGGCTATCAAAACCCTCAGGGGCCCAGCCTTCGAACCCCTAGACCATAGTGGGCTCGGCGCCCAGTTCCTTCGTCTGAAAGGAATCGGGTGGGGGATATTCCCTCCCCCCATCGGTTTGACAATGGTAGGCGTGCCTTTTGAGGTGATTTTCTCAAGGAGGCAGAACAGCGCCTGCTGCTGCCATGGTCGGATGCGATGTCATGTCAACGGAGGGAACATAACTGTTCACGCGATTAATGAGGGAAAGCTGGGTACGTGGGTGGTAAAATTGGATCTGGATTAACTGCGCCGGATCTAGGGGAAACTTTCCCAATTTTGTCGCTCGCCCATTTCACCTCTTTCCTGCATAAATACGCAATGAGCCTCACCCCTCCCCTCCTTACCTTGCCTGCATTTGCCCTTGCTGCCCTTGAGCCCTTGAGGCTCTGCGTCTACTTCCATAACCTCAGGCTTGGCCGAGGGGGTCTCGGCGATGAGGGGGGGGTCTTGAGCCCTGTGGTGAGCTCAACTAGTGGGCCCTCTCCTACTGCCGAGACGTGGTCGATGGAAGGCTTGTGGAGGTCTCTGGCGAAAACGTTCGGGGGACCGGAGCCCGCGCCAACGCCATTTTTGCCAATTCGTCCACGGCCTCGTTGAATTTACGCATGATGTGGTTGAGTTCGAGACCGTTGAACTTGTCTTCAAGGCGATGTACCAGCTTGCAGTATGCCTCCATCTTGGGGTCTTGGCAGTTTGACTCCTTCATCACCTGATCGACAACAAGCTGCGAGTCGCCCCACATGTCGAGGCGCCGTACTCCGAGTTCAACGGCGATCTACAAGCCATTGACAAGGGCTTCGTATTCGGTTGCGTTGTTGAAGGCGGCGAAGTGGAGCCGAATCATGTAGCACATGGTACTCCGAGGGGTGAGATGAAGAGCAGACCCACACCCACCCCGGTCTTCATCAGGGACCCATCGAAGTACATGGTCCAGCATTCCGCCTAGAATGGGGCAGGTGGCAGTAGGGTGTCGGTCCACTCTACCATGAAATCGGCCAAGACCTAGGATTTGATCGCTTTTCGAGGCACAAAGGACAGAGCCTCCCCCATGAGTTTAGCGGCCCACTTGGCTATCCTACCTGAGGCCTCTTGGTTGTGGATTATCTCCCCCAGGGGGAAAGACGACACCACGGTTACCAGGTGGGATTCGAAGTAGTGACGCAGCTTGTGTCGAGCCAAGACTACGGCACAGATTAGTTTCTAGATGTGGGGATTGTAACACCCCAGGTGTTTGCCTTCCACATTTGCACTTGCATTTCATGAACATGAGCATCATTCATCCATTCATAAGCTTGTGTTGCCTGAAACATGTTTTTGAAACATTGCAACGTATCGTTATATTTCATGTGTGTTGTTTCTTTTATGAAATGAAAAGTGTGCAACACTTAAGTGCAACATGTGCAACTCACTTTAGTGAAATATGGTTAGTTCATACTATGCAACAAGATCCTAAAACATGTGAAACATGACTATGAAATAGATGTAACATTTAATGTGTTTTTCATTGTTTCAGTACATACAATGCTTGATTCTTGTGTGATCAAGGTGTGGTGTGACTAATAATTCTCTTAAACAACTTAGTGACACCTAGAATGTCATTTGGAACATTGTTCATATTGATCATGTTGCCTAAATAGGATTTCAAAAAGTGGTTTGACTTGTTTTGACCCCTAAACCCCTTTTGTTTGACTGTTTAAAAAGTGTAGCTTAGAATGTTTGCATGTCTGAGCAACCTAAAACAAAGTTGTAGCAAATTTTATAAGGAACAAACTTTGTTTAGGAGCCAAGTCATGAAAATGTGCACAACATGTTAAAAAATGGCCCACAAGTCAGTTTTGAGATCTATTTTGTAACTCTGAAAATTTTCTAAGTCACATAGCAAGTTTCAGTTCCTTGTACTGATGTTTACCGCAGTGTATCTCCCAAACCAAGCCAAACCAGCTCAAGATCCAATTGTAAAAGTTGTAGCCTGCATGTAGATCTCCAACTTTGTTAACTACGGCATGAGCTAGATCATCACGATTTGGAAGTTATAGATCATAGAAATGGCGTTATCAATTGTCACCATGGAGCACTGAATCGAAATTTCAGATCGCTATAGTGACATGACCGTTCAGACGTTCACCGCCGCATGGTGCCGCACTGTTGCCGGCTGCCTTGATCGCGCAGGCCATGCACCATGGCTGGCCTGATGCCGCTGCCCGCTGTCCACTACAAAAGCCCACGCCCTGCTGCCCTCTGCACTGCGCTCTGCCTCCTCTTTCGCCTTCTCTATTCATTCACCGTAGCTGAAGCGGAGCCACCGCCCCGCCATTGTCCTGCCAAGCTTGCGCATGCTTGCCGTCATGTCCTGCCTCGCTCCAGCTAGCCAGAAGCTTTGCCTTGCTTAGCTCCGTCATCTCCACCAACTTGTAGCATCAAATCGACCTTAGGTGAGGACCCTTGGCCAGTTTCCGACGCCGTAGCCATGGCCATACCTCGCCGAAGTTGCAGTTCGTCGTGGCCAGCGCATCACCGCATCGCTCCTCCATCCCTAGCCTTTGTCTCATCTTCTCCATCATGTGTAATTGCTCTAGTGAAGACGCTACCGATAATGCTGGTCTGGCCAAGCCGGAACATGGCCGCGCACCGCCGTGCCATGGTCACCACCGGTGGCCTCACGTGGCCAGCTCGTCTCCAACCACTATGGGTCCTTCTATAGGGTGTGCTAGAGTCACGTTGGGTTGGGGAAGCTTAGAGTAGCCAGCAATTGCGCTATTTTGGTCGCCATCGATGCCTCTCCGTCGGGCCAAACCACCGCACCACCATGGCCGCCGCCACCGTCTTGGTCACCGGCAATTGGCCAAGCCAAATAGGTCTATAGACATGGGAGGTCGATGTGAACGTGTTGGTACCCGTGCCGTCACCGGGGACGTCGCCATCGGCAAGCTCCGCCGGTCGCTGTCGCGCTTGGCAGCATAATCTGCTTCGCTGTCGCTGACAAGCGGACCCACTGACATGTGGACCCCACTTACCAGTGACTGTTAGTAAATAGGATAGCTCATTTATGCAGATTTTGATGCTGTTTTGTGAATATTGTATCTCCAAATGTGTAGATCCAAATGGTGTGATTCAAATTTTGTTAGACTCACAGGGAGGTCTGGTATTTAATAAAAATATGACATGAGCACATGATGTAGAAATTTTGGATGAATTAAATAGGAACTTGAAATATGTTTTTGAATGCATGCAAACTTGTTTAAATCATATCTTGAGTTTCTATGATCAAAAAATTATGAAATTTTGTGGGTAATCTAGCCTTGCTTAGTAGAACCGCTGGTTAAAATTTGAGAATCATTGCATGTAGGGTTTTTGAGTTATAGATTTTCCTTTTATCATTGATTGATACTTGTGTGAATTTTTGTAAATTATCTAGGAATCATATGACCATGAAACTTGGTGGATAGTATCTTAGTACCTTAAGGATACTAGGAAAAATATGAAATCTATTGCTTGACACTTTTCACTAAGGTTTCCTAATTATGCCATTTTAAGCCATTATGCCTTACCATTTTTGTGTAAGCTGTTATACTCACTCAAATGGTGTGAAATTTTTATGGTAGTCTACTTAGAGCATGTAGTATCTACTGTAATTTTTATAGATTTAATGGTGTAGTTTTCATATATGTTTACCATTTCCTTGAATTAATTAAATAAATTAAGAAAGGTATTAAAAGAAATGTTTTGGTAATGAACACCCTACTTTCTGGTGTTCTTGTGATATGAGTAATAAGTGAGTAGAGTTAGTTTTGTCCAATTATGTGTTTACATCATAAGTTAATAATTATTTCGTTTGCATTATGTCCCTCTGGACAGATCAGGGAACTTTAGAAAGTTCCCCATGATATTTTGATTTGCTGTGAATGTGATGAATACAAGAGTTGTAGATAATTTATGTATCTAGCTCCTGTCAAAATTTGAGGGCCTTTGGCCTAGTAGTTTAGAAACTACAGCTGTTTAAAGTTAGGTTCCAGTTTTGCTTACTCTCTGTCTTGTGAGGACAGAGTTCTGTTGATCAAAGAATTCGACTTGGTAAAGTGTTGAATCATGCTTTGAGGTATGAAAATGAATTGTATACAATTTCATAAGCTTTCCAGATTGTCTTGTTGCATGTCATTTGGATTTATAAATCACCAGTTATGGCTAGTTTACTGTACCACTATATAGTCTTCATTTTTCTGAAATACAAATGCTTGAGTGTATGCTTGATGCAATATTCTCGTTGATTGTTTAGGGGTTAGCCTAACTTGAGAATATGCTTAGGTGCAGGTGCTAGGTCATTAACTGAAGATGAACAATTATACATTAGGTTGTATAAACTTGGTAAGTAAAAGTGATTTGAATAGGGCTTAAGTTGGAATATGCAAACTACAGCGAACATGTGCATTCCACGAGCATCCCTGATATTCGTTCATGTGCATCCACGATATTTATCTTGCGCATTCATGCAATAGGTGTGCCGGAGAGAGTGACGTTGCTGGAGTTCGAGGGAGCCAACTAGGAGGAGCCCGAGGTGCAGGAAGTCGACGAAGCAGCTGCCGCAGAGGAGTTGCCCGAGTGCCCTGACCACCAGCCTTCCTCGTTCCTGAAAGGCAAGCCCCAGAGAATATTAAGCCTCCCATGTTTTTACAAGTACATTGAGTATCTTTTATTCATTGATGATGCATTAAGTATAGGAATTGGTTGGAACCAATTGCTGCATTATATATCCCTCCTTGTCCAGATATCGCACTAGAATCCTATTTAAGTTCAGGAATGGGTTAAATTCTTAGCCATGCTTAGTGCGGTAGAAGTCAGGTGATTTCCTATCACCTGCGAGCTTTAGGATGAGGTGGATCACGGTTGGCTATATTTGCTATCGTGGAAAAGAACCATGTTAATAATGAATTAAGACTGGGCGGAGTCCTGTGTAGGTTTGGACATAGTGACTCCATCTGAGTCGTTTAAGGACAGATACGCTGTACGTCCTTATGTCATGTTGAATGCAGCCTAACACTTAGCTAGCTGGATAAGTCATTTCGACCACGAAGCCTAGTAGCTCGACTCAGGCTAGGGACGCGAGCAGTGGCGTGCATTCTAGAGGTAGTAAGGATGTGCGGAGAGCCATTGGCATAAGTCCAAGGTGGGTTAGAGTCCCGAACAACCTTGGCAGAGTGGTTCTCTGAGAATGTCGATCTGTTTGGACTCACGACTCCTGAATCGTACCAAAGGTGACTCATTTGCGACCCTGACAGGGGAAGCAGGGTTTGTGTTTAGGAATACCCCTCCAGCTGGATAGGAATCAATTCAAATCGCCATCTCTCCCAGATAGTGAGAACTTGACTGAGCAGCGGCAATGTAGATTCAGTTAATTTAACGATATGGTTAAATGGATGATGATGATGAGGTTACCACAATGAATACCTGATATGGTTATTAATGTTTGCACCCTAATAAAATGATTGCTTAGTACAGGTGCTAATATAGATGACAGGTTAATGGCTAAAAGTCACTGCTAGTCAGGTTAAGAGTTGATCATATTACTTATGCTTTTCCGCAAAAAGAAGGTGTCAGTCAGATCCACTACATTAAGCTATGCATAATCCTTGGTGTCATTTGTTTGGTTTTCAACGGGTAAGTCTAGCTGAGTACATTCTCGTACTCAGGGTTTATTCTCTCTTGTTGCAGATGACCTCCTATATCAGGGATTCTGTAAGTATTGTCTCCACCCGGCGAGTGATGAAGACTAGATCATGGGCATGATCTCTGTTCTCTTATCTGAATACTTTTGCGGGCTGTGATCAGCGAACCAGTATTTGTATTTGAACTCGGGTGTGTAAGTCAAACTATTTGCTTCCGCATGTTTTACAAGACTTGTTTTGTAATAATGATGACTCTGTGATGATGTAATCTATTTGCAAACGTCTGCGAAATGTTGTAACGTACGATATGTTATGTTAAATTACTGTGATCTTGGTTGTATGCAAGTTGGTTTGAAATCCTTCGAGATTTCAGTTGACTACCGGGTTTATATGGGCTCAAGTTCGAGAATTTGATCATTTCGGCGATTGTTTTTGTACTTGTGCTCTTATAAATTGGTCGGTTCTGTGATAGCTGGCATCAGAGTTATATTCAACATTAAACATGTCTTATGGCTATTTAAAACAAAAGATTTTGTTGTAAAAATGGTTTTCCAACTCATAGTTATATATAAGTGTTCAAAAATCAAAATTTTTATGGTATACTGGTGATCACATCCCTTATAGCCCACTTAAGGACTTCTAGGTGGATTATATATAATTACTAACTTGGGGGAAAATTGGTTGTTTCTATTTTGTCGTCCATGCGGCGTGATATTGCATGGGTACCATTCGTTTGAATGGTAATGTATGGATCAATTGCCTCTATGCTAAGGTAAGTGTGAGTTGCGAGAGCATGACCGTCCAACCATCGGTCTAGGGGAGAGCTAGTTGTGGTTACTAGAGTATTTACATGTTGCATACATGTATATATGAAGGTACTTAATTGTGGGTACATTTGTCAGGTAGTTTGGATACTGAAGTATATATATCGGGGGATGTATATATGGAGAGTATCTTAGTTACTACTTGTGATTATTAGCATTATATCTTGTTGGGTTGGGCTGCAATGAAGTTTTTGCAGGTATGCTAACAATGCACCGTGTAGATCGACTAGTTCCCACTAATTGAGAGAACGTATGTATGCCACCGTATATTCCGCTAAAGCTTAAATTTTCATAGGTTTGTGAGGACGTACGGAATGTACATGCATCATATTCACTCATGTCATTCATATTGCATTACTCCCTCCCTTATAATTGCTTATCCCAAGTGGAAAGTGCAATCTCTCAGCAAAATAATCCTCTCACATGAATTGCATCCCTTTTTGATACAGATGGCCGCGCCCGTGTTTTCTACTGGTAGCAGCACCTTTTTGGACCAGTTCGGTACTCCCACCTTGCTCTGGAGGGTGCTCAATTCAATTGGGTACCCGGAGGCACCCAGCTACACATGGAGGCAGGCGGTACCATTGGGAGATGTACCATGGTACGTCGTGACCTTTGTAGTGCTACAAAACCCCACAAGACCATTGTGGCATGGGTGGAGCATTGAGACTGATGGACGAAGCCCTTGGGAAGCCGCTCAGGTTGCTGCCCTTGATGTGCTGATGGATATAGCATAGAGCTTTGGGGATGAGTTAGTGGGTGGACCAGCTTCATCCATTCCCTGAGTGTCTCCTACTGAGGCTGAGTGGACACAGGACGTTGGTCAGGCTTTGGTTCGAGGCCGTGGCGAACATGTGCAGAGCGACAACGCTGGAATGAGTGCTATGATGGCAGTCTTGAAGCTTTGTTGAGTTAGGCAAAACACCCTTTCAAGTGTGCGAGATGAAGCTGGCAAGCCAATGGAAGCCCAGCACAAGTTTAGGTTGCGTGTCTGCAAGTATCTCCGTAGGGCGGATGCATGTGGGAGAGCTCAGCAAGAAGTTGAGGAGATTCGCGGTATTGCAAATTATCGTCTGCAATAGTGGGGTCAAACAGCACGTGAGAGAGATGAGCTTCATAACCAGCTGATGAACCTCACTATTGAGAGAGATGAGGCTGCGCAAGAATTAGGTCATGTGACCCATCATAGAGATGCAGCTTTAGAGTTAGCAGAAGAAAGACGTAGGGGTTGGATTTTGGCTAACCACAACACCTTTCAAAGGGAGCAAGCACTACAAGAACAGCTTGAAGAGCTTTAGGTTGAGCTCCATCAGCTTCACAACCGTCTATTTCCTATTCCTTGCCCCATACCAAGGTATCCAAATGTGGGTGGACCTCAAGTGATTGAGGCCGATGAGGAAGAAGAGGACGTGTAGATGGAGGACAATGCAGCTGACCCTGCAGATGAAGAAGAAGAGGAAGACCCAGAAGAAGTCCAAGGTGTCTCCGATGTGGACAGCGACCACTTCGACGAGTAGTTCGTTAACAAGTCTCACTAGTTAAGCTTTTGCAGTCATTGATGTAATGAACTTAAGTACGAAGACTGATGTTGGATGTACCTTTTTAAATTCAAACTCAGGCATGTAATGTACTTTAATTCGCTCCCTTCGGGATGCGTATCGTAATGGTTAAGTTTAAAACTTGTCATGTTGGAATGCACTACGTATGGCGCTAGTAATCTACTTGATGATGTGGTGATTGGAGAATGAATTATTGCCTCTGTTTATTGTATGAAGTTTTCATTCTCGTCAGTAAATTTAGTTTGGCACAATTACATTGTTCCTCTCCAATGTGCTAACATCATCAATAATTACTGGTTGCGCATTGTGTAGATGCCTCGTACTCGTTCCACCGGTGCGGGTGATGATGATGATCTTCCACCACCACCACCACCCACACCAACGGAATTAATAGCAGTGCTTGCGGAAGGACAACGCACTATGGCTGAGGCTCTCCGTACGATTGCGAATCGAGATGGCCATGGTCCATGCTAAGGACCAGAACCAAATCAATACAGTGATTTCAAGGATTTCCTTGACACAAAACCCCTGATCTTCAAGGAGGCTAAGGAGCCTCTACAAGCTGATAAGTGGTTGAATACTCTCAAGCAGAAGTTCTAGCTGCTCCACTTGACTAAGGTGCTAAAGACTGAGTATGCATCTCACCAACTGCATGGGCTAGCTAGCATTTGCTGGAGTCATCATCGATCCACGATGCCCGCTAATGCCCAAATCACTTGGGATCAGTTCAAGTCTACTTTCAGGGGAAATTACATTCCTCTTGGTCTCATGGCGATCAAGCATATAGAGTTCATAAAGCTGACCCAGGGGAACAAGAGCTTGAATGAATACCCATAGGCTTTCAACAATCTTGCAAGGTATGCTACCGAGTTTGTGGACATAGATGCCAAAAAGATTGCTAGCTTCAAGCGGGGACTTAGCCCCAAATTGATGAAGACCATGGGAAATTGCAAGTGTGCTCTTTTTAATGAGTTTGTGAGTGATGCCTTATCGCAAGAGAACAACAATGCTGTGTATGCGGCTTTGAAAAGTCGTAAGAGGGCCTATGAGGCAGGAACCTCACAATCCAAGGCTCTAGTCGCATAGAGGGCTCCATTTTGTCCTCCAGCATCAGCCGCTAAGTTTCGCCCACCACAGAAGAAGAATTCCCGCCAAGACTAGGGTTTTGCAAGGCGTTTACAGTTGCTCCTCCCAAGGGCACTACCATTCAGGGTAGTTCCAAGGCTCCTCCAAGCAACATGCCATACTGGAACTACAACAAGATAGGCCACTGGGCAAGGGAGTGCCCTTACCCTAAGAAGAATAACTACCAAGGTGGCCATCTGGGGCAGGTGAACCACACTAATATTACTGAGATTCCTTCAGGAGAGGTAGTGATTGCTGGTAAGTTTCTGATTAATCAACACCCTACAGTTGTACTATTTGATTCAAGTGCTTCGCATTCCTTTACTAGTCCAGCATTTGCATCCAAGATTATGTAGAAAACATATACTGTTGAGGGTGAGGGTTATTGTATTAGGGTTGCCAGTGGTATTATCCCAACCAAGCTAGTAGTTGGGGATGTACAATTTGAGATAGAGGGGCAAAGTTATCAGGTTGATCTGGTAGCTTTACTGGGGCTAGGTATCAATGTGATATTGGGAATGAATTGGATGAGCCATCATGGAGTGCTTATTAATACATCGACTAGGGTAGTCATGCTCAGAGATCCTAGTAATTAGGAGGGTTTTCTAGTACAGTTACCTTGAGACATCAATCTTTCTTGCATGACCAATGCGGTGCAAGCAAAGTCTCTGGCAGATATCCCTATTGTGTGTGACTTTCTAGATGTTTTTCCCGATGATTTGCCTGGATTGCCCCCAGATCGAGAAGTGGAGTTCAAGATAGAGTTGCTTCCTAGCATAGCTCCCATCTCTAGAAGGCCATATAGAATGCCTCCCAATGAACTAGCTGAACTTAAGACCTAGTTGAATGAACTTCTAAAGAAAGGTCTTATCCATCCTAGTTCATCTCAATGGGGTTGCCTAGCTATCTTTGTGAAGAAGAAGGATCAATTCCTATGCATGTGTGTAGATTATAGACCCTTGAATGCAGTTACAATCAAGAATAAGTACCCTCTAGCCACGCATAGATATCTTATTTGATCAGTTGTCTAAAGCTAAAGTCTTTTCCAACATTGATTTGAGATCTGGTTATCATCAAATCAAAATTCGGCCTGAGGATGTCCCAAAAACTGCATTCTCTACAAGATATGGTCTGTATGAGTACCTTGTTATGTCTTTTGGATTGACCAATGCCCCTGCACATTTTATGTATCTAATGAATTCGGTATTTATGCCCGAGTTGGACAAATTTATGGTGGTATTTATAGATGATATCCTGGTCTATTCTGAGAATGAAGAAGATCATGTTGAACATTTGTGGGTGGTTCTCACTAGATTGCGGGAACACCAGCTGTATGCAAAGTTCAGCAAATATGAATTTTGGCTTCACGAGGTACCTTTTCTTGGACACGTGTTGTCCGATGGTGGAATTATGGTTGATCCCACCAAGGTGCAAGAAGTGTTGAACTAGAAGGCTCCAATCTTGGTGCACGAGGTTCAGAGTTTTCTAGGGTTGGCTGGCTATTATCGTCGCTTCATCCTAGATTTCTCTAAAATAGCCAAGCCTATGACTTGATTGCTGCAAAAAGACATGAAGTTTGTCTGGACTCTAGAATGTGATGCGGCTTTCCACACCCTGCGAACTCTTCTAACATTGGCTCTGGTTTTAGCACAATCGGATATCGAGAAACCTTTTGATGTGTTCTGCGATGCATCAGGTATTGGGTTAGGAGGTGTTCTTATGTAAGAGGGTAGAGTCATTGCTTATACCTCTCGCCAACTTCGAAAGCATGAAGTGAATTATCCAACGCATGACTTGGAACTCGCTGCTGTTGTTCATGCTTTGAAGGCCTAGAGACATTAATTACTTGGCAATGTGTGCAACATCTACACTGATCATAAAAGTCTCAAGTACATCTTCACTCAACCTAGAGTTGAATATTCATTAGAGAAGATGGCTTGAGTTGATCAAGGATTATAACCTCCAAGTGCACTATCATCCTAGCAAGGGAAACGTCGTAGCAGATGCCTTGAGAAGGAAATCTCATTGCCACTCATCGATTGAGAGCGATGTCCATTTGTCAAAGCTCCTTCATCCTATAGTCCTTCACAACATCACTGTCAGTTGTACTCTACAGAGTCGAATTATCAAGCTACAGAAGATAGATGCAGGTGTGTTTCACATCAAGCACAAGATGAAAGAGCAAGAAACCAAACATTTTCGAGTAGATGAGGAAGGCGTGTTATGGTTCAAGGATAGGTTGGTAGTTCTGAAGGATAGAGAGCTTAGAAATCAAATCATATCCGAAGCCCATTCCTCTAAATTATCTATTCATCTTGGTAGTAGCAAAATGTATCATGATTTGAAGCCTCAATTTTGGTGGACCAAAATGAAGAAAGAGATAGCCGCTTATGTGGCTAGGTGTGACACTTGTTGTCGAGTCAAGGCTGTGCACATGAAAGCTAGGATTACTTCAGCCACTCTCTATTCCAGGTTGGAAATGGGAGGAGATCAGTATGGATTTTATTGTTGGACTCCCTACTACTCAGAGGAATTTTAACTCAATTTGGGTGATTGTAGACCGACTGACCAAGTCTGCACACTTCATTCCTGTCCGCATAGATTTCCGTCCAACCGACTATGCGGAGTTGTACTTTAATCAGATAGTCCGACCTTCATGGGATCCCTCGTACTATTGTATCAGGATAGAGGACCATAGTTCACTGCTCGCTTTTGGGAGCACTTACATGAATTATTAGGAACTAAGTTAGTAAGAAATTCTGCCTATCATCCACAAACCAATGGACAAACTGAACGAGCGAATCAAATCTTAGAAGATATGTTGAGAGCATGTGTCATCCTGGTGAAGGGCTCATGGGAAAAATGGTTGCCCCTAGCTGAATTCTCGTACAATAACAGTTATCAAGAGAGTATCAAGATGGCACCGTTTGAAGCTTTGTATGGACAGGAAATGTAGAACCCCGTTGAACTGGGTAGAAGCCGGTAACAGGAGATATTATGGAATTGATTTTGTTCAAGAAGCCGAAGAACAAGTCCATACTATCCAAACCCACATGGCCGCAGCTCAAGCTAGGCTAGAAAAGTTATGCTGATCGACGTAGAAAACCTATTGAGTTCAAAGTTGGAGACTTCATTTATCTGAAAGTCTCACCCATGAAGAGTGTCCAACGCTTTGGTGTGAAGCGAAAGCTTGCGCCGAGATATGTTGGTCCATTTGAAATCATTGGACAAAGTGGTAAGGTGGCGTACAAGATTCAATTACCTCCTGAGATGAGTGCTATCTTCAATGTCTTTCATGTATCCCAATTGAAGAAATGTCTTCGTGTCCCTGAAGAGAGAGTTCCATTGGGGGATATCGAGTTAAAATCTAATTTGACCTTTGAAGAAAAGCTGGTTCGAGTGATTGACACTCATGAACGAGTGACTCGGAGTCAGGTGGTCAAGTTTTACAAAGTCATGTGGAGTAATCAGGGTAGTGAACGCGATGCAACAGTGGGAAAGAGAAGATTATTTGAGGGATGGTTATAAGGAATTCTATCAACAATGGTACGCTTTTCAAATCTCAGGATGAGATTTTTTGAAGGGGGAGGGCTGTAACACCCCAGGTGTTTGCCTTCCACATTTGCACTTGCATTTCATGAAATGAGCATCATTCATCCATTCATAAACTTGTGTTGCCTAAAACATGTTTTTGAAACATTGCAACGTATCGTTATATTTCATGTGTGTTGTTTCTTTTATGAAATGAAAAGTGTGCAACACTTAAGTGCAACATGTGCAACTCACTTTAGTGAAATATGGTTAGTTCATACTATGCAACAAGATCCTAAAACATGTGAAACATGACTATAAAACAGATGTAACATTTCATGTGTTTTTCATTGTTTCAGTACATACAATGCTTGATTCTTGTGTGACCAAGGTGTGGTGTAACTAATAATTCTCTTAAACAACTTAGTGACACCTAGAATGTTATTTGGAACATTGTTCATATTGATCATGTTGCCTAAATAGGATTTCAAAAAGTGGTTTGACTTGTTTTGACCCCTAAACCCCTTTTGTTTGACTATTTAAAAAGTGTAGCTTAGAATGTTTGCATGTCTGAGCAACCTAAAACAAAGTTGTAGCAAATTTTATAAGGAACAAACTTTGTTTAGGAGCCAAGTCATGAAAATGTGCACAACATATTCAAAAATGGCCCACAAGTCAGTTTTGAGATCTATTTTGTAACTCTGAAAATTTTCTAAGTCACATAGCAAGTTTTAGTTCCTTGTACTGATGTTTACCGCAGTGTATCTCCCAAACCAAGCCGAACCAGCTCGAGATCCAATTGTAAAAGTTGTAGCCCGCATGTACATCTCCAACTTTGTTAACTACGGCATGAACTAGATCATCACGGTTTGGAAGTTATAGATCGTAGAAATGGCGCTGTTAGTCGTCACCATGGAGCACTGATCGAAATTTCAGATCGCTACAATGACATGACCGTTCAGACCTTCATCGCCACGTGGAGCCATGCGTCGCCGGCTGCCTGACGCCGCTGCCCGCTGTCCACTGCAAAAGCCCACGCCCTGCTGCCCTTCGCACGCGCTCTGCCTCCTCTTTCGCCTCCTCCATTCGTTCACTACAGCCGAAGCAGAGCCACCGCCCCGCCATTGCCCTGCCAAGCTCGTGCACGCTCCCATCACGTCCTACCTTGCTCCAGCTAGCCAGGAAGCTTTGCCTTGCTTAGCTCCATCATCTCCACCAACTTGTAGCATCAAATCGACCTTAGGTGAGGACCCTTGGCCAGTTTCCGACACCGTAGCCATGGCCATACCTCGCCGGAGTTGCGGTTCGTCGTGGCCAGCACATCACCGCATCGCTCCTCGATCCCTAGCCTTCATCTTGTCTTCTCCATCATGTGTAGTTGCTCTAGTGAAGATGCTACCAACAATGCTGGTCTGGCCAAGCTGGAACACGGCCAGTGCATCGCCGTGCCATGGTCACCGCCGGTGGCCTCACATGGCCAGCTCGTCTCCGACCTCTACGGGTCCTTCCATAGGGTGCACTAGAGTCATGTTGGGTTGGGGAAGCTCGGAGTAGCCAGTGATTGCGCTATTTTAGTCGCCGTCGATGCCTCGCCGTCGGGCCGAACCACCACACCGCCATGGCCACCACCACTGTCTTGGTCGCCGGCAATTAGCCAAGCCAAGTAGGTCTATAGACGTGGGAGGTCGATGTGAACGTGTTGGTACCCGTGCCGTCGCCAGGGATGTCGCCGTCGGCAAGCTCCGCTGGTCGCCATCATGCTTGGCAGCGTGCTCTGCTTCGCTGTCGCTAACAAGCGGACCCACTGACATGTGGACCCCGCTTACCAGTGACTGTTAGTAAATAGGATAGCTCATTTATGCAGATTTTGATGCTGTTTTGTGAATATTGTATCTCCAAATGTGTAGATCCAAATGGTGTGATTCAAATTTTGTTAGACTCATAGGGAGGTCTAGTATTTAATAAAAATATGACATGAGCACATGATGTAGAAATTTTGGATGAATTAAATAGGAACTTGAAATATGTTTTTGAATGCATGCAAACTTGTTTAAATCATATCTTGAGTTTCTGTGATCCAAAAATTATGAAATTTTGTGGGTAAGCTAGTATTGCTTAGTAGAACCTCTGGTTAAAATCTGAGAGTCATTGCAAGTAGGGTTTTTGAGTTATAGATTTTCCTTTTATCATTGATTGATACTTGTGTGAATTTTTGTAAATTATCTAGGAATCATATGACCATGAAACTTAGTGGGTAGTATCTTAGTACCTTAAGGATGCTAGGAAAAATATGAAATCTATTGCTTGACACTTTTCACTAAGGTTTCCTAATTATGCCATTTTAAGCCATTATGCCTTACCATTTTTGTGTAGGCTGTTATACTTACTCAAATGGTGTGAAATTTTTATGGTAGTCTACTTAGAGCATGTAGTATCTACTGTGATTTTTGTATATTTAATGGTGTAGTTTCCATATATGTTTACCATTTCCTCTAATTAATGAAATAAATTAAGAAAGTATTAAAAGAAATGTTTTGGTGATGAACACCCTACTTTCTGGTGTTCTTGTGATATTAGTAATAAGTGAGTAGAGTTAGTTTTGTCCAATTATGTGTTTACATCATAAGTTAATTATTATTTCATTTGCATTATGTCCCTCTAGAGAGATCTAGGAACTTTAGAAAGTTTCCCATGATATTTTGATTTTCTGTGAATGTGATGAATACAAGAGTTGTAGATAATTTATGTATCTAGCTCCTATCAAAATTTGAAGGCATTTGGCTTAGTAGTTTAGAAACGACAGGTGTTTAAAGTTAGGTTCTAGTTTTGCTTATTCTCTGTCTTGTGAGGATAGAGTTCTGTTGATCAAAGAATTAGACTTGGTAAAGTGTTGAATCATGCTTTTAGGGCTGAAAATGAATTGTACACAATTTCATAAGCTTTCCAGATTGTCTTGTTGCATGTCATTTGGATTTATAAATCTCCAGTTATGGCTAGTTTACTGTACCGCTACATAGTCTTCATTTTTCTGAAATACAAATGCTTGAGTGTATGCTTGATGCAATGTTCTCGTTGATTGTTTAGGGGTTAACCTAACTTGAGAATATGCTTAGGTGCAGGTGCTAGGTCATTAACTGAAGATGAGCAATTATACATTAGGTCGTATAAACTTGGTAAGTAAAAGTGATTTGAATAGGGCTTAAGTTGGAATATGCAAACTACAGCAAACATGTGCATTCCCCGAGCATCCCTGACATTCGTTCATGTGCATCCATGATATTTATCTTGCGCATTCATGCAATAGGTGTGCCAGAGGGAGTGATGTTGCTGGAGTTCGAGGGAGCCAACCAGGAGGAGGAGCCCGAGGTGCAGGAAGCCGACGAAGCAGCTGCCACGGAGGAGTTGCCCGAGTGCCCTGACCACCAGCCTTCCTTGTTCCTGAAAGGCAAGCCCCAGAGCATATTAAGCCTCCCATGTTTTTACAAGTACATTGAGTATCTTTTATTCATTGATGATGCATTAAGTATAGGAATTGGTTGGAACCAATTGCTGCATTATATATCCCTCCTTGTCCAGATATCGCACTGGAATCCTATCTAAGTTTAGGAATGGGTTAAATGCTTAGCCATGCTTAGTGCGGTAGAAGTAAGGTGATTTCCTATCACCTGCGAGTTTTAGGATGAGCTGGATCATGGTTGGCTATATTTGCTATCGTGGAAAAGAACCATGTTAATAATGAATTAAGACCGGGCGAAGTCTTGTGTAGGTTTGGACATAGTGACTCCGTCTGAGTCGTTTAAGGACCGATACGCTGTACGTCCTTATGTCATGTTGAACGTAGCCTAACACTTAGCTGGCCGGATAAGTTGTTCCAACCACGAAGCCTAGTAGCTTGACTCAGGCCGGGGACGCGAGCAGTGGCATGCATTCTGGAGGTAGTAAGGATGTGCGGAGAGCCATTGGCATAAGTCCAAGGTGGGTTAGAGTCCCGAACAACCTTGGCAGAGTGGTTCTCTGAGAATATCGATTTGTTTGGACTCGCGACTTCTGAATCGTACCAAAGGTGACTCGTTTGCGACCCTGACGGGGGAAGCAGGGTTTGTGTTTAGGAATACCCCTCCAGCTTGATAGGAATCGATTCGAATCACCGTCTCTCCCGAATAGTGAGAACTTGACTAAGCAGCGGCAACATAGATTCAATTAACTTAACGATATGGTTAAATGGATGATGATGATGAGGTTGCCACAATGAATACCTGATATGGTTATTAATGTTTGCACCCTAATAAAATGATTGCTTCGTACAGGTGCTAATATAGATGACATGTTAATGGCTAAAAGTCACTGCTAGTCAGGTTAAGAGTTGATCATATTACTTATGTTTTTCTGCAAAAAGAAGGTGTTAGCCAGATCCACTACATTAAGCTATGCATAATCCTTGGTGTCATTTGTTTGGTTTTCGATGGGTAAGTCTAGCTAAGTACATTCTTGTACTCAGGGTTTATTCCCTCTTGTTGCAGATGACCTCCTATATTAGGGATTCTATAAGTATTATCTCCACCCAGCGGGTGATGAAGACTAGATCATGGGCATGATCTCTGTTCTCTTATCTGAATGCTTTTGCGGGTTGTGATCAGTGAACCAGTATTTGTATTTGAACTCAGGTGTGTAAGTCAAACTATTTGCTTCCGCATGTTTTACAAGACTTTTTTTGTAATAACGATGACTCTGTGATGGTGTAATCTATTTGTGAACATCTATGAAATGTTGTAACGTACTGATATGTTATGTTGAATTACTGTGATCTTGGTTGTATGCAAGTTGGTTTGAAATCCTTCGAGATTTTAGTTGACTACCGGGTTTATATGGGCTCAAGTTTGAGAATTTGATCGTTTCGGCGATTGTTTTTGTACTTGTGCTCTTATAAATTGGTCAGTTCTGTGACAGGGATAGCGCATCTTGGTCTCAGAAAGCACTTCGCTGATGAAGTAAACTAGGTCATTGGATGGGTAGAGCATGCCCCTCTTCCTGCCTCTCGACTACTATGGCTGCGCTGACCACTTGGGTTCGTCGTGGCGACATAAAGTAAGAGAGCCTCACCCTTGGGTAGCGGTACCAGGACAGGAGGATTAGTGAGCAATGCCTTGAGTTTGGCGAGGGCTTCTTCAGCCTCAGGGGTCCACAAAAAGCGTTCTGATTTCCTCAAGAGGCGGTATAGAGGCAAGCCTTTTTCGCCAAGGCGTGAGATGAAGCGGCTCAGAGCCGCAAGGCATCTTGTAACCTTCTGTAATCCCTTGAGGTCTCGGATCGGTCCCATGTTGGTCATGGCCAAGATCTTCTCCTGAGTTGGCCTCGATGCCACGTTCCAAAACTATGAATCCTAGGAGCATGCCTTGAGGAACCCCAAACACACACTTCTCGGGGTTGAGCTTGATGCCCTTCTCTCTGAGGCATTTGAAGGCTATCTCCAGGTCATCGATGAGATCCCTGGCCTTCCTAGACTTGACCATGATGTCATCCACATAGGCCTCAATGGTTCGCCTAATGTGCTCGCTAAAGACCTAGGTCATGCACCACTGGTAAGTGGCCCCTGCGTTTCTGAGGCTGAATGGCATAGTCACGTAGCAGTACATGCCGAATGGTGTGATAAAAGAAGTCGCGAGCTGGTTGGACTCTTTCATTTTGATTTGATGGTAATCAGAATATGCATCAAGGAAAAGACAGGGTTTCGCATCCCATAGTGGAGTCAATGATTTGGTCGATCCGAGGTAATGGGAAAGGGACTTTTGGATAGGCTTTATTCAAATCGGTGTAGTCTACACACATCCTCCACTTCCCATTTTTCTTTTTGACTAACACAAGGTTAGCTAACCACTCTAGATGGGATACTTCCTTGATGAATCCAGTCGCCAAGAGCTTCTATACCTCCTCGCTAGTGGCTCTGCGCTTTTCCTCGTCGAATTGGCGCAGGCGCTGCTTTACCAGCCTGGAGCTAGCCCGGACATCCAAGGCATTGCTCGGCGACCTCCCTTGGTATGCCTGGCATGTCCAAGGGACTCCATGTGAATATATCAGCATTCGTGCAGAGAAAGTCAACGAGCACAGCTTCCTATTTGATGTCGAGGGTGGCGCTGATCCTCAGCATCTGCTCATTGGGGCAGGTGGGGTTGACTGGGACGAGTTTGATGGCCTCCACGGTCTCGAAAGTCCCGGCGTGATGCTTAGAGTCGGGCACTTCACTGCTGAGTTGGTCGAGGTTGACAATGAGGGTCTCAGCCTCCATGATAGCCTCAGCGTACTTGATGCACTCGATGTCACAGTCGTATGAATGCTCGTACGCCGACTCGATAGTGATGACGCCGTTGGGGCCCAACATCTTGAGCTTGAAGTATGTGTAGTTAGGGACCGCCATGAACTTGGCGTAGCACGACCGCCCCAAGATGGCAGTGGTAAGTTCCCTTGAACCCAACCACCTCAAAAGGTGAGGACTTCCTTGTGGTAGTTGGAGGAGGTACCGAAGCAAACGGGCAAGTCGATGCGCCCAAGGGGCCGCGTGCGTTTCCCCGACACAATGCCATGGAAAGGCGCAGTGCCACCCCTAGAGCTATGACTGGTTGAGCTCCAAGAGCTCCAGGGTGTTGGCTGTAGAGGATGTTGAGGCCACTGCCTCCGTCCATCAGGTACCTTAGTGAGCCGGGTGTTGCCGATGATGGGGTCGATGACAAGTCGGTACTGCCCTGGGCTTCGGGACGTAATCGAGGTGGTCGTCCTAGTCAAAGGTGATTGCCTCCCAAGACCAGTTGAGGTACTAGGGGGGTAGCCACCTTCACCGAGAAGACCTCTCGATGTTCTTGTTTCTGCTGTCATGCCGTGAGGCACACCAAAGCCCCGCCGAAGATCATGAAAGCATTGTGCACTTCGGGGAATCCATCGTCCTTGTCATCGTCCTTATCGTCGGCGTCCCTCTTCCTAGCATCGTCGTCGGGGAGCCTGAGCTTGGCATAGTAACGCCGGAGCATGGTGCACTCTTTCGAGGGCATGCTTCACCGGGCCCTAGTGGTAAGGGTAGGGTTTCTTGAGCATGTCGTCGAAGAGCCCGGGGCCTCGAGGGCCTTGGGGTTTTTTGCGCTCTACGGCCATGACTAGACCAGCCTTGAGGACTTCTTGCTTCCCCTGGTGACCCTTCTTCTTTTTCTTGGGGAGGTGGGGAGCCGAGCCCCCGGGGGTCTCGTCCCTCTGCTTCCCCTTGGCGTCATCATCAGGGAAGATGGCCCCAACGGCCTCTTCGCCCGAGGCAAAGTTGGTGGCAATGTCGAGGAGTGCGACCACCAAGGTTGGTACGTTCCAGCCCAATTCTCGGACCAGGTCTTGGTAGGTGGTGCCTAGAAAGGAAAGCCTGGACAATTTTTGAGTCGCCTGATGCTTGGCAACTCAGTGCACTTTTTGGAGAAGCGCCGGATGAAGCCTTGGAGAGACTCATCTGGCGCCTAGCGACAACTCTTGAGGTCCTAGGAGTTCCCAGGGTGCACGTATGTGCGCTAAAAATTCCCGACAAAGACCCTCACCAAGTCGCGCCAGTCGTGGATCTATGAGGGAGGGAGATGTTCAAGCTAGGCTCGCACCGAGTCTGACAGGAACAATGGGAGATTGCGGATGATGAGCAGGTCATCGTCCGTGCCGCCTAGCTAACATGCTAGGCGGTAATCAGCCAGCCAAAGCTCAGGGTTGGTCTCACCGTTGTACTTCATGAGGTTGGCCAGTTGCTGAAATCGGGCAAGGAAATGAGCAACGCGGATAGCTCTACTAAAAACTCAGGGGCCAGGCGGCTCAGGAGAAGGACTGTGGTCCTCCTCACTGTCGTAGCGGCTGCCCCGGTGTGGATGGTAGCCCTAGGCAGGCCCTCACTGTCGTGGCGCCATCGTCGGCCGACCACCTCGTGGTCGCCTTGTGCCTCGCGTCGATTGTCGAGGCGGATGCAGACCGAGGGGACCCTATTGGCTATCGATACCTGAGCAGGCTTAGGACTGAACTGAGGCCCCCCTATCCTACTGAGGCGGTGCTGTGGGAAGTTCTAAAGCGCCCCCAGTACCACCTAGAGGTGAAACTCTTGGCCTACTATACCACGGTGGTCTCGAGGAGATCCCAGAGCTCGCCATGGACCCATCGCCCCTCCGTTGTAGAGGGCTCGAGCATCATTCAGACAAGCATTGCCATGGCCACGATGTTCTGGCTGGCGCAATTGAAGATTGGAGGTTGCTCACCCCGTTCGTCATTATTGATGCGGTGGTGGACGTCGCGGGCCCGCCGCTAGGCTCCTCCGCCATCACCGTGAGCTTGTGGCTCCTGCTCGAGAGTGTCTCGGAGCTGCTACAGGAGGAGTCGATCTTGGTCAACCTTGGCCTAAAGCTCACAGAGCTGCTCTAGGTTTGGTCGTCGAAGTTGTCTAGGGGGCAAGGTTCTCATTCCGTGCTGCTGGTGGGACAACGCGTGAGGGTGTGGCATCGCCTGCTTTCTGGCGAGGCGGGGTATGGTTGCCTGCTCCCTCATCCTCATCGCCCAGTGCTCAGCATCTCGAGTCCAACGTGGAAGCATTCATGAGTTGGATCGTAAGTGCCTTCGTCGTCAGAGTTGGAGTACCGAAGCAATAGTTGCTCATGGCTAGGAAAGCGACGCATGGCTTTAGGGTCGCGAAGTCCAGAGAAGTCCGCTCCAGCCCATGCCTCGTCCTCCTCCGAGGAGTCAGCATGGGAGTGAGTTGAAGTCGTGTTGCCGAAATCGAGGGTGAAGCGTTGGTGGCGTCCTGAGGGCTCTGTGTGAGTAGAAGCATAGGCGGAAGCATAGGTGGCAGTGGCATTTCTCAACCCGAAGGGATACGGGGATGGTGCCATTGCCAAGCCTTGCTCCACCAAAGTCGACTCCTCAGGATGTGGTGGGGCAGAGCTCGATGTCGAGGCATCGTTGTGTGCCACCGGCATCATTCCCCTATCTAGGCTCAGGCTAGATAGGTCCCCAACTAGGGACCTTGTGCCAACAGCTGGGGGTGGGATACCGGTGGAGAGTGGTGTATCGCCCTGAGTTCAGTGTGGTGTCAGGGTGGCCCCGCTCGCGTCATGCCTGGCGAGCATGACGAGAGCGGCCGCCCAGGCGCCGCCTGTGCCTAGGCTGTGGGTGCGTGATGTCGTCATTGGTCGATGGGGCTCGGGGTGTGAGAAGTACCATATCGTACTCACATCCTAGAGACATGAACTCTAGGCTCCCGAACCAGATCACCGTGCCGAGACGCAGTGGTCGTATGGGATCTGCCATCCGGAACTTGTTAGGGATATGAGGCTGACACACAGAGCCCCTACCTGGTGCGCCAACTGTCAGTGTTTTGGACTGGTGGGCCCTCAACCAACTAGTAAAAACATGCTGCGTGCCCCTAATCCTAGGATGGTGATACAAAGAGACACAAGGTTTATACTGGTTCGAGCAATGGGTGCCCTACGTCCAGTCTAAGAGATCGATCTTGTATTCCTTGCACCAAAATACTCATAGTAGGGGGTTACAAGCAGGGCGAGAGAGGGAGCTAGTCCCAGGTCTCTGCGCGGAGCGGTGTGGATTGCTTGAGATGTTGATCTCAGGCGGCGGAGAAGTGTGCGTGTTATAGAAAATCGAGTGTGTGTTTGTCTACTTCGTGAGTTTCGTCCGCCCCCCCCCCCCTCGAAATAGCCCAAATCCCTCCCTTTTATAGTTGAAGGGGGGATAGGGGTGATACATGTGTTTAACCATGCGGCCTCAGTGCGAACAGGGTGATGAGGACATGGCATCTTCGGATACGAACAATGATTATAAGGTGTGCTCATTCCAACATTTGCATAGTGGCTTTGGTTATAATTCACTTGGTTCCACATGTACATGTCACTATTTGATTGTAGGTTCAAATGTGTTTCATAATGGAAGTTCATCAAAGTTGAACTTTCGGTTCGTCGGCAGCCCGACAGTGCCTCATTGGGAAGGCCATAACTCATCCATTCAGAGTGCGATCGAGGTCAATGAGCACATGATGGAAAGCTTGTTTGATAAGATTTCAAATAGATCTAGTTCCATCTCAATATCATGTCGGCAAGGCCTCCAAATCGCCAATATATTCTATCGCTATTTCTGGCGGGAGCTACACTGTCATCATGGGTTTGTTAGACATCCTTGGGACCCAGGCCCAAGTTGGAGCATGTCCCAAGAAGATGGAGAACTGCCTAAGAGATGGCCTTGTACGTCCTCCTCCTTGGCCACCACCTTAGGAGGCCAGCAAGGACGTCCAAGCCAAGCCAGAGGCCCAGTCCAATCCAAGATCGAGTCTGCCTCGGCCGTCAGGACTAGTCTACAATAAAACGGATGTCCAGGATGCATCCGATCTCCGTTTTTGATGATCCACATATGGATGGAAAGATAATTTCATAAGGAAACCAATGGAAGTGGTCCCACATCAAAATTCCATCAGAATCAATGGGAATAATCGAAATAAGTTGATGTCCAGAATCTGTCACGGCGCTACGTCGTCGTCTTATGGGCCGTTGGGCCTTGTAACGTGTTGGGACACCTTTAGGATGTGAAGAGGGATCATTGGACGTCCTCTTAGGATATATAATCAGTAGCCACCACCTACATTAGGTTTTGGGTTTTGTTTTAGATCAATCTGTCATTGAACAGTCGCCGTTATCGGTTTGCAAGACCCCAACTTCGAGTGCTTAATCATGCATCTGCAATTGTCACTTTAATTGAGTTGCTTTTTATCTTGTTCTTGCTTGTGTTCTTTGATTCGCAGTAGGGATTAGCCTTCTTGGCGAGGTCAACTAGATTATGACACGGTTGATAACCAGAGGAGACGTGGTGCTAAGGTTGCAGGGTTTGGGTCTTTGTGATCTGAAGCCGGATCGGTGTGTCGCTCTCCGAACAAATCAGTTGTTTATCTTGAACCTAATGGAAGATCGGGATCCCCGTCTACATTAAGTGGTATCAAAGCTTCAGGTATACCGTCAAGTTCATATCTTACCCTTAGTTCGAGTGTTTTTGCTTTTATCCCATAGTCCAATGCCATATTTGTTTCCTGTCCTATAACCATCCGCGCCATAGCCTTTGCATGATTCAGTTTCAGAGTCCGCTTTGTTGAGTGTGTCCTAGGTCAAAGTCTTGTTGCTTGTTTAGATTGTGTTCTTTTCTAGTTTGTGTTGATCCCTTCACCCGCCGCTATTCCTGTATCACCATCGGTTTGCATCTTGTGTCCACTAAAATCCTGATTCGAGCAGCTTCCTTAAAACAGTCATAACTTTTGCATCCGAACTCAAAACAGGGGAAAATTTTATATCTACGGAGAATGCCAGAAAATTTTAGATCTATTTCATCCCAGCATTTCTAGGTTCGCAAAAATTAGATTTGCAAAATTCAATTAGGAAAATTGAGTTTCTAGGCCCACAAGTTTTGGTATGCTTTTTAGCATAGTCCTAATTTTCTATAGGCCACATCTTTTATTCAATTGAGCTCAAATTTTTTGTGGTTTATTCTTGTGTGCTCCTTGCTGAGAAAAAAAATATCAAAAGAGCAAAAGCAAGAAAAAAAGATTGGACAAAAAAAATAAAAGAAAAAAATAGTAAAAGAGAATAGAAGATATCAAAAAGGAGCACATAAGGAACACACAATAGCTCTATTGTTTGTGGTATCTTTTGTCTTGTTCATATCCATTGCTACCTTTAATACTTGTTTCCTTTCATCCTTGTTTCCTCTCTTGTTTATCACAACTAGTGATAGAAACACGTATAGGCCAGCAACTAGGACAAGTGCTCTGGACATTTATTCAATATTGCTGTCTGTCACTGACTTGTGTGCCACATATATATATTTGTTCTTTTTTGTGCCTCCCAAGCTCCACATATACTTCAGATCGGTACAGAAAAAGACCCTTGCAATCTTAGTGTCACACCCTCATAGGTATCACGAACCAACCACCGGTTGTACCATCCACTGCTTTACGTTGGTAAGAACCTTGTAAGAACTTGGTAAGACGTGTGAGAGTGTGATTCCACTGACCAATAAATAGTTGATAGGGCATTTATTTTGATTGCTAACAATGCCAAACAACGAGTTTCTTTTTAAGTGTGAAATACAGGACATCATGGACCGACTGACTACAAGGATGGATGAAATAATTGTAAAAGCGGTCACTAGAGCGTGCACACAACCTTCCTCCTCCGCTGCTACAACGTCATCACCGTCACCTCCCGCATGTACTACAGAGTTTGCATAGCGCATGCTCAGTTCTCAAATGGAGAAGGCAGAGCAAAACCAGTTCAACAACTTGTTCCAAACATACTTTGTTGTGAAGGAATGACGTTGTTGTGTTATGATTGATGGTGAGACTTGCAACAACCTTGCAAGCTTAGAGATGGTTGAGAAGCTTGGTCTGACCACACAGCCACATCCACATCCATATTACATGCAATGGGTAAATTCTTGGGATAAGATAAAGGTAACTGAAATTGCTCGTATTGAGTTTTCAATTGGTCTTTATAAGGACAACGCAGAATTTGACATAGTACCTATGCAAGCATGTCAATTATTGCTAGGCAAGCCATGGATATCTGAAAATAATGTTTTGTACAACACAACTACTAATAAATATTTGCTCAGATATAATGGTAGAAAAATTACTTTTATACCTATGACTGCTACTAAAATTTTAAGAGAAGATCTCATGAGAGCAGAGAGAAGAAAAAATGAGCCTTTTAGAAAAGAATGGGCTATTTCAGATGTTACAATACCATCATCTAAATCTGAATTTTTACAAAATGGAGATAGTGCTTTGCCTCTTGTTGGAACTAATATTTTTGCAGCATGTATCCCAAAAAGAGGACAAGGTGACTGAGAAAGAACAGGTAAATGTATCAGGTAAGAGCTCTCTTGATGTGCTGATTTTTTCCACCAATGATGCTAATAATTCTATACTAAAATCTTCTATTGATTTACCTTTGACACATGGCGAATGTTCTACTGATCTTTGCGATAGAGAAGAGTTGTGTGATAGTGATATGATTATTAATGTGCCGCAACTAGTGAATGAGAATGATTCTTTTGTTTTGGAACCAAATACTTGTGCTAAAAATAAACAATTGCTTCCAATTGCCACTGAACAAGATGAACTAAAATTGTTGTCTTCTCTAAATACTTTGGGGTATATTGAGTTTGAGACACTATGTGCTCTGAGTAGTTTAGAGGAGAAATTTAATTGTGTAGGATTGCCATGGTTATCTAGATGTACATGTCACTTTATTGGCAAATATAATTGTAAAGGAGAGTATATGGTGCATCGTGTCTATATTTGTTCAACTCTGAAATCTCCTTTTATTGTGCAAAAATATGATCAACTAGAGGGCACCAATAGCGATAATGTTGTCATGTCAAAATCCCCAAGTTTTGTAATGAGGCAACATGTTAAATTTCAAGAAGGGGAGCACTGTTGGCTACTACTGGCAACTTGTCCACCAGCTAAGCTCAAACCGAGGATGGTTTGTTGTCAAGAAGGGGAGGATGATGAGGACATGGCACCTTCGGATACGAACAATGATTATAAGGTGTGCTCGTTCCTACATTTGCATAGTGACTTTGGTTATAATTCACTTGGTTCCACATGTACATGTCACTATTTGATTGTAGGTTCAAATGTGTTTCATAATGGAAGTTCATCAAAGTTGAACTTTCGGTTCGTCGGCAGCCCGACAGTGCCTCATTGGGAAGGCCATAACTCATCCATCCGGAGTGCAATCGAGGTCAATGAGCACTTGATGGAAAGATTGTTTGATAAGCTTTCAAATAGATATGGTTCTATCTCAATATCATGTCGGCAAGGCCTCCAAATCACCAATATATTCTGTCGCTATTTCTCGGCGGGAGCTACACTGTCGTCATGGGCTTGTTAGACATCCTTGGGACCCAGGCCCAAGTTGGAGCACGCCTCAAGAAGATGTAGAACACCTAAGAGATGTCCTTGGACGTCCTCCTCCTTGGCCACCACCTTAGGAGGCCAGCAAGGACGTCCAAGCCAAGCCAGAGGCCCAGTCCAATCCGAGTTCAAGTCTGCCTCGGCCATCAGGACCAGTCTGCAATAAAATGGACGCCCAGGACGCATCCTGAACTCCGTTTTTGATGATCCACATATGGATGGAAAGATACTTTCATAAGGCAACCAATGGAAGTGGTCCCACATCAAAATTCCATCAGAATCAATGGGAATAATCGAAACAAGTTGACGTGCAGAATCTGTCACGGCGCTGCGTCGTCGTCTTTTGGGCCGTTGGGCCTTGTAACTTGTTGGGACACCTTTAGGACATGAAGAGGGATCCTTGGATGTCCCTTAGGCTATATAATCAGTAGCCACCACCTACATTAGGTTTTGAGTTTTGTTTTAGATCAATCTGTCATTGAACAGTCGCCGTTATCGGTTTGTAAGACCCCAACTTCGAGTGCTTAATCATTCATCTGCAATTGTCACTTTAATTGAGTTGCTTTTTATCTTGTTCTTGCTTGTGTTCTTCGATTCGCAGCAGGGATTAGACTTCTTGGCGAGGTCAACTGGATTATGACATGGTTGATAAATAGAGGAGACGTGGTGCTAAGGTTGCAGGGTTTGGGTCTTTGTGATCTGAAGCCGGATCGGTGTGTCGCTCTCCGAACAAATCAGTTGTTTGTCTTGAACCTGACGGAAGATCGGGATCCCCATCTACATTACAGGGGGGCAAGTCTGAGCCCTATAGCCTATTACTATGATGGTATGGTTGATGGAGACGTCTTGTCCTCGAGTGCTGGAGCAACACGTCGGTCACATCTGATCTTGTGCGGCGTGGGAACTCTAGTGATGGCTGGACACCGGGCCTGGCAAGCGACATGCTGGTTGCTGTGCATTGACTGCGTGAGGAGCCGAGGCCTAGCTGGTGCCTAAGGCCGAGCCATCATAGGGGGCTTGGCAGGCATGAATCCCAAGGTTGCCAAGACCCTGAAGTGAACTGCCAAGGCGTGGAGGGAGCAGATGGTTTCGTGCACTAGTTCTGAGGGTATAGTAACCTGGACTTGACTCCGCACTGCCGCGTTGTTTCTAGGAGCAGGGGTTAGGTAGCACAGTGCAGTTCAGGTGCCGGTCATGGGCATAGTACCGAGCATAGTGGTTGGTAACCCCTGTCCAGTCCTATCTCGGGCGGCATGGCTTCGATGTGACTAGCAGTCTAGTTGGCCACGCCGCTGTGTCGAGCCGTTGTTCGGCTGATATCGCGGGAGCAGTCAAATGCGCTGGTTGGACATGATGTCTTGTCTGAGAAGTTGGTCAAGGCAGGAAGCAACAGGGTTGTTTTGCTAAGCCAGCCTTGAGTGAGGCAGAGAATCGGTGTCTCGTCCGAGGCTGGACGCACGGGGCCTTGGGCGAGACAGAAAATCGGTTCCTCAGGCCGAGGCCTTTCGCGTGGGGCCTCGGGCGAGATAGAGAATCGGTTCCTCGGCCGAGGCCTTTCATGCGGGGCCTCGGGCGAGACGGAGATTTGGTCGGCCAGCCGAGGCCTTCCGTGCGAGGCTTCTAGCGAGGCAGAGAGTAGGTGGCATCAGACATGGCTAGGGTTTGGTCAACAGTTGTCCCTTGGCTTTGACCCTGATGGGGTCTAAGTGATTTTTTCGATTAGTCGCTTAGGGGACCCCTTCTCAGTGGTACCTGACAGATACTTTCTTCTCTTTTGTCTTGATTGAGCTGCTTTCATATGTTGTTGGATAATCCAGTACTTGCTCTTCAGCTTCAGTGACAAAGTTAATGCCAAAGTATCTTCTTTCACCGGGCTCGACCCAATTCAACGAAGTTCTGCATTTCCTTACCGTACAAGGCTTCAAAAGGAGCCATCTTGATGATTGCTTGATACTGTTATTGTAGGAGAACATGGCTAAAGGTAGCCATTTCTCCCATGAACCCTTGGAAGATATAACAAAAGCTCTCAACAAATCTTCTGAGATCTGGTTCACTCGCTCAGTCTGTCCAAAAATTTGTGGATGGTATGCTGAACTTCTAATTAGTTTAGTCCACAAGACCTGGTGCAACTGTTCCTAGAAACTGAGCTATAAGCTGTGGTCCTCAATCTGAGATTATAGTCCTAGGTATTCCATGTAGTCTCACAATCTAGGAAACATACATCCCAGCATACTTCGCCGCGTGATATGTTGTGTTAACCGGTATAAAATGTGCTGACTTGATGAGACGATCTATAGTGACCCATATTGAATCGTGACCTTACTGTGTCATTGGAAGGCCTATAATAAAGTCCATACTAATTTCTTCCCATTTCCAACCTCAAATAGGCAAAGGCTAAAGTAATCCGATAGATTTCAAATGAACAACCTTTACTCTACTACAATTATCGCACCTAGCGGCATAGGCAGCGATCTCTTTCTTCATCTTAGTCCACCAAAAATGGGTCTTCAAATCTTGATACATTTTGCTACTACCCGAAATGGATTGACAACTTGGACGAATGGGCTTCATCTAAAATTTGATTTCTAAGCTCATGGTCCTTTGGTACCACAAGTCGGTTCCTCAAACCATAGCACACCTCTTTCATCTAATCTGAAATGCCTGGTTTCTTGTTCTTGCATCTTTCTCTTGATGTGAAATATACCTACATCTATTTTCTATAGTTCTATGATTTTGCTCTCAAGTGAACAACTAATAGTGATATTGTGTAGTACAATAGGATGTAATAAATTAAATCCATCTTCCAACAATGCTTCCATAGTGTTGCAATGAGATTTCTGACTAAGTGCATCTTCCACAACATTGGCTTTCCCTGGATGGTAGTGCACTTCTAAATTGTAGTCCTTAATTAGCTCTAACCATCTTTGCTGTCTCATGTTCAGCTCAGGTTGGGTAAAGATATATTTGAGACTTTTGTGGTCAGTATATATATGACATAGGATTGCCCAACAAATAATGTCTCCATATCTTAAATGCATGAATAACTGCTGCAAGTTCTAAATATGTGTAGGGTAATTGACTTCATGTTTCCTCAATTGTCAAGAAGCATAGGCAATCACTCTTCCTTCTTGCATGAGCACACCCCCAAACCTATACCCGATGCATCACAAAATACATGAAAAGGCTTTTCAATGTCGGGTTGTGCTAAAACTAGAGCGGTAGTTAACAGAGTCCTTAGGGTGTGAAAAGCTGCTTCACACTCTGGTGTCCATCTAAACTTTTCATCTTTCTAAAGTAGTCTAGTCATGGGCTTAGCTATCTTGGAGAAATCTAGAATGAAAACAACAATAATAACATGTTAAACCAAGAAAACTCCAAACTTCATGAACCAAAGTCGGGGCCTTCCAATCTATGACCTCTTGTATTTTTCATGGGTCTATATATATTCCATCCCTTAATAAGATGTGACCTAATAACGGTACCTTACTCAACCAAAATTCAAACTTGCTAAACTTTGCATATAACTTATGTTCCCTCAATCTAGATAGAACAATTCTCAGATGCTCTACATGATCTGCCTCATTCTCTGAATAAATCAAGATATCATCGATAAACACAACCATGAACTTATCAAGCTTGGGCATGAATACTGAATTCATCAAGTACATGAAGTAGGCAGGAGCATTCGTTAGTCCAAAAGACATGACCAAATACTCAAACAAGCCAGTACCTAGTGAAGAAAGTTGTTTTAGGTATATCTTCTGGCCTGATCCTTATCTGATGATAGCCTAACCTCATGTCAATCTTGGAGAATACCTTTGCTTTTGCCAACTGATCGAACAAGACATCGATATGAGGCAAGGGATACTTGTTTTTGATGGTCACAACATTAAGTGGTCTATAATCCACACACATTCTCAAGGACTTGTCCTTCTTCACAAATAATGCTGGACATTCCCATGGAGATGAAATAGGTTGAATGAGACATTTGTCCAATAGATCTTGTAGCTGAATTTTAAGTTCAATTAGCTCATTTGGTGGCATCCTATAGGGTCTTCTTGAGATAGGTGCCATACCTGGCACTAACTCAATCTTAAACTCCACATCCCTATCAGGTGGCAAACCTGGTAACTCATCTGGGAATACAACAGGAAACTCACAAACCACTGGAATATCATAAAGGGTAGTGGTTTGGATAGCACAAGCCAAGTGTTCAAGTTCAAAGTTACAGGAAAGTGGTACTAGGAAAGCATTACCTCCCTTTGGTTCTCTCAACATAATAGTACGAGTGCTAGTGTCAATGAGAACACCATGATCTTTCATCTAATTGCATGCCTAAATTTACACTTATGGATCATCCAGGCAATACTAACAGATCCATTGTATACTCCCTCTCTTGTATAGAGATGAGCACATTTCTAACCATCTTATTTGTAGAGATAGTAGCCCTAGCTAAACTTATACTATAACCACCCTTGCTTACTTCAACTACTTTCTGATCATGTCTAGATGCAAATGATTTGCTCATAAATGAATGAGAAGCTCCTAGATCAAATAAAACAATAGCGGGATGCTTGTTGATAAGAAACATACCAGTGGTGACAACCTCTCCTATAGGCACCTCTTCAATAGTAGTATAGTGCACGTATCTAGGACATGCCTTAGGGTTCACCTGCCTCTGATTTCCTTGGTTCTGATTGATGTTCTTCTTAGGGTGGGGAGCATTCTTTGGACTAATGGCCCAACTGATTACAGTTGAAGCAAGGTTGGTTGCTCTTAGGTCCTATGGAGCTTCCTTGCCCTCCATTCCCCTTAGGTAAGGCAATAGTGAACACCTCACGGGATACCTTCTTAGGTCTGCTATTCTAAGCTTTTGGTGGAGGAGGTCGGAACTTGGGTGCTGGTGGTCAAAACTGTGGCCTAGCTGCCACTAGAGCTCTAGACTGTGAAGATCCTGAGGCACCTGCCTCTACTACCCTCTTGTGGCTGTTTGTTGCCACATGCAGATTGTTGTGGTTTTCCTAGGTCAAAGCATCACTAATGAACTCATTGTTGGTGGTGCACTTTGAGTTGGCCATAGTCTTCATCAACTTCATGCCAAGACCTCTCTTGAAGCTCTCTATCTTCTTTTTCTTCAGTGTCAACAAAACCTGGGGCATATCAGGATAGGTTGTTGATAGCATGCATATATTTAGTAAGGGCCTTCATCCCTTGTGGGAGCCTCATAAATTCAGCCACCTTCAAGTGCATCAGCCCTAGGGGAATGTGATGTCCATTAATGATGTAGACTAGGCCCGATCTTCCGAAAGGTATGATAGCATCAATTGGTGGAGACTCGATGTTCATGATCTAGGCTTCGAACCAAGATTGATTCAGACCCCCCCCCCAACCGTTATACCACTGCTCCGTTGGTTATCAACCACGCGAACGTGATTGACCTCGCCGAGAAGGCTTTTCTACAAGCGAAACGAGAACACAAGCAAGAACGAGATGAACGCAATCTGAAATTGCAAATAAATATGAGGCTTATAAAATCAAGAAGGAGTTCAAGTCTTTATTCAAAAGGACTAATCACCACAGGCGAACAGGATCAATAACTGGGGCCCTAGTTCACAGCAAGCGGCCTTGGCGACGACAGTTGCAGCAAAACGACATCTGTTTCACGAGGAAATCAAGAACTAAATAAAACCCAAACCCTAAGGAGAGCAAAGGCTGCTATTTATAGAGTCTTGGGCGTCACCTCCTGGATGCGCCCCCTAATGGGCCCAAACATGATCAACGGTCCAACGGACCAAAAGACGGTGTCACAGCACCCTGGCAGATTCTGGATGCTGACTTGTTTCGACGATTCCTGTTGATTCTGAAGGTCTTTTGACATGAAATCAATTGGGTTGGCTTCCTTATCCAATTAGCATTCCATCCAAATGTGGATCATCGAAAGCAGAATCTAGATGCGTCCTAGGGTGACCAGTTTAAGGTAGACTGGTCCTAGAGGCCAAGACAGACTCGAACTTGAGTTGCTTTGGGCCTCCACCTCGGGGACTCGAACCGAATTATCCTCGGGCCTCCTTGTTGACTTGGACACCCTTGCTGATCTCCTTGGTCTCTATATGGTTCTCCAAGCATGGTCATATGTATGGAGGTCATGTCCTCATCATCCTCCCTTTCTTGACGAAAAGCCGTCCTCGGCGTCGATTTTGTTTGAAGTTGACCCTACACAACATGAGGACAATCGAGGTTTCCAAAATAATGAAAATGGACAATGTTGTGAGAAAGAATATGACCACATGTCCAGGTTTGTATCATGTCTTGTCCTACAGACATGTAGTCTGCTCGATTGAAAGACACACGATCTTTGCCAATACTATCCTGCAAAAGATTAGTACTAACAAGAAACATATACTCCCTTTCTTTAGATTCCACTTGTGTTCGAATAGCAAAACTAGAGGAATATAGCATAACAATAGTGGTGATTTTACTATCCTCTAGTTGATCATTACTTTGCACAACAAAAGGAGAATTCAAATTTGTACAAATGTAAACTCGTTGTATCAAATATTGCCCTTGGTTGTTATATTTACCAAAAACATGATATGTATGTCTAGAGAACCATGGTAAATCAGCATATGCATAAAGTTTGTCCTCTAAAGAACTAAGATTACATGGAACATCAAATTCAATGTAACCCAAAGTATTTAAAGAAGACAACAATTTTGGCTCATCAATTTCACTAGCATTATGAATAACAAGTCTATTTTTAGCACAAGTGCTCGATTTCAGCACTACATATAGCATGATCATTCTTCAATGATTGCATGGGTATAACATAAATATCATCATGCAAGTCATCATTCATCACAAAAAACATCAAGCAAATCATCTTGTGACAAAGGTAAATCAAGTGAAGGCTCTACTAAAATTTGCTCTATCATAGCATGATTGGTGGAAAAATTCAGCACATCAAGAGAACTCTCACCTTCCTGTGAGTTTAGCATCGTGGGCTTTACCTTTGCTCTCATGTTCAGCAGGAGTAATAGTTGATAGTTCTGAATTGTCACATGAGACTATGAGCATCTCATTTTCTGTCACGTCATCCTCGCTCTTTTGTACATTGTCCTGCAAAAGGTTAGGCATAGCAGGAGGAATAACAAGAGATTGATCTAGTTGATGCACCTCATCATTTGAATTAATTACAAGAGATGGATTAACAAAATTTTCTCTCATAAGATCTTTCATATCATTCCAAGTTTCAGGTTTATCAGAAGGATCTAAAGACTCCCACCAAGATAAAGCAGAATGTCGCAAAACACTAGATGCATTTTTTACCTTCCTCATTGGACACATAAAGCGAGTAGCAAATATGATATCTATGGCAATTTCCCACTCTATGTACTCATCAGCACCTATACCATCATAAGTCGGTGGATATGAACAACCTATCATTGTTAGAATCAAACAAGAAAACACACAAGTATGTATTTTCCTATGAACTACTATAGGATGTAGACAAGGAAAAACAAGGCACTCAACTCTCAAGCGTCTTACCAGTGTTCTTACCAAAGCAACAGGTGGTGCAATCGGTCGATGACTGTGATACCGTTGTAGCTTGAGTGTAACAGTTGCAAGGTGAACCTGTACTTGTTTAGAAGAAAGTGGAGCTTGGATAGGCACAATACAGTAGCAAGGAATAGCAATAATTTAATTTAGAAATTACAAGATTGAAAAGTAGTCCCAAGCTAGTCTATGTCGCTGGCCTAAACTCGTCCTGAACCTAGTTCAAGCAAGCAATACAATACAACTCAGCACAAGGACTCAAAAGGATGCAAGCACTTCTGAACTTTTTTTTCACTTTCTTTTTCTTTCCTTCTTTATTTATTTCTCTTTTTTTAGGTACGGCTTTTTTTCCTTCTTTTGGTTTTTGCACCTCTTTGCCTTTTTCTTTGTTTTATGTTTTTTATCTCACAAAAGTGCCACACATAAGAGATTAGACTTTAGATATTTCCACCGTGGAAGAAAAATACTTAACTGAGGAAGTCATAGAAGGAATTGCTAGACAAAATAAACTCAATCACGCAACCCACTTCGTGACTATTTCAGATCCTAAAAAAACTAGAGATCAATCTGATGCAAGCCACACTAGGAAACAAGACTTGACACTAGACCAAGAACAAGATCAGAACATAACGAACACTAAGACGCGGCGAGGGACGACAGTTCAATAAAGCAAACTGAAATTAAAAAAATTGCAAAGGCACAACGGGGCTATAGGACTAGAGATATGTGATAGTGTATATTTTTTTGGGCTTTTTGTGGATTATAGGTAAAATAAAAATAGTAGCAATCTAAAGGGGGAAAACAAAGTTATACCTAACGGGCAACAAGGTCTCTGATACCACTTGATGTAGACTAGGCCCGATCTACCAAAAGGTATGATAGCGTCAATTAGTGGAGACTCAACATTCACGATCTAGGCTTCGAACCAAGATTGATTCGGACCCCCCCAACCGTTACACCACTGCTCCGTTGGTTATTAACCACATGAACGCGATTGACCTCGCCGAGAAGGCTTTCCTGCAAGCGAATCGAGAACACAAGCAAGAACGGGATGAACGCAATCTAAAATTGCAAATAAATATGAGGCTTATGAAATCAAGAAGGAGTTCAAGTCTTTATTCAAAAGGACTAATCGCCACAGGCGAACAAGATCAAGAACTGGGGCCCTGGTTCACAGCAAGCGGCCTGGGCGGCGACAGTTGCAGCAAAATGATGTCTGTTTCACGAGAAAATCAAGAACTAAACAAAACCCAAATCCTAAGGAGAGCAAAGGCTGCTATTTATAGAGTCTTGGGCGTCACCCCCCTGGACACGCCCCCTAATGGGCCCAAACACGATAAACGGTCCAACGGACCAAAAGACGTGTCACAGCACCCTGGCAGATTCTGGACGCCTACTTGTTTCAACGATTCCCGTTGATTCCGAAGGTCTTTTGACATGAAACTAATTGGGTTGGCTTCCTTATCAAATTAGCTTTCCATCCATATGTGGATCATCAAAAACGGAGTCCGGATGCGTCCTGGGTGACCAGTTTAAGGCAGACTGGTCCTAGAGGCCGAGACAGACTCGAACTTGAGTTGCTTTGGGCCTCCACCTCGGGGACTCGAACCGAATTATCCTCGGGCCTCCTTGTTGACTTGGACACCCTTGCTAATCTCCTTGGTCTCTATATGGTTCTCCAAGCATGGTCATATGTATGGAGGTCATGTCCTCATCATCCTCCCTTTCTTGATGAAAAGCCATCCTCGGCGTCAATTTTGTTTGAAGTCGACCCTGCACAACATGAGGACAATCGAGGTTTCCAAAATAATGAAAATGGACAATGTTGTGACCACATGTCCAGGTTTGTATCATGTCTTGTCCTACAGACATGTAGTCTGCTCGATTGAAATACACACGATCTTTGCCAATACTATCCTGCAAAAGATTAGTACTAACAAGAAACATATACTCCCTTTCTTTGGATTCCACTTGTGTTCGAATAGCAAAACTAGAGGAAAATAGCATAACAATAGTGTTGATTTTACTATCCTCTAGTTGATCATTACTTTGCACAACAAAAGGAGAATTCAAATTTGTACAAATGTAAACTCGTTGTATCAAATATTGCCCTTGGTTGTTATATTTACCAAAAACATGATATGTATGTCTAGAGAACCATGGTAAATCAGCATATGCATAAAGTTTGTCCTCTAAAGAACTAAGATTACATGGAATATCAAATTCAATGTAACCCAAAGTATTTAAAGAAGACAACAATTTTGGCTCATCAATTTCACTAGCATTATGAATAACAAGTCTATTTTTAGCACAAGTGCTCGATTTCAGCACACATATAGCATGATCATTCTTCAATGATTGCATGGGTATAACATAAATATCATCATGCAAGTCATCTTCATCACAAAAAACATCAAGCAAATCATCTTGTGACAAAGGTAAATCAAGTGAAGGCTCTACTAAAATTTGCTCTATCATAGCATGATTGGTGGAAAAATTCAGCACATCAAGAGAACTCTCACCTTCTGTGAGTTTAGCATCGTGGGCTTTACCTTTGCTCTCATGTTCAGCAGGAGTAATAGTTGATAGTTCTGAATTGTCACATGAGACTATGAGCATCTCATTTTCTGTCACGTCATCCTCGCTCTTTTGTACATTGTCCTGCAAAAGGTTAGGCATAGCAGGAGGAATAACAAGAGATTGATCTAGTTGATGCACCTCATCATTTGAATTAATTACAAGAGATGGATTAACAAAATTTTCTCTCATAAGATCTTTCATATCATTCCAAGTTTCAGGTTTATCAGAAGGATCTAAAGACTCCCACCAAGATAAAGCAGAATGTCGCAAAACACTAGATGCATTTTTTACCTTCCTCATTGGACACATAAAGCAAGTAGCAAATATGTTATCTATGGCAATTTCCCACTCTATGTACTCATCAGCACCTATACCATCATAAGTCGGTGGATATGAACAACCTATCATTGTTAGAATCAAACAAGAAAACACACAAGTATGTATTTTCCTATGAACTACTATAGGATGTAGACAAGGAAAAACAAGGCACTCAACTCTCAAGCGTCTTACCATGGTCTTACCAGTGTTCTTACCAAAGCAACAGGTGGTGCAATCGGTCGATGACTGTGATACCGTTGTAGCTTGAGTGTAACAGTTGCAAGGTGAACCTGTACTTGTTTAGAAGAAAGTGGAGCTTGGATAGGCACAATACAGTAGCAAGGAATAGCAATAATTTAATTTAGAAATTACAAGATTGAAAAGTAGTCCCAAGCTAGTCTATGTCGCTGGCCTAAACTCGTCCTGAACCTAGTTCAAGCAAGCAATACAATACAACTCAGCACAAGGACTCAAAAGGAGCAAGCACTTCTAAACTTTTTTTTCACTTTCTTTTTCTTTCCTTCTTTATTTTTTTCTCTTTTTTTAGGTACGGCTTTTTTTCCTTCTTTTGGTTTTTGCACCTCTTTGCCTTTTTCTTTGTTTTATGTTTTTTATCTCACAAAAGTGCCACACATAAGAGATTAGACTTTAGATATTTCCACCGTGGAAGAAAAATACTTAACTGAGGAAGTCGTAGAAGGAATTGCTAGACAAAATAAACTCAATCACGCAACCCACTTCATGACTATTTCAGATCCTAAAAAAACTAGAGATCAATCTGATGCAAGCCACACTAGGAAACAAGACTTGACACTAGACCAAGAACAAGATCAGAACATAACGAACACTAAGACGCGGCGAGGGACGACAGTTCAATAAAGCAAACTGAAATTAAAAAAATTGCAAAGGCACAACGGGGCTATAGGACTAGAGGTATGTGATAGTGTATATTTTTTTGGGCTTTTTGTGGATTATAGGTAAAATAAAAATAGTAGCAATCTAAAGGGGGAAAACAAAGTTATACCTAACGGGCAACAAGGTCTCTGATACCACTTGATGTAGACTAGGCCCGATCTACCAAAAGGTATGATAGCGTCAATTAGTGGAGACTCGACATTCACGATCTAGGCTTCGAACCAAGATTGATTCGGACCCCCCAACCGTTACACCACTGCTCCGTTGGTTATTAACCACATGAACGCGATTGACCTCGCCGAGAAGGCTTTCCTGCAAGCGAATCGAGAACACAAGCAAGAACGGGATGAACGCAATCTAAAATTGCAAATAAATATGAGGCTTATGAAATCAAGAAGGAGTTCAAGTCTTTATTCAAAAGGACTAATCGCCACAGGCGAACAAGATCAAGAACTGGGGCCCTGGTTCACAGCAAGCGGCCTGGGCGGCGACAGTTGCAGCAAAATGATGTCTGTTTCACGAGAAAATCAAGAACTAAACAAAACCCAAATCCTAAGGAGAGCAAAGGCTGCTATTTATAGAGTCTTGGGCGTCACCCCCCTGGACACGCCCCCTAATGGGCCCAAACACGATAAACGGTCCAACGGACCAAAAGACGTGTCACAGCACCCTGGCAGATTCTGGACGCCTACTTGTTTCAATGATTCCCGTTGATTCCGAAGGTCTTTTGACATGAAACTAATTGGGTTGGCTTCCTTATCAAATTAGCTTTCCATCCATATGTGGATCATCGAAAACGGAGTCCGGATGCGTCCTGGGTGACCAGTTTAAGGCAGACTGGTCCTAGAGGCCGAGACAGACTCGAACTTGAGTTGCTTTGGGCCTCCACCTCGGGGACTCGAACCGAATTATCCTCGGGCCTCCTTGTTGACTTGGACACCCTTGCTAATCTCCTTGGTCTCTATATGGTTCTCCAAGCATGGTCATATGTATGGAGGTCATGTCCTCATCATCCTCCCTTTCTTGATGAAAAGCCATCCTCGGCGTCAATTTTGTTTGAAGTCGACCCTGCACAACATGAGGACAATCGAGGTTTCCAAAATAATGAAAATGGACAATGTTGTGACCACATGTCCAGGTTTGTATCATGTCTTGTCCTACAGACATGTAGTCTGCTCGATTGAAATACACATGATCTTTGCCAATACTATCCTGCAAAAGATTAGTACTAACAAGAAACATATACTCCCTTTCTTTGGATTCCACTTGTGTTCGAATAGCAAAACTAGAGGAAAATAGCATAACAATAGTGTTGATTTTACTATCCTCTAGTTGATCATTACTTTGCACAACAAAAGGAGAATTCAAATTTGTACAAATGTAAACTCGTTGTATCAAATATTGCCCTTGGTTGTTATATTTACCAAAAACATGATATGTATGTCTAGAGAACCATGGTAAATCAGCATATGCATAAAGTTTGTCCTCTAAAGAACTAAGATTACATGGAACATCAAATTCAATGTAACCCAAAGTATTTAAAGAAGACAATAATTTTGGCTCATCAATTTCACTAGCATTATGAATAACAAGTCTATTTTTAGCACAAGTGCTCGATTTCAGCACACATATAGCATGATCATTCTTCAATGATTGCATGGGTATAACATAAATATCATCATGCAAGTCATCTTCATCACAAAAAACATCAAGCAAATCATCTTGTGACAAAGGTAAATCAAGTGAAGGCTCTACTAAAATTTGCTCTATCATAGCATGATTGGTGGAAAAATTCAGCACATCAAGAGAACTCTCACCTTCTGTGAGTTTAGCATCGTGGGCTTTACCTTTGCTCTCATGTTCAGCAGGAGTAATAGTTGATAGTTCTGAATTGTCACATGAGACTATGAGCATCTCATTTTCTGTCACGTCATCCTCGCTCTTTTGTACATTGTCCTGCAAAAGGTTAGGCATAGCAGGAGGAATAACAAGAGATTGATCTAGTTGATGCACCTCATCATTTGAATTAATTACAAGAGATGGATTAACAAAATTTTCTCTCATAAGATCTTTCATATCATTCCAAGTTTCAGGTTTATCAGAAGGATCTAAAGACTCCCACCAAGATAAAGCAGAATGTCGCAAAACACTAGATGCATTTTTTACCTTCCTCATTGGACACATAAAGCAAGTAGCAAATATGTTATCTATGGCAATTTCCCACTCTATGTACTCATCAGCACCTATACCATCATAAGTCGGTGGATATGAACAACCTATCATTGTTAGAATCAAACAAGAAAACACACAAGTATGTATTTTCCTATGAACTACTATAGGATGTAGACAAGGAAAAACAAGGCACTCAACTCTCAAGCGTCTTACCATGGTCTTACCAGTGTTCTTACCAAAGCAACAGGTGGTGCAATCGGTCGAATGACTGTGATACCGTTGTAGCTTGAGTGTAACAGTTGCAAGGTGAACCTGTACTTGTTTAGAAGAAAGTGGAGCTTGGATAGGCACAATATAGTAGCAAGGAATAGCAATAATTTAATTTAGAAATTACAAGATTGAAAAGTAGTCCCAAGCTAGTCTATGTCGCTGGCCTAAACTCGTCCTGAACCTAGTTCAAGCAAGCAATACAATACAACTCAGCACAAGGACTCAAAAGGATGCAAGCACTTCTGAACTTTTTTTTCACTTTCTTTTTCTTTCCTTCTTTATTTTTTTCTCTTTTTTTAGGTACGGCTTTTTTTCCTTCTTTTGGTTTTTGCACCTCTTTGCCTTTTTCTTTGTTTTATGTTTTTTATCTCACAAAAGTGCCACACATAAGAGATTAGACTTTAGATATTTCCACCGTGGAAGAAAAATACTTAACTAAGGAAGTCGTAGAAGGAATTGCTAGACAAAATAAACTCAATCACGCAACCCACTTCGTGACTATTTCAGATCCTAAAAAAACTAGAGATCAATCTGATGCAAGCCACACTAGGAAACAAGACTTGACACTAGACCAAGAACAAGATCAGAACATAACGAACACTAAGACACGGCGAGGGACGACAGTTCAATAAAGCAAACTGAAATTAAAAAAATTGCAAAGGCACAACGGGGCTATAGGACTAGAGGTATGTGATAGTGTATATTTTTTTGGGCTTTTTGTGGATTATAGGTAAAATAAAAATAGTAGCAATCTAAAGGGGGAAAACAAAGTTATACCTAACGGGCAACAAGGTCTCTGATACCACTTGATGTAGACTAGGCCCGATCTACCAAAAGGTATGATAGCGTCAATTAGTGGAGACTCGACATTCACGATCTAGGCTTCGAACCAAGATTGATTCGGACCCCCCCAACCGTTACACCACTGCTCCGTTGGTTATTAACCACATGAACGCGATTGACCTCGCCGAGAAGGCTTTCCTGCAAGCGAATCGAGAACACAAGCAAGAACGGGATGAACGCAATCTAAAATTGCAAATAAATATGAGGCTTATGAAATCAAGAAGGAGTTCAAGTCTTTATTCAAAAGGACTAATCGCCACAGGCGAACAAGATCAAGAACTGGGGCCCTGGTTCACAGCAAGCGGCCTGGGCGGCGACAGTTGCAGCAAAATGATGTCTGTTTCACGAGAAAATCAAGAACTAAACAAAACCCAAATCCTAAGGAGAGCAAAGGCTGCTATTTATAGAGTCTTGGGCGTCACCCCCCTGGACACGCCCCCTAATGGGCCCAAACACGATAAACGGTCCAACGGACCAAAAGACGTGTCACAGCACCCTGGCAGATTCTGGATGCCTACTTGTTTCAACGATTCCCGTTGATTCCGAAGGTCTTTTGACATGAAACTAATTGGGTTGGCTTCCTTATCAAATTAGCTTTCCATCCATATGTGGATCATCAAAAACGGAGTCCGGATGTGTCCTGGGTGACCAGTTTAAGGCAGACTGGTCCTAGAGGCCGAGACAGACTCGAACTTGAGTTGCTTTGGGCCTCCACCTCGGGGACTCGAACCGAATTATCCTCGGGCCTCCTTGTTGACTTGGACACCCTTGCTAATCTCCTTGGTCTCTATATGGTTCTCCAAGCATGGTCATATGTATGGAGGTCATGTCCTCATCATCCTCCCTTTCTTGATGAAAAGCCATCCTCGGCGTCAATTTTGTTTGAAGTCGACCCTGCACAACATGAGGACAATCGAGGTTTCCAAAATAATGAAAATGGACAATGTTGTGACCACATGTCCAGGTTTGTATCATGTCTTGTCCTACAGACATGTAGTCTGCTCGATTGAAATACACACGATCTTTGCCAATACTATCCTGCAAAAGATTAGTACTAACAAGAAACATATACTCCCTTTCTTTGGATTCCACTTGTGTTCGAATAGCAAAACTAGAGGAAAATAGCATAACAATAGTGTTGATTTTACTATCCTCTAGTTGATCATTACTTTGCACAACAAAAGGAGAATTCAAATTTGTACAAATGTAAACTCGTTGTATCAAATATTGCCCTTGGTTGTTATATTTACCAAAAACATGATATGTATGTCTAGAGAACCATGGTAAATCAGCATATGCATAAAGTTTGTCCTCTAAAGAACTAAGATTACATGGAACATCAAATTCAATGTAACCCAAAGTATTTAAAGAAGACAACAATTTTGGCTCATCAATTTCACTAGCATTATGAATAACAAGTCTATTTTTAGCACAAGTGCTCGATTTCAGCACACATATAGCATGATCATTCTTCAATGATTGCATGGGTATAACATAAATATCATCATGCAAGTCATCATCATCACAAAACACATCAAGCAAATCATCTTGTGACAAAGGTAAATCAAGTGAAGGCTCTACTAAAATTTGCTCTATCATAGCATGATTGGTGGAAAAATTCAGCACATCAAGAGAACTCTCACCTTCTGTGAGTTTAGCATCGTGGGCTTTACCTTTGCTCTCATGTTCAGCAGGAGTAATAGTTGATAGTTCTGAATTGTCACATGAGACTATGAGCATCTCATTTTCTGTCACGTCATCCTCGCTCTTTTGTACATTGTCCTGCAAAAGGTTAGGCATAGCAGGAGGAATAACAAGAGATTGATCTAGTTGATGCACCTCATCATTTGAATTAATTACAAGAGATGGATTAACAAAATTTTCTCTCATAAGATCTTTCATATCATTCCAAGTTTCAGGTTTATCAGAAGGATCTAAAGACTCCCACCAAGATAAAGCAGAATGTCGCAAAACACTAGATGCATTTTTTACCTTCCTCATTGGACACATAAAGCAAGTAGCAAATATGTTATCTATGGCAATTTCCCACTCTATGTACTCATCAGCACCTATACCATCATAAGTCGGTGGATATGAACAACCTATCATTGTTAGAATCAAACAAGAAAACACACAAGTATGTATTTTCCTATGAACTACTATAGGATGTAGACAAGGAAAAACAAGGCACTCAACTCTCAAGCGTCTTACCATGGTCTTACCAGTGTTCTTACCAAAGCAACAGGTGGTGCAATCGGTCAATGACTGTGATACCGTTGTAGCTTGAGTGTAACAGTTGCAAGGTGAACCTGTACTTGTTTAGAAGAAAGTGGAGCTTGGATAGGCACAATATAGTAGCAAGGAATAGCAATAATTTAATTTAGAAATTACAAGATTGAAAAGTAGTCCCAAGCTAGTCTATGTCGCTGGCCTAAACTCGTCCTGAACCTAGTTCAAGCAAGCAATACAATACAACTCAGCACAAGGACTCAAAAGGATGCAAGCACTTCTGAACTTTTTTTTCACTTTCTTTTTCTTTCCTTCTTTATTTTTTTCTCTTTTTTTAGGTACGGCTTTTTTTCCTTCTTTTGGTTTTTGCACCTCTTTGCCTTTTTCTTTGTTTTATGTTTTTTATCTCACAAAAGTGCCACACATAAGAGATTAGACTTTAGATATTTCCACCGTGGAAGAAAAATACTTAACTGAGGAAGTCGTAGAAGGAATTGCTAGACAAAATAAACTCAATCACGCAACCCACTTCGTGACTATTTCAGATCCTAAAAAAACTAGAGATCAATCTGATGCAAGCCACACTAGGAAACAAGACTTGACACTAGACCAAGAACAAGATCAGAACATAACGAACACTAAGACACGGCGAGGGACGACAGTTCAATAAAGCAAACTGAAATTAAAAAAATTGCAAAGGCACAACGGGGCTATAGGACTTGAGATATGTGATAGTGTATATTTTTTTGGGCTTTTTGTGGATTATAGGTAAAATAAAAATAGTAGCAATCTAAAGGGGGAAAACAAAGTTATACCTAACGGGCAACAAGGTCTCTGATACCACTTGATGTAGACTAGGCCCGATCTACCAAAAGGTATGATAGCGTCAATTAGTGGAGACTCGACATTCACGATCTAGGCTTCGAACCAAGATTGATTCGGACCCCCCCAACCGTTACACCACTGCTCCGTTGGTTATTAACCACATGAACGCGATTGACCTCGCCGAGAAGGCTTTCCTGCAAGCGAATCGAGAACACAAGCAAGAACGGGATGAACGCAATCTAAAATTGCAAATAAATATGAGGCTTATGAAATCAAGAAGGAGTTCAAGTCTTTATTCAAAAGGACTAATCGCCACAGGCGAACAAGATCAAGAACTGGGGCCCTGGTTCACAGCAAGCGGCCTGGGCGGCGACAGTTGCAGCAAAATGATGTCTGTTTCACGAGAAAATCAAGAACTAAACAAAACCCAAATCCTAAGGAGAGCAAAGGCTGCTATTTATAGAGTCTTGGGCGTCACCCCCCTGGACACGCCCCCTAATGGGCCCAAACACGATAAACGGTCCAACGGACCAAAAGACGTGTCACAGCACCCTGGCAGATTCTGGACGCCTACTTGTTTCAACGATTCCCGTTGATTCCAAAGGTCTTTTGACATGAAACTAATTGGGTTGGCTTCCTTATCAAATTAGCTTTCCATCCATATGTGGATCATCGAAAACGGAGTCCGGATGCGTCCTGGGTGACCAGTTTAAGGCAGACTGGTCCTAGAGGCCGAGACAGACTCGAACTTGAGTTGCTTTGGGCCTCCACCTCGGGGACTCGAACCGAATTATCCTCGGGCCTCCTTGTTGACTTGGACACCCTTGCTAATCTCCTTGGTCTCTATATGGTTCTCCAAGCATGGTCATATGTATGGAGGTCATGTCCTCATCATCCTCCCTTTCTTGATGAAAAGCCATCCTCGGCGTCAATTTTGTTTGAAGTCGACCCTGCACAACATGAGGACAATCGAGGTTTCCAAAATAATGAAAATGGACAATGTTGTGACCACATGTCCAGGTTTGTATCATGTCTTGTCCTACAGACATGTAGTCTGCTCGATTGAAATACACACGATCTTTGCCAATACTATCCTGCAAAAGATTAGTACTAACAAGAAACATATACTCCCTTTCTTTGGATTCCACTTGTGTTCGAATAGCAAAACTAGAGGAAAATAGCATAACAATAGTGTTGATTTTACTATCCTCTAGTTGATCATTACTTTGCACAACAAAAGGAGAATTCAAATTTGTACAAATGTAAACTCGTTGTATCAAATATTGCCCTTGGTTGTTATATTTACCAAAAACATGATATGTATGTCTAGAGAACCATGGTAAATCAGCATATGCATAAAGTTTGTCCTCTAAAGAACTAAGATTACATGGAACATCAAATTCAATGTAACCCAAAGTATTTAAAGAAGACAACAATTTTGGCTCATCAATTTCACTAGCATTATGAATAACAAGTCTATTTTTAGCACAAGTGCTCGATTTCAGCACACATATAGCATGATCATTCTTCAATGATTGCATGGGTATAACATAAATATCATCATGCAAGTCATCTTCATCACAAAAAACATCAAGCAAATCATCTTGTGACAAAGGTAAATCAAGTGAAGGCTCTACTAAAATTTGCTCTATCATAGCATGATTGGTGGAAAAATTCAGCACATCAAGAGAACTCTCACCTTCTGTGAGTTTAGCATCGTGGGCTTTACCTTTGCTCTCATGTTCAGCAGGAGTAATAGTTGATAGTTCTGAATTGTCACATGAGACTATGAGCATCTCATTTTCTGTCACGTCATCCTCGCTCTTTTGTACATTGTCCTGCAAAAGGTTAGGCATAGCAGGAGGAATAACAAGAGATTGATCTAGTTGATGCACCTCATCATTTGAATTAATTACAAGAGATGGATTAACAAAATTTTCTCTCATAAGATCTTTCATATCATTCCAAGTTTCAGGTTTATCAGAAGGATCTAAAGACTCCCACCAAGATAAAGCAGAATGTCGCAAAACACTAGATGCATTTTTTACCTTCCTCATTGGACACATAAAGCAAGTAGCAAATATGTTAGCTATGGCAATTTCCCACTCTATGTACTCATCAGCACCTATACCATCATAAGTCGGTGGATATGAACAACCTATCATTGTTAGAATCAAACAAGAAAACACACAAGTATGTATTTTCCTATGAACTACTATAGGATGTAGACAAGGAAAAACAAGGCACTCAACTCTCAAGCGTCTTACCATGGTCTTACCAGTGTTCTTACCAAAGCAACAGGTGGTGCAATCGGTCGATGACTGTGATACCGTTGTAGCTTGAGTGTAACAGTTGCAAGGTGAACCTGTACTTGTTTAGAAGAAAGTGGAGCTTGGATAGGCACAATATAGTAGCAAGGAATAGCAATAATTTAATTTAGAAATTACAAGATTGAAAAGTAGTCCCAAGCTAGTCTATGTCGCTGGCCTAAACTCATCCTGAACCTAGTTCAAGCAAGCAATACAATACAACTCAGCACAAGGACTCAAAAGGATGCAAGCACTTCTGAACTTTTTTTTCACTTTCTTTTTCTTTCCTTCTTTATTTTTTTCTCTTTTTTTAGGTACGGCTTTTTTTCCTTCTTTTGGTTTTTGCACCTCTTTGCCTTTTTCTTTGTTTTATGTTTTTTATCTCACAAAAGTGCCACACATAAGAGATTAGACTTTAGATATTTCCACCGTGGAAGAAAAATACTTAACTGAGGAAGTCGTAGAAGGAATTGCTAGACAAAACAAACTCAATCACGCAACCCACTTCGTGACTATTTTAGATCCAAAAAACTAGAGATCAATCTGATGCAAGCCACACTAGGAAACAAGACTTGACACTAGACCAAGAACAAGATCAGAACATAACGAACACTAAGACGCGGCGAGGGACGACAGTTCAATAAAGCAAACTGAAATTAAAAAAATTGCAAAGGCACAACGGGGCTATAGGACTAGAGATATGTGATAGTGTATATTTTTTTGGGCTTTTTGTGGATTATAGGTAAAATAAAAATAGTAGCAATCTAAAGGGGGAAAACAAAGTTATACCTAATGGGCAACAAGGTCTCTGATACCACTTGATGTAGACTAGGCCCGATCTACCAAAAGGTATGATAGCGTCAATTAGTGGAGACTCGACATTCACGATCTAGGCTTTGAACCAAGATTGATTCGGACCCCCCCCAACCGTTACACCACTGCTCCGTTGGTTATTAACCACATGAACGCGATTGACCTCGCCGAGAAGGCTTTCCTGCAAGCGAATCGAGAACACAAGCAAGAACGGGATGAACGCAATCTAAAATTGCAAATAAATATGAGGCTTATGAAATCAAGAAGGAGTTCAAGTCTTTATTCAAAAGGACTAATCGCCACAGGTGAACAAGATCAAGAACTGAGGCCCTGGTTCACAGCAAGCGGCCTGGGCGGCGACAGTTGCAGCAAAATGATGTCTGTTTCACGAGAAAATCAAGAACTAAACAAAACCCAAATCCTAAGGAGAGCAAAGGCTGCTATTTATAGAGTCTTGGGCGTCACCCCCCTGGACACGCCCCCTAATGGGCCCAAACACGATAAACGGTCCAACGGACCAAAAGACGTGTCACAGCACCTTGGTAGATTCTGGATGCCTACTTGTTTCAACGATTCCCGCTGATTCCGAAGGTCTTTTGACATGAAACTAATTGGGTTGGCTTCCTTATAAAATTAGCTTTCCATCCATATGTGGATCATCGAAAACGGAGTCCGGATGCGTCCTGGGTGACCAGTTTAAGGCAGACTGGTCCTAGAGGCCGAGACAGACTCGAACTTGAGTTGCTTTGGGCCTCCACCTCGGGGACTCGAACCGAATTATCCTCGGGCCTCCTTGTTGACTTGGACACCCATGCTAATCTCCTTGGTCTCTATATGGTTCTCCAAGCATGGTCATATGTATGGAGGTCATGTCCTCATCATCCTCCCTTTCTTGATGAAAAGCCATCCTCGGCGTCGATTTTGTTTGAAGTCGACCCTGCACAACATGAGGACAATCGAGGTTTCCAAAATAATGAAAATGGACAATGTTGTGACCACATGTCCAGGTTTGTATCATGTCTTGTCCTACAGACCTGTAGTCTGCTCGATTGAAATACACACGATCTTTGCCAATACTATCCTGCAAAAGATTAGTACTAACAAGAAACATATACTCCCTTTCTTTGGATTCCACTTGTGTTCGAATAGCAAAACTAGAGGAAAATAGCATAACAATAGTGTTGATTTTACTATCCTCTAGTTGATCATTACTTTGCACAACAAAAGGAGAATTCAAATTTGTACAAATGTAAACTCGTTGTATCAAATATTGCCCTTGGTTGTTATATTTACCAAAAACATGATATGTATATCTAGAGAACCATGGTAAATCAGCATATGCATAAAGTTTGTCCTCTAAAGAACTAAGATTACATGGAACATCAAATTCAATGTAACCCAAAGTATTTAAAGAAGACAACAATTTTGGCTCATCAATTTCACTAGCGTTATGAATAACAAGTCTATTTTTAGCACAAGTGCTCGATTTCAGCACACATATAGCATGATCATTCTTCAATGATTGCATGGGTATAACATAAATATCATCATGCAAGTCATCTTCATCACAAAAAACATCAAGCAAATCATCTTGTGACAAAGGTAAATCAAGTGAAGGCTCTACTAAAATTTGCTCTATCATAGCATGATTGGTGGAAAAATTCAGCACATCAAGAGAACTCTCACCTTCTGTGAGTTTAGCAATGTGGGCTTTACCTTTGCTCTCATGTTCAGCAGGAGTAATAGTTGATAGTTCTGAATTGTCACATGAGACTATGAGCATCTCATTTTCTGTCACGTCATCCTCGCTCTTTTGTACATTGTCCTGCAAAAGGTTAGGCATAGCAGGAGGAATAACAAGAGATTGATCTAGTTGATGCACCTCATCATTTGAATTAATTACAAGAGATGGATTAACAAAATTTTCTCTCATAAGATCTTTCATATCATTCCAAGTTTTAGGTTTATCAGAAGGATCTAAAGACTCCCACCAAGATAAAGCAGAATGTCGCAAAACACTAGATGCATTTTTTACCTTCCTCATTGGACACATAAAGCAAGTAGCAAATATGTTATCTATGGCAATTTCCCACTCTATGTACTCATCAGCACCTATACCATCATAAGTCGGTGGATATGAACAACCTATCATTGTTAGAATCAAACAAGAAAACACACAAGTATGTATTTTCCTATGAACTACTATAGGATGTAGACAAGGAAAAACAAGGCACTCAACTCTCAAGCGTCTTACCATGGTCTTACCAGTGTTCTTACCAAAGCAACAGGTGGTGCAATCGGTCGATGACTGTGATACCGTTGTAGCTTGAGTGTAACAGTTGCAAGGTGAACCTGTACTTGTTTAGAAGAAAGTGGAGCTTGGATAGGCACAATATAGTAGCAAGGAATAGCAATAATTTAATTTAGAAATTACAAGATTGAAAAGTAGTCCCAAGCTAGTCTATGTCGCTGGCCTAAACTCGTCCTGAACCTAGTTCAAGCAAGCAATACAATACAACTCAGCACAAGGACTCAAAAGGATGCAAGCACTTTTGAACTTTTTTTTCACTTTCTTTTTCTTTCCTTCTTTATTTTTTTCTCTTTTTTTAGGTACGGCTTTTTTTTCCTTCTTTTGGTTTTTGCACCTCTTTGCCTTTTTCTTTGTTTTATGTTTTTTATCTCACAAAAGTGCCACACATAAGAGATTAGACTTTAGATATTTCCACCATGGAAGAAAAATACTTAACTGAGGAAGTCGTAGAAGGAATTGCTAGACAAAACAAACTCAATCACACAACCCACTTTGTGACTATTTCAGATCCAAAAAAAACTAGAGATCAATCTGATGCAAGCCACACTAGGAAACAAGACTTGACACTAGACCAAGAACAAGATTAGAACACAACGAACACTAAGACGCGGTGAGGGACAACAGTTCAATAAAGCAAACTGAAATTAAAAAAATTGCAAAGGCACAACGGGGCTGTAGGACTAGAGATATGTGATAGTGTATATTTTTTTGGGCTTTTTGTGGATTATAGGTAAAATAAAAATAGTAGCAATCTAAAGGGGGAAAACAAAGTTATACCTAACGGGCAACAAGGTCTCTGATACCACTTGATGTAGACTAGGCCCGATCTTCCAAAAGGTATGATAGCGTCAATTGGTGGAGACTCGACATTCACGATCTAGGCTTCGAACCAAGATTGATTCGGACCCCCCAACTGTTACACCACGGCTCTGTTGGTTATCAACCACACGAACGCGATTGACCTCGCCGAGAAGGCTTTCTTGCAAGCGAATCGAGAACACAAGCAAGAACAGGATGAACGCAATCTAAAATTGCAAATAAATATGAGGCTTATGAAATCAAGAAGGAGTTCAAGTCTTTATTCAAAAGGACTAATCGCCACAGGCGAACAAGTTCAAGAACTGGGGCCCTGGTTCACAGCAAGCGGCCTGGGCGACGACAGTTGCAGCAAAACGACGTCTGTTTCACGAGGAAATCAAGAACTAAACAAAACCCAAACCCTAAGGAGAGCGAAGGCTGCTATTTATAGAGTCTTGGGCGTCACCCCCCTGGACACGCCCCCTAATGGGCCCAAACACGATAAACGGTCCAACGGACCAAAAGACGTGTCACAGCACCCTGGCAAATTCTGGACGCTTAATTGTTTCGATGATTCCCATTGATTCCGAAGGTCTTTTGGCATGAAACTAATTGGGTTGGCTTCCTTATCAAATTAGCTTTCCATCCATATGTGGATCATCAAAAACGGAGTCCGGATGCGTCATGGGTGATCAGTTTAAGGCAGACTGGTCCTAGAGGCCGAGACAGACTCGAACTTGAGTTGCTTTGGGCCTCCACCTCGGGGACTCGAACCGAATTAGCCTCGGGCCTCCTTGTTGACTTGGACACCCTTGCTGATCTCCTTGGTCTCTATATGGTTCTCCAAGCATGGTCATATGTATGGAGGTCATGTCCTCATCATCCTCCCTTTCTTGATGAAAAGAATCCTCGGCGTCGATTTTGTTTGAAGTCGACCCTGCACAACATGAGGACAATCGAGGTTTCCAAAATAATGAAAATGGACAATGTTGTGACCACATGTCTAGGTTTGTATCATGTCTTGTCCTACAGACATGTAGTCTGCTCGATTGAAATACACACGATCTTTGCCAATACTATCCTGCAAAAGATTAGTACTAACAAGAAACATATGCTCCCTTTCTTTGGATTCCACTTGTGTTCGAATAGCAAAACTAGAGGAATATAGCATAACAATAGTGTTGATTTTACTATCCTCTAGTTGATCATTACTTTGCACAACAAAAGGAGAATTTGAATTTGTACAAATGTAAACTCGTTGTATCAAATATTGCCCTTGGTTGTTATATTTACCAAAAACATGATATGTATGTCTAGAGAACCATGGTAAATCAGCATATGCATAAAGTTTGTCCTCTAAAGAACTAAGATTACATGGAACATCAAATTCAATGTAACCCAAAGTATTTAAAGAAGACAACAATTTTGGCTCATCAATTTCACTAGCATTATGAATAACAAGTCTATTTTTAGCACAAGTGCTCGATTTCAGCACACATATAGCATGATCATTCTTCAATGATTGCATGGGTATAACATAAATATCATCATGCAAGTCATCTTCATCACAAAAAACATCAAGCAAATCATCTTGTGATAAAGGTAAATCAAGCGAAGGCTCTACTAAAATTTGCTCTATCATAGCATGATTGGTGGAAAAATTCAGCACATCATGAGAACTCTCACCTTCCGTGAGTTTAGCATCGTGGGCTTTACCTTTGCTCTCATGTTCAGCAGGAGTAATAGTTGATGGTTCTGAATTGTCACATGAGACTATGAGCATCTCATTTTCTATCACATCATCCTCGCTCTTTTGTACATTGTCTTGCAAAAGGTTAGGCATAGCAGGAGGAATAACAAGAGATTGATCTAGTTGATGCACCTCATCATTTGAATTAATTACAAGAGATGGATTAACAAAATTTTCTCTCATAAGATCTTTCATATCATTCCAAGTTTGAGGTTTATCAGAAGGATCTAAAGACTCCCACCAAGATAAAGCAGAATGTCGCAAAACACTAGATGCATTTTTTACCTTCCTGCTTGGACACATAAAGCGAGTAGCAAATATGTTATCTATGGCAATTTCCCACTCCATGTACTCATCAGCACCTATACCATCATAAGTCGGTGGATATGAACAACCTATCATTGTCAGAATCAAACAAGAAAACACACAAGTATGTATTTTCCTATGAACTACTATAGGATGTGGACATGGAAAAACAAGGCACTCAACTCTCAAGCGTCTTACCACGGTCTTACCAGTGTTCTTACCAAAGCAACAGGTGGTGCAATCGGTCGGTGACTATGATACTGTTGTAGCTTGAGTGTAACAGTTGCAAGGCAAACCTGTACTTGTTTAGAAGAAAGTGGAGCTTGGATAGGCACAATATAGTAGCAAGGAATAGCAATAATTTAATTTAGAAATTACAAGATTGAAAAGTAGTCCCAAGCTAGTCTATGTCGCTGGGCTAAACTCGTCCTGAACCTAGTTCAAGCAAGCAATACAATTCAACTCAGCATAAGGACTCAAAAGGATGCAAGCACTTCTGAACTTTTTTTTCACTTTCTTTTTCTTTCCTTCTTTATTTTTTTTCTCTTTTTTAGGTATGGCTTTTTTCCCTCTTTTGGTTTTTGCACCTCTTTGCCTTTTTCTTTGTTTTATGTTTTTTATCTCACAAAAGTGCCACACATAAGATATTAGACTTTAGATATTTCCACCGTGGAAGAAAAATACTTAACTAAGGAAGTCGTAGAAGGAATTGCTAGACAAAACAAACTCAATCACGCAACCCACTCCGTGACTATTTCAGATCCAAAAAAAACTAGAGATCAATCTGATGCAAGCCACACTAGGAAACAAGACTTGACACTAGACCAAGAACAAGATCAGAACACAACGAACACTAAGACGCGGCGAGGGACGACAGTTCAATAAAGCAAACTAAAATTAAAAAAATTGCAAATGCACAATGGGGCTGTAGGACTAGAGATATGTGATAGTGTATATTTTTCGGGCATTTTGTGGATTATAGGTAAAATAAAAACAGTAGCAATCTAAAGGGGGAAAACAAAGTTATACCTAATAGGCAACAAGGTCTCTGATACCACTTGATGTAGACTAGGCCCGATCTTCTGAAAGGTATGATAGCGTCGATTGGTGGAGACTCGATGTTCACGATCTAGGCTTCGAACCAAGATTGATTTGGACCCCCTCAACCATTACACCACTGCTCCCTTGGTTATCAACCACGCGAACACGATTGACCTCGCCGAGAAGGCTTTCCTGCAAGCGAATCGAGAACACAAGCATGAACGGGATGAACGCAATATAAAATTGAAAATAAATATGAGGCTTATGAAATCAAGAAGGAGTTCAAGTCTTTATTCAAAAGGACTAATTGCCATAGGCAAACAAGATCAAGAACTAGGGCCCTGGTTCACAGCAAGCGGCCTTAGCGGCGACAGTTGCAGCAAAATGTCATCTCTTTCACGAGGAAATCAAGAACTAAACAAAACCCAAACCCTAAGGAGAGCGAAGGCTGCTATTTATAGAGTCTTGGGTGTCACCCCCCTAGACGCACCCCCTAATGGGCCTAAACACGATAAACGGTCCAACGGACCAAAAGACGGTGTCGCAGCACCCTGGCAGATTCTGGATGCTGACTTATTTCGACGATTCCCGTTGATTCTGAAGGTCTTTTGACATGAAATCAATTGGGTTGGCTTCCTTATCCAATTAGCATTCCATCCATATGTGGATCATCGAAAGCAGAATCTAGACGCGTCCTAGGTGACCAGTTTAAGGTAGACTGGTTCTAGAGGCCAAGACAGACTCGAACTTGAGTTGCTTTGGGCCTCCACCTTGGGGACTCGAAGCAAATTAGCCTCGGGTCTCCTTGTTGACTTGGACACCCTTGCTGACCTCCTTGGTCTCTATATGGTTCTCCAAGCATGGTCATATGTATGGAGGTCATGTCCTCATCATCCTCCCTTTCTTGATGAAAAGCCATCCTCGACGTCGATTTTGTTTGAAGTTGACCCTACACAACATGAGGACAATCGAGGTTTCCAAAATAATGAAAATGGACAATGTTGTGAGAAAGAATATGACCACATGTCTAGGTTTGTATCATGTCTTGTCCTACAGACATGTAGTCTACTCGATTGAAATACACACGATCTTTGCCAATACTATCCTACAAAAGATTAGTACTAACAAGAAACATATGCTCCCTTTCTTTAGATTCCACTTGTGTTCGAATAGCAAAACTAGAGGAATATAGCATAACAATAGTGTTGATTTTACTATCCTCTAGTTGATCATTACTTTGCACAACAAAAGGAGAATTTGAATTTGTACAAATGTAAACTCGTTGTATCAAATATTGCCCTTGGTTGTTATATTTACCAAAAACATGATATGTATGTCTAGAGAACCATGGTAAATCAGCATATGCATAAAGTTTGTCCTCTAAAGAACTAAGATTACATGGAACATCAAATTCAATGTAACCCAAAGTATTTAAAGAAGACAACAATTTTGGCTCATCAATTTCACTAGCATTATGAATAACAAGTCTATTTTTAGCACAAGTGCTCGATTTCAGCACACATATAGCATGATCATTCTTCAATGATTGCATGGGTATAACATAAATATCATCATGCAAGTCATCTTCATCATAAAAAACATCAAGCAAATCATCTTGTGACAAAGGTAAATCAAGCGAAGGCTCTATTAAATTTATCATAGCATGATTGGTGGAAAAATTCAGCACATCAAGAGAACTCTCACCTTCCGTGAGTTTAGCATCATGGGCTTTACCTTTGCTCTCATGTTCAGCAGGAGTAATAGATGATGGTTCTGAATTGTCACATGAGACTATGAGCATCTCATTTTCTGTCACGTCATCCTCGCTCTTTTATACATTGTCCTACAAAAGGTTAGGCATAGCAGGAGGAATAACAAGAGATTGATCTAGTTGATGCACCTCATCATTTGAATTAATTACAAGAGATGGATTAACAAAATTTTCTCTCATAAGATCTTTCATATCATTCTAAGTTTGAGGTTTATCAGAAGGATCTAAAGACTCCCACCAAGATAAAGCAGAATGTCGCAAAACACTAGATGCATTTTTTACCTTCCTCCTTGGACACATAAAGTGAGTAGCAAATATGTTATCTATGGCAATTTCCCACTCCATGTACTCATCAGCACCTATACCATCTTAAGTCGGTGGATACGAACAACCTATCATTGTTAGAATCAAACAAGAAAACACACAAGTATGTATTTTCCTATGAACTACTATAGGATGTTGACAAGGAAAAACAAGGCACTCAACTCTCAAGCGTCTTACCACGGTCTTACCAGTGTTCTTACCAAAGCAACAGGTGGTGCAATCGGTCGGTGACTGTGATGCTATTGTAGCTTGAGTGTAACAGTTGCAAGGCGAACCTGTACTTGTTTAGAAGAAAGTGGAGCTTGGATAGGCACAATATAGTAGCAAGGAATAGCAATAATTTAATTTAGAAATTACAAGATTGAAAAGTAGTCCCAAGCTAGTCTATGTCACTGGCCTAAACTCGTCCTGAACCTAGTTCAAGCAAGCAATACAATACAACTCAGCATAAGGACTCAAAAGGATGCAAGCACTTCTGAACTTTTTTTCACTTTCTTTTTCTTTCATTCTTTATTTTTTTTCTCTTTTTTTAGGTATGGATTTTTTTCTTTCTTTTGGTTTTTGCACCTCTTTGCCTTTTTCTTTGTTTTATGTTTTTTATCTCACAAAAGTGCCACACATAAGAGATTAGACTTTAGATATTTCCACCGTGGAAGAAAAATACTTAACTGAGGAAGTCATAGAAGGAATTGCTAGACAAAACAAACTCAATCACGCAACCCACTCCGTGACTATTTCAGATCCAAAAAAAAAACTAGAGATCAATCTGATGCAAGCCACACTAGGAAACAAGACTTGACACTAGACCAAGAACAAGATCAGAACACAACAAACACTAAGACGCGACGAGGGACGATAGTTCAATAAAGCAAACTGAAATTAAAAAAATTGCAAATGCACAACGGGGCTGTAGGACTAGAGATATGTGATAGTGTATATTTTTTGGGCATTTTGTGGATTATAGGTAAAATAAAAACTGTAGCAATCTAAAGGGGGAAAACAAAGTTATACCTAACGGGCAACAAGGTCTCTGATACCACTTGATGTAGACTAGGCCTGATCTTCTGAAAGGTATGATAGCGTCGATTGGTGGAGACTCGACGTTCACGATCTAGGCTTCGAACCAAGATTGATTCGGACCCCCCAACCGTTACACCACTGCTCCGTTGGTTATCAACCACGCAAACACGATTGACCTCGCCGAGAAGGCTTTCCTGCAAGCGAATCGAGAACACAAGCAAGAACAGGATGAACGCAATCTAAAATTGAAAATAAATATGAGGCTTATGAAATCAAGAAGGAGTTCAAGTCTTTATTCAAAAGGACTAATCACCACAGACAAACAAGATCAAGAACTGGGGCCCTGGTTCACAGCAAGCGGCCTTAGCGGCGATAGTTGCAGCAAAACGACGTCTGTTTCACAGGGAAATTAAGAACTAAACAAAACCCAAACCCTAAGGAGAGCGAAGGCTGCTATTTATGGAGTCTTGGGCGTCACCCCCCTGGACGCGCCCCCTAATGGGCCCAAACACGATAAACGGTCCAATGGACCAAAAGACGGTGTCGCAGCACCCTGGCAGATTCTGGACGCTGACTTATTTTGATGATTCCTGTTGATTCCGAAGGTCTTTTGACATGAAACCAATTGGGTTGGCTTCCTTATCCAATTAGCTTTTCTTCCATATTTGGATCATTGAAAACAGAGTCCGGATGCGTCCTGGGTGACCAGTTTAAGGCAGACTGGTCCTAGAGGCCGAGATAGACTCGAACTTGAGTTGCTTTGGGCCTCCACCTCGGGGACTCAAACCGAATTAGCCTCAGGCCTCCTTGTTGACTTGGACACCCTTGCTGATCTCCTTGGTCTCTATATGGTTCTCCAAGCATGGTCATATGTATGGAGGTCATGTCCTCATCACCTAAAGGCTAATTTGAATTGTTCCCACATGACCTGTGCATTCATAGGTAGAGAGGACAGGAAATGGGTCCACCAAATCCCTGCTGGTCCCTATAGCTGATGGGATGCTTGCTTAGTCTTTTAGTGCTCGGTGACCCTTAGCAGATGGAACTTCTGCTCAATAGTGTTGAGCCACTCATCCACCTAGAGCGGTTCCTCAGCCACCTTGAAGATAGAAGGCTTTGTATCTAGAAAATCCTTGAAGGTGCTGTACTGATTTGGCTCAGGCCCCTGTTGCTATGGGTGGGCATGAGGCGTGTTATGCGCTATGAGGCATAGGGCTTCCTCCATAGTCCTTTGGCTTCCCAGAAATTATGCAAAGAACTCATTAGCAGATGGTGTTGGCGGTGGTGGTAAGTCACCATCATTGGCCTCTTGGCTGCTGCTGGCTCCTACATGAGTGCGAGTCATCTAGAAAGTTGCAACAATAAGTGATTATTTGATGATGTCAAGAGATTGCAGATGAATTATATAATCATGCGAAACTAAAATTACTAGAGAGAATCTTAAATTCATACAATAAAAATAGAGGCATAATAATTCATTCTCGCAACATGACACCACCAATTTGATCACTTATCGGGCTCGCAGCGTGTTAATATTCAAATCATAATCACCGATAAAATGAACTGGAATTGCATTAATGTTCAACCAAACGTGAGATAACATGCAAGTACCAATATTACATGATTGTCCAATCCCAAATACCAAACTTAAACTATAGGTCCATTACATAAATAGCGAGGATACATCTAGCATTTCCACTAGTCACTAAGCGCTACTAATCCTCATTATGATCACTATCAAGGTCGGAGATACGATCATCTCCCTCCTCCGGCTCCACTTCGTCCTCATCCCAGCCATCATCTTCTAACATATCTAGACCATCTTCTTCCCTGTCAAGGATTAGGTGCAGTTGGTTGTTCAGATATTGCACCTCATGCCGAAGGTCCATCACTGCAAGCTAGGAGCTGCTGACGCAAGTCCCTCTCACCACGGTCTTACATGGAACTTATGGTGCGGTGCCTATCTTGTTCTGCTTTTGTTGTAGTGGCACGATTGTTTGCTATGTCCCACTGGCATGTAGCTATGGACGCCTCAGCACGGGCAGCCTCCATCTGCTCCTACAGTCCTACTAACATAGCTTGATCATCAGCTCTAGCTTCTTGGGCTGCAGCTCTCTATTGATCCACTTGCTCCATTTGAGTGTGGAGGTTCCCTAAAGCTACATAGGCTTGGCTAGATTCCCATCGGGCTTCACTTGCTACCTTCTTGTGCTTGCGCACATGCTTCTTGAGCTCAGAGATAAGTTGAAAGATGTGTTAGCCCCATAATCTTGTCATTATGTTGCGGCCTGCATGATTCTACCTCATGCCCCCATGATATTAGTAATGAGTTAGGGTCATCGAGTCTATTGTTGTTTCTACGGCCTGCATGATTTTGCCTCATGCCCCACTGGTCATGGCAATAGATGAGATATAACATGTTCATTAGATTTATCTTTATTAAATGATTAAGTGATGTTGAATTGTTTCTTTATATAAAAAGGAGTTTGGTTGCTTGTAATCATTGGCTCAGTATGGACCGATCATCATTGATATCTTATTGCCATTGGTTTATATTCATTTAAATGATGTTTATCCTAAATGATAACCGATTCTCCTCACACGACCCCATGAGCTCTAACTGACTTATTCTCATGAATATACTGGAATCGGCTATTTAGCTGATTTCCTTTCATATCAGCTCTCACAGCCGTACATTCGGGACTATCTAGCAACACCGGCAAGTTCCGCCCTTAAATACTGATGAACTTTCTCTCCTTATCAATTGCAGGGTCAAATTGACTGGCATGCCTCAAGAGGATTGCATAGGATCAACCACCCCTGTGCTAAAGCTAGGCAGATCTGCTCCATCGAGTGGACCCTTTCGGTTTCCTGCGTGTGTCCTCGGCACGGGATGAAATTCTGTGTTGACACACGTTTCTAGCATGCCTAGTGGGACACCATAGTCATCATGGTAGTTCACAACAACAACAACATCCTTATGGTATGTTATGAAGACCTACCTGATGAAGATAAGGATACCATCAACAAAGCTATGGAAGAATTTCAGAAGAAGTGTTTGTTGTCCTACACCAAAACACGTGACAGCACAATTATTTAGAAATTTCCACTACCAAGAGTTCTACTACATGGGCAGACAGATATGGTCAAAGCTGAAGATAGGCGTTTCTTTACAGAAGCCATAGACAAGTCTGTTCGTGATGCCATATCAAGCCACAATGAAGCTTTCGTTGACACATTTCACAACGTCATGAAAGAGGTGATTCATGGAATTCTAGTTGGTCAGGTTGGATCAACTTGTTATAATATTCTAGATCCATTGACCCAAGGGACTAATCAAGTCGGTACTAGTCATTAAGAAGCAGCACCAACTAGTAATGGTGGCATCCAGACACTTCAAGGTTCATCTGAACAAACTCTGGGTACTTCTACAAATCAGATACAGTACAATCCTGGACCATTAGTGCAGCATGTGCAATAGCCGGCGGGGCAAAGTCAAAACCAGGTGATCAATTTTGGCACATCAGGCCACATACCATCATCGGCTCAGAAGATAGCACCATCCATTCAGAGGATCCATAGAGATATAGATCCTTATGTCTATAATCAGAGACTTCAAGCAGCAAGCCAGCAAAGGACCCAATAGATTGAGATTCCACAAGGCTATCATTATGGCACAGATTATAACACCCTCCACATGATACCAAATCTAGGATATCAAGACACGTGGGATTTCAATCCATAGATGGGTCAGCAAGTACCAAGAAATCCAAACCCGCAAGCTAACGAGTTGCTGCTTAAGGTGACCGAGATGATGAAGAATCAGTTCAGTCTAAAGCCAAAAGGAATGACTTTTTCATACAAATGTCCATATCCAGAATGGTATGATCTGATCGCCCTTCCTACAAATTATAGGCTCCTGAAATTCACCAAGTTCACTAGTCAAGATGGTACAAGCACAATAGAACATGTCAGTCGGTATCTTACATAATTGGGCGAAGCGTCAGTTGAGGATGCCCATCAAGTTCATTTCTTCTCCTTGTCCCTATCAGGGCTAGCCTTCACTTGGTTCTCGTCACTACCAGTCAACTCCATTGCCAATTGGGCTAACCTGGAGAAGAAGTTTCATACATATTTTTACACTAGGACTAGAAAGAAGAAAATAACTGATTTGGCAACCATGAGACAGAGGACTAATGAATCGGGCACTGAATTTCTTTAGAGATTCCGAGAGACTAAGAATCTATGTTTCTCGTTGAGCTTGGCCGATGATCAACTAGCTGCTTTAGCTGTCCAAGGAATGTTGCTGATGTGGAAAGAGAAACTACTGGGATTAGAATTTGACAACTTGGGTCAATTGGCTCAATGAGTGGCAACACTTAACAGCCAATTCCAGAGCATACATAGAGATACCCAATTCCAAAAGAGTACCTTAGTGGCCAAAGCTTACAATCCATATTCAGTCAATGATGACTATGAAGAAGAAGAAGAAGAGGTTGCTGCAGCTGAATGGAATTGTGTCAAGAAGACAGTGATGGTGCCAAATCCTTGGGGAAGAGGAGTTGAGGAGAGTTATGACTTTGATGTTACCAAATCGAACAAGCTCTTCGATTTCTTGCTTGAGAAGGGGCAGATCAAGTTGCCCAATGGTCATGTCATGTTGCCCCCTGATCAGTTGAAGAACAAGAAGTTCTACAAATTCCATAATGCTACTTCTCATTCCACTAATGAATGCAGAATCTTCAGGCAGCATATACAGAGAGCTATTCAGCAAGGGAGGCTCAAATTTGATACACCTTGGAAGATGAAAGTTGATGATAATCCTTTCCTAGGAGATCAGAACATGGTTGATGCTGGGCTATTCAAAGGAAAAACCAAGGTCCTAACATCGACCAAATCAAGGGAAGATGGGACAGTCGATCCTAAAATGCAAATATCAGCTGATGAGTATAGAGAGATTAGAAGACATTGTGCCAAACAAAAGAGCCGATACGAGCAGAGGAAGATGTCAAAAGCAGAGACATCAAAGCTGTGGGTCACATCTCAGATTCTATTGAATAAATGGCAGCAGTAGAAGGAAAAGGATTATCAACATTGGTTAAAAGATCAAGCATACCAGCATCAATTAGAAGAACAGAGGTATGAAAGGGAACAAGCTAAATTACATTGGAGTTGTCCCTTCTTTAGGCATTGCTAGAATGAAGGTTTGAAGTTGCCTACCAGACATGACTATCTAGAATGTTGCAATCAATATCAGGAGTATAGGTAATCTCGAACAAACCACCAATCTATCCATGCTCAAGATGCATATCATCATAACAACATGGATCGACGCTTAAAAAATGAAAGTGTTCATGATCGGTTGGGAAAAAGAGTCATTGGACAGGACTGGGCTGATCATAAAGAGGAAGGCACTAAAAGAAGATACACATGGCAGGAAGGCTAGTGGTGCCTAGGAGATTTGATGAGAAGACAAAAGAGGAGGGTGTAGCGCCTAAGGAACAGAGAGATGGAACAGGCTCAGGCACTGGGTAAAACTCAAGTATGGCGTACCAAGCAGATAGCTAATAAGAAGCAACCATCGGCTAATATCCAAATGGTTTTTTCTGTTACCATCAGAATTCAGAGCTCTAGCAGATCAGGAAGTTTATTTAGACTTTGATGAGTTAGAGTATGAAGAGATGGTTGCCAAGTTAATAGTTGTGCAGCAAACAATATTTGATAAGACAATCAAGCATCAACACCTAAAGGCTTTATATATGAAATGTTTTGTTGATGGGAAGCCGATGAACAAGATGTTGGTGGATGGAGGTGCTTCTGTCAATCTTATGCCATACACCACTTTCCGTAAGCTTGGCAAGGGACCAAGAGATTTGCTTGAGACTGACATGATTCTTAGAGACTTCGGAGGAAATACATCCAAGACCCAGGGGCAATAAACGTCAAACTAACAATCAAGAGTAAAACTCTGCTCACCACGTTCTTTGTCATTGATGGGAAAGGATCATACAGTTTACTCCTCGGTCATGATTGGATTCATGCGAATTGCTACATACTGTCGACCATGCACCAGTGTTTGATTCAATGGCATGGAGATGATGTTGAACTAGCTTGTGCTGATGAATCTATAAGCATCGCAACAGCCGATCCAGTCTTTTGGGAACTAGGAGATTTCGAATGTTTTTTTGACAAGTCATGGGAAGGAGGCTTCATTAAGATCAGCAATGGAAGCCAACAGCCGACACAAGCGATCAGCTCTGAGAGTTTATTTTAGTAAAAAAAAGGTTATGGCTTCATATCGGCCATTGGAATAAAGGAAAACAAGTGTTAGTTATGAGGTTTAGGCCAATGTATGAATGCTAGATAAGGTGGTGAATTCAGAGTTAATGAATTTGAAGAAGTCATGTTTCACTTAACAGGATGTTCGACCTAGGTTGATTGCTCGTTCGACTTTTGATGTGAAAGTTTCTATGGTACGTTATCCTGACACCCGGGCAACATTTGATAGCCGATTCATTCTCGGCTCTAATAGCCGATACCAGAAGGGTATCACCTCTGGTTCAGAAAATAAAGATCTTCAAAGGCATGAAAGCTGATATGATGTGTATCGCCTCAAGAGCAAAAAACAAAAAGAGCAAGAGACATTCACAGTCAATCACGAAGGCATCACATTGAAACATATTCATGAAAGAACAAGAGTTGTTGTTCATCAGATTACCCTAAGCACAGACTAACCAAAGACCTTGTTCACCACATCCTAAGCCAATGTGATTTCTACTACAGCCTCTGCTGCCACGGTGAATTCTCCAAGCAGGTCCTCGTGCTCCTAAGGGCCGTCGCCCATTGGGAAACCTATTTCCATGGTGTGAAGCTCGTACCCAGTTCGGACTTGTGCTCTAGTCAGCGCCACCACCACACCATGACAAACTCCATGGAGGGTAATCTCTCGAATGTGGATCGAGACGTCTTGGAGACAAGCATCGATGGAGGAACCCTGGGCATTGACAGTGTCTATGGCTGCGTTTGCCACTAGTTGGAGAGATTCCAACTGTGCTGTCAGGGCTGATAATCATGAGAACAAGAAGACAGTCCAGATGAAGATAATGGAAGTCAGAGTAAAAAGCCTTCATGGGATTCATCTTACCCGCCACCATGGCATCAGTTTCAGCCAGTCATGCTCAAACGGTGCTGGCCTCCTCCTTAGCCGCATGAAGGGTGGCCTGAGAAACCCCGAGGTGAATCTCCAATTGCCCGTTCTCCCAAGTCGCCTTAGAATAATGATTCTAGGCCATCCTCCACTCATGAAGGTAGTGCCGGGCGTCATCTCCATTATAGGAGTCAGAGGAATCTGATGACGAAGTCGGGATGAAAGATGTGGCGTCAGAAGGCCCACCGGCCCTTAAGAGAGGACGAAGGCTGTCATTCACAACAAACCTACAGGCGAGTCAGAACTATTCATCATCATGAACAAGAAATGTTGATCTCACCTCATACGTCGGAGACGCTGGTTCATGGGCATACTCTCCTCTAGGATTTCCTCCGCCGCGTGCTTACCTCGGTTATGTTCGCCGGCCATGGAAGAACAATTGGATCTATGAAGGGGAGAAAGAGAACCGCTATAGGGTTTTGACAGGTGGAGAAGAGTGGAGAAACAATTGTGAGTAAGGATGTATTCAAGGCTGAAACCACCAATTGGTATTTGAAGACCTAAAGCGAAGGGAGGGGCGCCTCGGGACGTGTAAAAGGCTGTTGATGCAAAAGTGATCTGCAAACACAAAGGGCTAATACCCGAATCAATATCCAAAGCGTGCCAGTCGATTTGACCTGCTAATCGACAAGGATGAAGATACGAACACTTTGGTCCTGACAACAGCGATACGCCCGGAAGTCACGGCCAAGAGGTGCTCACGCGGAACTCGAGAATCGCCGAAGGTCGCACTGAAACGATGCAGCTCGCCGAATCAATGAGAACTCGTAAAAAAGGAAAAATATGCAAATTGACGAAGTCGCCGAAAAGTAAGTAGATGCAAATAGGAGTAAAAATTGGTTTTGATATTGATTGATATATCTATTACATTGCCCCTTACTCCATATTTATACCCTGATCTAAAGAGACACAACCAAACACAACTAGGACACCAATCCCATATCTAAGGAAACACGTGACTCTTACATGAATCATACCCTAACAAATATAGAAAAGGAAATCAACTCCTATCTATTTCCCTGTCCGCCTCAATTACGATGGAAATCTCACCGTCCTCCTTCCCATCGGCATACTCCCTATTTCATCGGCAGTATTCTTCAAGTCTTCCTTCATCAGCATACTCCCTGTTTCATCGGCAGTAGTCTTCAAGCCTTCCTTCATCGGCATACTCCATGTTTCATCGGCAGTAGTCCTCAAGCCTCCCTTCATCGGCATCGACAATAACACCTCCAACCTCATCGGCAACGCCCGAGTCCAAATCAACCTTTCCATCGACCATCACCAGCTATCGGCAACCATCTTTACAAACTGGCTTTCATCGGCTATCAAAGTATTCAATAACTTTCCCCTTGCCGATTAGTCCACTCCGATTATTTTGACACGTGCAAAAAACGGTGTCAACACATGCCCCCCAATTTCGGAGTATAAAACCATTAATGCTCCAAAATTTACTCCAGATAACGCTTGCCTTTGCCCGATTACCGTAACTCATTCTCCAAGCCAAAACTTGATTTGTTATCAAATCCAATCAAATCTAATCTTGATTCACGCACTTCAGTAAATATCGCACAATCGCCAACCACTCTTGCCTTGATTATGGTTAAGATACCGAAACAATAACCCATCGGCAAGATCTTAACATGATAATGCTGCCATTTTCAGAATTAAAATATCATGTATCGATATCCCCTCCAAGTCATGATTACTTGTCATCAACTCATCTGTACAATCCCCTGATTATCGCGCGAACAGTTACCATATCCCTCTGAACCGCCTTGACCTATATGCGCGCGACATAGAGATAAGTCCAAAATACCCTTATTCCGGGCGGCTTATAAATAGATTTCTCCGGAACCCTCATTTTCTACCTTCAGCCTCCAATCCTTGGCATTCTCTCTCTCCGGCGGCGATTCCGACGAACAACCGCGCGACCTCAACCAACAAGAACCCTTCTCCGACGCTAACTTCAAGTTTCTGGCTCGTACCTCCACCTTCCTCAAGACAATGGCCATCAACTTCGATGTCCCCGCGGTTCGCTCCACTTCCATTACCTTTTACTTTGATCTTTTTGCAAATTCATTCAGTTGGTGATTTTTCCTTTCTTCTGTCTTCTGGATTCCATAACCTTAGGAACTACGCAACAAATTAGTTATCCCAACCGATCAGCCGCACGTCCAATGCCTTGGACCAATGGGCAACCCAGATCCAACCGATCTGATCAATGCAGAGGTTAACAGAATCCCCTTTAGAGCCCAAAATTTCTCTCTGAATTTGTGGAAAGACACATTCCGATCTTGGCCCAAAACCACCAAAGGGTGGAAAGATTGGTACTTGAGGGTTAATAGATCGATGCAAGTATACTGGGCAGAACGAAGGTTAGACCAATGCATTAGGCTCTCTATTGCTGATATGCAGAAAAATGAATCAATGATAATTGCAGCTGCTTATTTCTGGTCAGACACGACCAATACTTTTATGTTTGGACATGGCCCAGCTACTCCTACCCTTGCCGATATCCACATGCTTACTGGCTTGGACATCTCAACTGCCGATGAAGGCTCCATCTATGGTAGAAAGTCTGAATATAGGGTGAATACCCGTAACATCGGCGGTTGGATAGGATATATTCAAGAATACCAGAAAACTGGGACACTTAGCCAGAGGGAACATGCCACATTCCTGAATATGTGGTTAGAAAAATTTATCTTCTGTGGTCGATCAGTAGGACCAACCAACGCCTTCCTCCCTGCAGCTGAACTTTTGGCTAATGGCGTAAGGTTTCCTCTTGGCCGATACCTTCTGAGCTCCACTTATCATCTTCTTCATCAAGTGTCTCAGAAACTTTTGCTTGGCGAACCCATCAGCAACCTGGGAGGCCCGTGGTGGTTTATCAACATGTGGCTGAATGCCCATATGCACAAACGTTTGCAATGGGACTTTTTTGCTCAACAATTCCCACGAGAAATTGCTGAAGACTATGTGCTTGGGGATGATGAATCGGCAACACGCTCACCCCTCAATTTTGGTGAAGCCATAATTGTCCTTCCTGGAACAGAAGCCAACGAAGACCAAATCGGCAGATTCTTTCAAAGCTTCTACAATGGTCTTTCTCGTGATCATAGGGCCTGGGTGCCTTATATTGACGAAGAAAACAGATTCCCCCTTCTTTTCAACTTTGCCGATGACACTCTGAATCAAGATAATGAGCTCATGATGGCTATCATCACTCCCAGGGCAATTCCAGTAAACACATTCGGCAGCGGGAAAAACACCAACATTACATATGAATTTTACAACCCATCGGCAGTATCCCGCCAATTGGCTTTTGGGCAACTGCCAATCAAACTCTGCTTTGCCGATGTGATCAAACCCAGGGAAACAATCACCTGCGGAACAGATTGGAACAAGGTAGTACAACTCTCCCCCGATGCCGATACTACAGATGTTGATATATCCACCTGGACACCAATATCTTTCATCACTGAGTCATATAAGCAATGGTGGCGAGAGTGGAAAGAACAACTGTTCGCAACTTCTGCTCACACATATCGGCACATGATCGACCCTGAATATGCCATCCCTGACGACGCGGTAAGTTTCCTTTAACTCCCTTCTGCTTTTCCCTTCATATATCAGTAACTGATTCTCTTGTAACAGGTTAACAACCCAGCACCATCGGTGAGCAAAAGTGGGAAACCCTTCAATCTCCGACCTGTTTCCCCAACATCGCCGATCGGCTACAACGCTCCCACCTTAGCCGCTTTGACCCACCAGAAGATTCGTACCAAGACCATCACTTCTAAGTCCAAATTGGCTACATCCAGGGCTACTCCATCGGCCGCTGCTACAACCTTGGTCAAAGCATTTAAGGTAACAACCTTGTTTATTTTCACTTATGCCGATCACAAACTGTATTAACCTTAATCATCAGGGGGTAAGAGCTGCTACTGGATCGTCATCGGCAATTCCACCGATATCAAGCACCACTTCTTTCGATGAACCTTCAGAGGTAGCTTCTTGACTTTACATTTTATCTGTTAAATATCATATCTTACACTTGTTTTGCAGCAACAATTGGGTACATCGGCAAACGTACCAGATGTCCAAGCTTCACAACCAACAAGTGTCGATGCCCCCCAGCCAATCGTTGCCGATGCCCAAGCAAAGCGCAAAGCTTTAACAGATACTGAAGCACAGCCAAAACGACAAAGGTCTATGCCGATCCCTACATCTGCCCCAATGTCATCGGTCATCATACCTCAAGAGCCCACCACCGATGAAGTCACAGAGGATATCCCATCGGCAAGCTCAGTCGATCCCCCACACGACATACTCCAGGTTGCTTCCTCCAGTCAAGCACAGGAAATTGCCTTGAAACAGGTAAACCAATCAACCTAGCTGATTTTACAATACTCATACTTACCCCTAACTGATCTCCTTTTCTCTCTCTCAGGAACAAGATTCCCCGAACAGCCTATTTTCCTTTGCCATTGACATTTCTGACGACGATGGAGAGGAGACAAGTTCTTCCCTTGCACTGGGAACAATATCGGCAGAGACTAAATCCAAGTTGGAAACCCTCCTGAACTTGCTACAGCAAGGTACCGCCCAACTGGTAGATGACTCGGACCCCGCAAAGGCAATTTTCAAAACAATTCGTGGCCAGGTCCCTGCCGATGTTGAAGAAGTACTCTTCCCAGCAGCTCACTTAGAAAGCCGCCAACTGCAATATCAACGGGCTGCTCAGCGCATTGCCGATAGAGTAGCTCAAGCTCAACTCAAAGAAGAGATGCTACAACTGAAACAAATCGCTGATGAGAAGCACAAGGGCATCGTCAACTTGCAGACTTCGGGTGCTGCACTTAAGCAGAAAATCTTGGATCTATCAGCAAGGAAGATAGCTCTATTGGCTGAATTGAAAGAAATCGATGCAGCCTTAACTCATGCTCAACAAGAAGAAAGCCAGCTACCCAATGCCGTCAAAGCCCTTCAGCAAGAAAGAGATATCCAAGCTCGCAAAGCTTTAGCCATGAAGAAAAAACTCAAGCCTGTGGAGGGTGCTGCCGATGACGATATCAAAGAAATGGAGGAAGCCGACCAGATTCGCCTGCGTGCGATATTAGCTATCCAATCCTTGTTGAACGTGTAATCTTATTTATTGTATCGGCACTTTATGAGACATTGACATCCTTGCATAATTCTAGCCGATAGTACTGTTATCGGCACTTATACTTTTATGCATCTATCCAGATACTAGGGTAATATTTCTTTAAATATTTTCCATTTAACGCTCTGGGAAACACAACCCCTTCGAGGGTTTCTAAAATATATGCATTACCAGGAACAGACTGATTTATCCGATATGGACCTTCCCAATTAGGAGACCACTTTCCAAACTTTGAACTTTTAGTCCCAATCGGTAAAATCAATTTCCAGACCAGATCTCCATCGGTAAACTCTTTTACTTTCACCTTCTTGTCATACCATCTAGCTACTCTTTTCTTATTTTCTTCGATACTAACTAAAGCCCTTAACCGATGACCCGCCACATCTTCCAACTCATCCTTCATAAGAGTATTATAATCATCGGCTGTCAGCTGATTTTGAGAACGTATTCGTCTAGAGCCAACCTTAATTTCCCAAGGCAATACTGCATCGTGTCCATATATTAACTGATAAGGCGTTACTTTGGTTGCACCATGACATGACATCCGATATGACCACAAGGCTTCATTTAATACTGTATGCCACCTCCTAGGATTTTCTTCAATTTTGCGCTTAATGAGTTTGATGATCCCTTTGTTAGAAGCCTCAGCTTGACCATTAGCTTGAGCATAATATGGAGAAGAATTTAAAATTTTAATTCCCATACCTACAGCAAACTCATCAAATTCTCCTGATGTAAACATAGTGCCCTGATCGGTAGTGATAGTCTAAGGAATACCAAATCGGTAAACAATATGCTCTTTCACAAAATCAATCATATTGACCGATGTTACCTTTTTTAAAGGAATTGCCTCAACCCACTTTGTGAAATAATCGGTAGCAACCAGAATAAATTTATGTCCTTTACTCGATGGCGGATAAATCTGACCAATGAGATCAATAGCCCATCCCCGGAACGGCCATGGTTTGATTATAGGATTCATAGCCGATGCAGGCGCTCTTTGAATATTACCAAACTTTTGACACCCCTGGCATCCCTTAAAATATTTAAAACAATCTTCAAGAATAGTTGGCCAATAGTACCCATTCCTTCTGATCATCCATTTCATCTTGAAAGCCGATTGATGTGCCCCACATACTCCTTCATGAATTTCACCCATCAAGCTTTTCGATTCATCATTGCTAACACATCTAAGTAAAACTCCATCTATAGTTCGATAATATAATTCATCATCGAGGAGCACATATTTGGTAGCTTGGAACCTTATACGTCTCTCAACCTTTCTATATGGATCCTTTAAATAATCGACAATCTCTTTCCTCTAGTCATCGGTATCAACTGCCGATGTTAGCACTTCCTGAATAGGCTGATACCCTGAAGCATGCTGAGCTAGTCGATTAGCTTCCTCATTATGCAATCGAGAGATATGTTCAAGATGAAAATCTCTAAATCCTTTCAACAATTGCAAACATCTTTCATAATACGAAATCAAAGCTTCACTTCGGCATTCATAAATTCCAGCCAATTGATTTATAACTAGCATAGAATCACCAAAGATTTCAACAACATCGGCACGTATCTCCTTTAGCAATTCTAACCCTTTTATCAAGGCTTGGTATTCAGCTTGATTGTTTGTCGCTGTAGCAACAATCGGCAATGAAAACTCATACTTTCTTCCTTGAGGTGAAATTAACACAATGCTGATACCTGCTCCTTCACCACATGTGGACCCATCGAAGAAAAGTGTCCAGGGAGCAATCCCCAGAGAGTCCACTGTATTACAATGCTGAGTGACAAAATCAGCCATCACTTGCCCTTTAACTGCCTTAGTTGATTTGTAGCGTAGTTCAAATTCTGATAATGCTAAAATCCATTTGCCGATTCTACCACTTAATATCGGCATCGACAGCATATACTTGACCACATCGTCTTTGCATATGACCGTACATTCGGCAGATAACAAATAATGCCTTAATTTGACACAAGAAAAGTATAAACACAGACACAATTTTTCGATGGCCGAATACCTCATCTCAGCATCCACTAATCTTCTGCTCAAATAATAAATAACACGTTCTTTCCCTTCAAATTCTTGAATAAGAGCTGAACCGATAACTGTATCATCAGCTGACAAATATAACCTGAAAGGCTTCCCATGTTGAGGTGGAACTAGCACTGGAGGATTTGATAAATATTTCTTAATTTCATCAAGGGCTAATTGCTGTTCAACTCCCCATACAAATTCCTGATCAGCTTTCAATTTAAGTAGTGGGCTGAAAGCCTTGATCTTACCCGACAGATTAGATATGAATCTTCTAATGAAATTAATCTTACCGATCAAAGATTGCAATTCAGTCTTATTGGCAGGAGCAATCACCTTGTTAATTGCATCAATAGACTTCCTACTAATTTCAATGCCCCGCTGATGCACCATAAAACCCAAGAATTGTCCTGCCGATACACCGAATGCACATTTATTAGGATTCATCTTCAATCCATGCTTCCTTGTGCACTCCAGTATCTTTCGCAGATCGGCTAAATGTGCTGTGATATCTCCAGACTTAATCACTACATCATCAATGTAGATCTCCACTAATGTGCCGATGTACTCATGAAAAATAAAGTTCATAGCCCTTTGATAAGTAGCACCGGCATTTTTCAAACCAAACATCATGACTATCCACTCGAACAACCCCACATGACCTGGACATCTGAAAGCAGTCTTGGGAATATCTTCCTCAGCCATGAATATTTGATTGTAACCTGCATTACCATCCATGAAGCTGATAATTTGATGTCCAGCCGCAGCATCAATCAACAAATCAGCAATCGGCATTGGATAGCCATCCATCGGTGTGGCTTTGTTGAGATTCCTAAAATCAATACAGACACGAAGTTTTCCATTTTTCTTATAAACAGGAACCACATTAGAGATCCACTCTGCGTATCGACATTGCCGAATAAACTTTGCTTCAATTAATTTAGTTATTTCGGCCTTAATGTCAGGAAGTACATTAGGGTTGCATCGGCGCGCTGGCTGCTGATGTGGCCGAAATCCAGATTTGATAGGTAACCGATGTTCAACTATCGATCGGTCTAATCCAGGCATCTCAGTATAATCCCAAGCAAAACAATCTTTATACTCTTTTAACAAATCTGTTATTCGCTGCTTACACTTGGAATCTAACTTAGCACTAATAAAAGTAGGTCTTGACCTATCACCATCACCGATATCTACTTCTACTAAATCATCTGTCGATGTAAACCCTTGACCTAATTTTCCATCATCGGCAAACTTATCCATTAAAACTCCTCTTCAGAACCGACTGCTTGGATCGGTGGAATTTCATAATCAGCAACTCTAAGGAACTCTTTTTCCCAAGCTTCTCCTGATATGCATTTAGTTCGCTCATAAGTATCTGATTCTGCCGATGCGATGATATAAGAAGAATCACCAGGGACGACCTCAATCTTATCCCCAATCCACTGTACGAGGCATTGATGCATTGTAGAAGGAACACAACAATTAGCATGAATCCAATCCCTCCCTAGAAGCAGATTATATGCACCCTTGCCGTTGATAACAAAGAACGTCGTTGGCAAGGTTTTGCTGCCGATGGTCAATTCAACGCACACTGCCCCTTTAGCCGGTGACACATTGCCTTCAAAATCTTTCAACATCATATCGGTTTTGGTCAAGTCTTGATCTCCCTTACCAAGTTTCCGATACATCACGTAAGGCATAATATTAATCGCAGCCCCTCCATCAATAAGTACCTTAGACACAGGCTGCCCATCAACTCTGCCCTTCACAAATAAAGCCTTAAGATGCTGTCTCTCGTCATCGGTAGGTTTCTCAAAAACAGCCATCATTGGATCTAGTGTTAACTGAGCTACTTGATCAGAGAGAACAACTTCTTCCTCATTATCAGATAGTGCCAAAAACTCCATCGGCAACATGAATACCATATTAACATCTGCCGATGGACCCTTATTTTTGTGTTTTACCTGCCACTGCTGATGACCAGGCCTTTCATTGGAGGAATTTTCCTCTTGGTATAAATCCTCCTGACGCTCACGTTGCATCCTCCTTCTCTGCGTCTTTGTCAGACCCTCTGGGCACCATCGAGGAAACTTGGTTTTCCAAACCGGCTGATAACAAGTCCTAGTTGGTTCTACACGACGTATATTAGGGTCCCTGTAGAATATTTCCTCATCGGGAACTCTTGCGTTTGCCATCTCCTCAAGCTCCTCTTGATTCCTTGGAAAATATCCAGCGCGTTTACCAAGCCTCTCATGTACACTAAGTCTGCCCCCCAGCCGATCATGCACTGATGCTCTGCCTCTGATCGGCTCATTGATAGACAGACCCTGATTACCAAGTTGAAACCTCCTTTCTGAGCGATTGACTCCGTAATAACCATTACACTCAGGGCAATTTTCAACAGTTGGCAATTTAATACCTTCTTCCCAGCAATGGATGAAAAACGGACATCTCCAATGATCTTTATGTCGATTCCATTCTTCCTGACGTCTCATTTCTTGCTGTTGTCGATATCGGTCATTACGTTGACGCCAACCCTCCTGCTGCCTTCGATGAGTAATCACAATGCCAGGTCGAGGAGGATTTTTGGAACTACTGCTTTCTCCTAGCAAACCCTTACTCTTTGCATCATCGGTAGTTATCCGATGTTGGGGGTCCACTGACGCGTTTTTCTCAGCAGCCTCTGACGTCAATACCTTGGTCTTTCCTTTGGCATCCAACATATTTGCTGGAAAAGGGTGTTGATCAATTTTCATCGGCTTCTAGGCCTTGGAAGTACCAAACTTAATTCTCCCAGATTCAATAGCCGATTGTAACTATTGCCTGAATACCTTGCACTCATTTGTACTGTGTGAAGTTGCATTGTGCCATTTGCAGTACAAAATCTTCTTCAACTCTTCTGCCGATGGGATCACATGATTAGGTGACAGCTTAATTTGGCCCTCTTGAAGCAGAAGATCAAATATTTTATCGGCCTTGGTGATATCAAAGGTAAACTTTTCTGGCTCTTTTTGACCAAAGGGACATGATATCGGCTTTTTATTCTTAACCCACTCAGCTAAGCCGATAACTGGTTCTTCATCAGAGTCAGAATCTCCTACTTCTTCAACAAATGATACCTTTTTACTCCAGTTCTTTTTAGGTTCAAAAACCCTAGTATTTTGATCAGAGATCCTTTGCACAAGATGACTGAGGCTTTCAAACTCCTGAGAAGCATATCTGTCTTTAAGATGTGGCAATAACCCTTGGAAAGCCAGATCGGCAAGCTGCCGATCATCCAGCACCAGGCTGTAGCACTTATTTTTTACATCTCGTAGCCTTTGTACAAAGCTCTCTACCGATTCATCATTACGCTGTCTCAATTTTACTAAATCAGTAAGCTTCTTTTCATAGATTCCAGCAAAGAAATACTTATGGAATTGTTTTTCTAGATCAACCCAAGTAATAATAGAATTTGGTGGTAATGAAATGAACCATGTAAATGCTGATCCAGACAAAGATGATGAAAATAATCGAACTCTTAATTCATCTCTGTTAGCTGCCTCTCCACATTGAATAATGAAGCGATTGACATGTTCCATTGTTGATGTATCATCTTGCCCAGAGAATTTAGTGAAATCCGGTACCTTGTACCGATTTGGGAGAGGAATTAAATCATATGCAGGAGGGTATGGAGTCCGATAAGAATAAGTATTGACCTTGGGCTTTATCCCAAACTGGTCCTTCACAATTTCTGCTATCTTATTGGCCCAAAAAGCATCAGCCTCCTGCTGACGAACTGGTTGAATTTCTACAGGAGGTGCCTGCTGACATCCCTCCACATATCTTTGTAGCCCACGATCTCCAGCAATCGGCATATTTGCCGTTACTTGTGGCTCATTAGCCTATTGGAAAGGATTCATCGGCTGGGCTGCCGATGCTTGATTCTGGAAACCAGCTTGCATATGACCTTGTTGAATCCCTGCAACCTGCTGATTTTGCTGAACTGTATGTTGAACAGGTAACTGTCCTGACCAATCATTATTAGAACTCATCGGTACAAAACTTACCGATGGCTGGTAATTTGCTGATATTGTTGGATAATTATAACTGGTTTGAGGCATGAACTGAACCCCAGTTTGACTCATAGCAGGGGCTTTCTGCTGCATCGGCAGTAAGCTCGCCGACGGACCTGAATTGAATGTTTGAACCATAGGCATCTGGAAACCTCCTGGAGTTGGTTGCACAGAAGTAGTTGCGGCATATTGAGGCACTTGAGCCATCGGCGAAATGGCCGATGGTATAGGCGCTCTTCCTACTGCATCAAACACTTGAGGTAATCTAGGATTGAAAGCAGATGACTCTGGAGGCATGCCATATCCCCACCAATTAGTAGGAATCTGGCTATTCTGAGACACAGGGCCTGACATAGCTGATGCCGATAGATCTGTATTAAGCTGAACTCGCCCTCCTAGTAGTACCTGATCTGATTGTATCGGTGTAGATTGAATATTAGGTGAGCCTGCCAATACTAGAAGGGAAGTAACTTCTGTACCCACAACGGCCGAAGGAGCCGATGGAGTTTTGACAGATGCCGGCTCTGGTTGATGATAGGCAGGCCCAACGTAATGTGGTGCCGCTTGTCCTTCTTTGAGAGTTCGAACCACAGCATTATGAACAATATTGGACAGCACATTGGAATGATTAATCAAAGCATGATTTACTGCAGAATTAACCATCTCTTGAAGTTTACCAGGATTGGAGTCAAAGGTAACCTGCCGAGGCAATGGCAAATCTTGCTTCTGGATGACTTGTCCACTCTTGTTCAAGCTAAACGATCTCAAACAAAGCTGCTTGTATTCTTCTACAGCCTTTTCCATAGCCTGCCTCTGTTCTTCCTTGAGATCTTCTTCTGATACTGCGATAATGTTCCCTGAATCGATCTTGGGATTGAACATATTGATTGATTGGTCCCACCGAGCGTGCCAAAAGATGTGTTGATGCAAAAGTGATCTGCAAACACAAAGGGCTAATACCCGAATCGATATCCAAAGCGTGCCAGTCGATTTGACCTGCTAATCGACAAGGATGAAGATACGAACACTTTGGTCCTGACAACAGCGATACGCCCGGAAGTCACGGCCAAGAGGTGCTCACGCGGAACTCGAGAATCGCCGAAGGTCGCACTGAAACGATGCAGCTCACCGAATCAATGAGAACTCGTAAAAAAGGAAAAATATGCAAATTGACGAAGTCGCCGAAAAGTAAGTAGATGCAAATAGGAGTAAAAATTGGTTTTGATATTGATTGATATATCTATTACATTGCCCCTTACTCCATATTTATACCCTGATCTAAAGAGACACAACCAAACATAACTAGGACACCAATCCCATATCTAAGGAAACACGTGACTCTTACATGAATCATACCCTAACAAATATAGAAAAGGAAATCAACTCCTATCTATTTCCCTGTCCGCCTCAATTACGATGGAAATCTCACCGTCCTCCTTCCCATCGGCATACTCCCTATTTCATCGGCAGTAGTCTTCAAGTCTTCCTTCATCGGCATACTCCCTGTTTCATCGGCAGTAGTCTTCAAGCCTTCCTTCATCGGCATACTCCATGTTTCATCGGCAGTAGTCCTCAAGCCTCCCTTCATCGGCATCGACAATAACACCTCCAACCTCATCGGCAACGCCCGAGTCCAAATCAACCTTTCCATCGACCATCACCAGCTATCGGCAACCATCTTTACAAACTGGCTTTCATCGGCTATCAAAGTATTCAATAACTTTCCCCTTGCCGATTAGTCCACTCCGATTATTTTGACACGTGCAAAAAACGGTGTCAACAAAGGCAATAGCAATTAATGGAAGGTGAAGTGCCACTTCACTAATGCCAATGGAAGTACAGCACTGAGCAACTGAAAGGCAGGAAATCAAAGGGTTCTCTTAATAAAAGCCGTGTTTTTAGACTTGGTTAAACTAAGGGCCTAGATCGGCTATATCAAATCGGTTCTTTAGCCGAAGAAGGAAGCATGAGTAAACTACGAAGAATATGATCAGTTCTACACAAGATTCGTGATGACATGCAGATCTCGAGTCTAGGGCACCATGGGTCACTCTTGATATTTCTAGTCAAGTGACATCAGCTCCCGCAGGCTATTGACTTCTTCGCTGATCTAGAAATGCTCTCAAAGACGCACTTATGACGACCAAAAAGCAAGATAGCCGGTATGGTCACCTAATTAGGGGAAACCTTATCGGCTCAGGCATTGCGCGCCTGATACATTTTGGAGACACTAGGAGGAGGAGAAGGATTTAGCAGATCAATAGGGAATATTTGAAGGAATATTACCCTAATGTTTGGATTAATACTCAATGACCAATTCGCTTGACTGATAGCTCTAATGGCCAATACCAGAAAGGTATCGCTGCTGGTGCAAAAATAGACTTAGAAGAGTAAAAGCTGGTACAATGCATATCATCTGTGGGGGAAAAGCAAGCATAAACAAAAGTAATGCGCATGGTGTCAAGACAAAAAAATTATCTGCTAAATATCGCCTATTACAAACTATGGGCCAAGGAAAACCTTGCCTACTATGTCATCGGCCAAGGTATTAAAAGCTACAAAATTGGTGGCACTCATGAAATCCTCGACCAAGCGATCCTGCTCCCTAGGGTATGCTGCATCTAGAAAACCATGGGGGAGAAGCTAAAGATTTTGGCCCGAACGAGCTTGGGCGGTAGCCAACACCATGGCAGCGCCATGACAAACGCCATGGAGAGCAACCTCCCTAACACGATTTGGGATGTCATGCAAACAAACCACTGGAACGGTGCCCCTAGCATTGACAAATCCCGCCGCATGATCCACAGCTGATCGAAGGCTCTCTAGTTGGGTAGATAGATCTAAAAGATTCAAAGGGGAGGTGATCAGAGTCTTAGAGACAAAATTGAAAATAACCAGAGGTTACGACAAGTATCTGTAACAACCCAAAAATCCACACACCAAAAATCACAACTACAAAATTTTTGTGTTAGTCTTATGTGATGTTGAGTGACACATGTAGAAGCCCAACCCTAGTTTTGGATTGGATGTGACCCAACTAGGTTAAAATCATAAGCATAGTTTGGTTTTATGCCACATGTGTAATTAAATTCCTAAATAAAAAAATCATGCATGCATCCTTAGACCCACATGTGATTTGGATTCTTATGCCTTATGTGGTGTTTAACTAACTTACTTAATATTTATGATAAACCCTAACCAAATTGGTAACAAATAAAAGAGAAAGGAAAGAAGCCCAGGCCTGCTCGGCCTTGCGAACCAGCCTCGCCTGCCCTTTCATGCGCGTAGCCCACAAAGCTGGCCTAGCATCGTCGCCCACATGCGCATAGCCACTGATAAGCCGAGCCCGCTCGTTAGCCATCACGCGCAGCACGCAGCCACATCGCGCCAAGCACCTGATGACCCAACCCCGCTTGTTAGCACAGTAGCGTCTTCTTCCCCTTGCCCACGCATTCTCCCCGCGTGATCGGAGATCGACCAGCGTGGCAAGCATGGGCCCAGGGTCACACAAATCACCTGACCTTGTTCCCCTTGCGTCGCGCCTACGCTATCGCACGTAGGCCGTCGAATGCGCTGCATGTATCACTGCCACCGTTCACCGTGGCTAGAGCCCTAGGAAGCCCTAGTCGTCGCCCCGACCCCACCATCGCAATCGCCATGGCATGGGGAAGCTATTGCCTACCCTAATCGGACGCTAGTGCTGCCACAGGGGCTCGCCAGTGACCTCACCGTCGGTGGGAGCCCCATCGGGGAAGAGAAGGGGATTTTTACCACATCGACCACATCCCGAGTAGCTCCGACCATGACCTCACCGACCACGATCACGTCGACCACGTCCCGAGCAGCTCCGACCACGACCACGTCGACCATGACCACGCCGACCACATCCCGATCAGCTCCACCGAGCAGCTCCGACCACAACCATGTCGTGCACATGAACCAAACCCTAGGAAGGAGTAAGTGGACCAAGTCCTTCATAGACCGGCTCTATGGTCTATGGACCAACGCAGGCAGGTTCACCATGAACCGTGCCTCACCTGTGCCCATGGACCACGGCCCGTTAGTGGCCTAGTATGATGATGTGGCCACACCAGCACGCGCCACATGGTAGGCAAAGCCCAGCCATATCTAGGCCCAACCGGCCTAGTTTGGACCCGGCCTGTATTGACCATTGACCGATCAAATGTTGACCGTTGACTGGGGCCCACAAGTCAGCGACACAGAGCCGCTGGACCCACTTGTCATTAAGTGATGTCATGCTGATGTCATACGGGACCCCACCTGTCAGTACTAGAACCGAGACTATGACGTTATGCTGACATCATACTGATGTCAGCATACCACGTGGACCAACAAGAGTGTGACACGTGTCAGCACGATATTAATTCAGCCTTCTTCCCATTATCAGAAATGATTTAAACTTCAGAAATTCATAACTAATTCATACAAACTCAGAAAAATACAAGACTAGGACCAAAATTCATCTAAAATTGAGCTCTACGCAATGAACCCATGTTTGAGTGCATTTGGCTCTTTTTGAATTTTCATTGCTTTTTGTGCTATTCTATAGACGTCGCTAACACGACTATAATGCGATTGCAGACTCGGAGGAGAACCAGACGGACGAGGACCGAGAGTACTGTGAGGAGTACGAAGACAACTTCACTAAAGGTGCCACATCCCACCCAACCTTGTAGCACCTATTACGCATGGCTCATATAGAACTGCTATTGCTTTACTTTATTGTTATACTCACACTATGATAGGAGTTGCATGGTAGTATGCTTACTTGATGGCCTTTACCTTGACGCAACCTTACCCCTGCTTACCCTGCTATTAGGCTAGACACAAGCTTGCTACTATATTTCATTGCTTATACTTCTACTATGCTTATACTACATTGATGCATGGTGAAAACTAGAGTTATCTGGACTATGGGGAGAGTGCTGCGTGTGTGACTTGGGTGCATGGAGGGTGAGGGTTGTGTCGACCAAGTTGGAGTATACGACGAGCCTAGGGCAAGTCTTGTCGTGGGGTGCTACCTAGGCACCCCTAGAATGGATACCTATGGTGGGTAAATGGTATATAAGGTGGTCCTGGGTGTGAACCTATGATGGGAGGAGCCCGGGGTGGAGGTGCTATGGTGGCACGGTAAATGGAAACCCTAATGAAGACTTTCTGGCTTGGTCATCCCTAAGGACTTACTAGTACTCAGATTCACCGAGAAGCCTTACATACCACTCGCTCTATATGGTGTGGGACGGTCGGACTACTTGGTAGGATATTTGCCACTACTGCTAGGTTGATAGCGGACAGTGTAAGGAGGTACAGGGCATAGAGGATTCCCCCACACCCTTCTAAGACTTAATGGAGACCTTGTGGACTCGGCTCATGACTCACAGTTTTAGCCGCCTAGACTAGACTTAGGGTGTACCAGGGCTGAATGGTAGAGTGGCATTATCCTAGGCTAGCAAGCGGCCAGAATCAACCCAGTTAATGACGGTTAGTGAAGAAGGCAGATCTTGTGGTTATGTAAAACCTCTGCAGAGTGTATGGTTGATCGATCAATACATATGCTGACTTGTCAGCTATGGACCTTTCCTGGGTTTCGCTTAAACTAGATAGTGAGATGAGTCCTTCTCTTCTTCCCCTATGAGAGAGTGTTGGTCATAGCCAAGGGCTATGGGCCTTGAGACAGTGCCAAGAGGGAGTTGGCCTATCGACTGAGTGATGGTATGGTGATGGTGTGGAGATGGTGGTGTATCGATCCCTGGATCGAAACCTAGCTCTGGACGGAAAGGGGGTGGAATGGGTGTGGGAATGGTGTTAAAACTTGACCAACTATTATTATATACTTGATATGATAAAACATAGGAAACCCTAGCCTTATAGGTTCCTTTTGAATATATCCAACTTGCATCCAATTTCCACAAAGCAATGCTCATAGGGTGGGAGTGGCCAGTACAAATCATACTGATAAATTTTGGCACACAGGTTCTGCTGAGGATTATAGCTCTGAGGAGTTTGACAATTGAGGGGTTCGTTCCTACGCTCGAGTTTGGCAATCTTATCTTCAAAGTTGTTCTGAATGAATGCTACTTTTGTTTCCGCCAATGCGGCGATGTAATAAATTATGTAATTCCACACTATTTGTACTCTGATATTATCGTTGTATGGATGTGGTATTCAACTGGAAATTTGGGTAATATGATCTACAATGGTCTTATTACACTTTGACTCTGTGGATTTCCCATTGTGGAAATTAGGTCACTTCAGTATCTCACCCGCAATTCTGGCCTCAGCCTTGGCCAACTTATCCTCCATCGAATCGACCATAGGAGGTGATCGGCATCGAACCATGGCCAGGGCTGATTCTATGAGGGATAAACACTCAGTGAGACTCTGGCCATGTCGATCAATGGAGGCAAGCAGATCGTCATTATCAATCTACCTCATTTGATGGTAAGGGGGCTGGCGGCAAGCTGTCGATGAGGAAGGCCCTGAAGGCCAAATGGAGTTGGCCTTGTTCCCTGAGGCAACGAAGGCATCATGAGATATACCCTCCTGATGACGAAGGCGCTGACACGATGATGCAGACCCGATGAAGACCTTTTCTATAAACCTCTTGCTGTTCTCCATGATCTCTAACCTACGAAAAAGCAGGAACTATGCTAGGGGTGCAGAAGGTTTGAGGCAAAGTGAGTTATCCTTAGATCAACTGCCGAGATCCATTTATATAGCCTAGGAAGGCGAGAAGATAGATTTTGCCAGGGGTGTGAGGTTGGAATTAGAAACAGAAATGGATCGGCACTCTAGGAATTTAGGGGACAGATAACGGAAGGATAACAAATTCGAACTTATTGTTTCCCCAAATTATGAAGCATCATGAGACCATACAAAGAATCTATATTGACTAGAGATCTACCCACCAAGGCTTCTTTGGATTGAAGGGAGTCTAGATCCCCATAAGGCCGAGGGTCATCATGAACCAAGTCACATTGGCCCATTGACAAGATTGTGCAAGAGAAAGGGAAGAGCCGCCTGCCTAACAGATACCCAACTAATTCCTCAGTGACTGGGAGACCGCTAAAAAGAAGCTTGTGGCTTTCCCGATAGACATTTGATGGAAAAAACAAGGGGAAGGTGTCCACATATTCTAGCCTTCACAAAACACTAAAATAGCTTTGTGAGCATGGAGAAAAGACTCAGGTGATTTCACAAGAGTTCTTCTAACCACAATGGCTGGTCTTCTTGCTCAACGAAGCGCTAGAATAAGTGAAACAATCACCCCATGCACAAGAATTCTTCTAACCGCTTGAGATTATCATAACAAAACGATAGGCCATGGAAGGTCCAGCGGAGTTGCGAGCACTCAAAAAGACGGATGGAAGGAAAACATGGCTGAAGGGCTAAGTTGCTCTTGCCAGGGTAGGATAAGCGTTTTATAGCCGGCCCGGGAAGATGAATCCAAACGCCCGTGAAACAGTGATGCTCTTGTAAGAAGTTTTGAGGCATGGGCTCATGAATGGACACAAGCGGTGACAAATAGTGGGCCCCAGATCAAGGTTCTCTACCCATGACTGTGGACCAATCAGGGATGCAGACATGATAATTTTGGAATAAAATTACTTTTATTCCAAAATTAGGGGGCATGTGTTTACATCGGAATTTGATAGAAGGATCTCAGAAGCTCGAGAGCTCCTAGGATCATGACAGCAGGGGATCAGCTGTGTGCAGATCAAAACCAGTTGATTCAGATGCAACACTAGAATTGGCTTTCTTTAGATAGCGCCAGCAGATAACGACAGAGGCTATGATCGGTGCTGAGACGAGACATGCTGGACTCTACGAAAAGAGAAAGATTAGAGTCCAAGTTATCTTAAATTAGGAATGTTTTCATTATGCCAAATATTGTATTAAGTCATACTCGAGTAGGGTTCATTTTAGGCCCCGTGTATAAATACCAAACCCTAGCTATTGTAAACATCAACCAATCAATCAAATACAAGTCAATTACTTTTTCGGCTCTGGCCACCCCTTAGGAGTAGGAGTAGAGTAGATCTTGGCGAGTTCTTTAGCAAGTACGGCTGCATCGATCTGGTCGACCTCCACTGCTTGTTGTAAGTACCGTCATGGTTTATACCTCTGTTCGTATGGCTGCATCAATCTGGTTGACCCCCACTGTGGCTCTGGTATAAGCTAGTTATCGACTCTTGCCTAATTCAAGTATGGCCTGTGTGATTTTGCCTCACACCCCACTGCTTGAATTGGATCAAGGTTAAGTTATCATCTCTATCTTAGAATGGCAGTCTTTGGTAGATTCATTAAGTTACCGATATTGCTTATTGCTTTCATTGCTTATCTAATTACAACAATATCACTCTGCCCGATTGAGATTGATCTAGATCAGCCTTATATCTTGTGTAACTCATTGTTTGCTAATCTAAAACTAATCTAATCTACATCTTAAGTGATGAGTTATATTTTTATCGACTGTTTTGAGTCAATCTTAATTGTGCATAGCATGCGGTTAAGTCATGTTCGATCTTGAATAGATCTATCGGTTAGCGAGAACCGTTTCATGGCCCGTCATCATAGCCTATGGGATTCTACCTCTCACCCCACTATTGGCACCATGGAGTGGGGATCGTTGGTTAATAGACCCATTCCTGAGAAGACATGACCTTAACTGTGCGCTATGCCTGAATCGGCTATTTAGCTGATATCAAATGCTTTTATGGATAGTTCAAATCACAAGATCGTTGAAGTAGAGATAAGTTGAAAGATGTGTTAGCCCCATGATCTTGTTATTGTGTTATGGCCTGCATGATTCTGCCTCATGCCCCACTGATATTAGTAATGAGTTAGGGTCGTCGAGTCTATTGTTGTTTCTACGGCCTGCATGATTCTACCTCATGCCCCTCTGGTCATGGCGATAGATGAGATCTAACATGTTCATTAGATTTATCTTTATTAAATGATTAAGTGATATTGAATTGTTTCTTTATATAAATAGGAGTTTGGTTGCTCGTAATCATTGGCTCGGTATGGACTGATCATCATTGATATCTTATTGCCATTGATTAATATTCATTTAAATGATGTTTATCCTGAATGATAATCGATTCTCCTCACACGACCCCATGAGCTCTAACTGACTTATTCTCATGAATACACTGGAATCGGATATTTAGCCGATTTCCTTTCATATCGGCTCTCACAGCCATACATTCGGGATTGTCTGGCAACACCGGCAAGTTCCGCCCTTAACTACTGATGAACTTTCTCTCCTTGTCAATTGTAGGGTCAAATTGACTGGCATGCCTCAGGAGGATTGTGTAGGATCGACCACCCCTGCGCTGAAGCTAGGCGAATCTGCTCCATCGAGCAGACCCTTCTGGCTTGCTACGTGTGTCCTCGACACGGGATGAAATTCTATGTCGACACGAACCCTGCAATCTTAGCACCACAACTCCTCTAGTTATCAACCGAGACACGAATCCAGTTGACCTCACCAAGAAGACTAATCCCTTCTTGCGCAACAAAGAACATAAGCAAGAACAAGAAAGAAAGCAACCAATTTGTAGATGAATGATTAATCTGATGAAGTTGGGGTCTCACAAACTGATGAACGGTGAAACTGTTCTTGATAGATTAATGTAAGCAAAACCCAAAACCTAATGACGGTGATGGCGTATGATTATAAAGGTCTTAGGGTCATCACCTACCCTAGACGCGCCCCCTAATGGGCCCAAACATGATACACGATCCAACGGACCAAAAGACGGTGTCGCAGCACCCTGGCAGATTCTGGATGCTGACTTGTCTCGACAATTCCCATTGATTCTGAAGGTATTTTGGCATGAGACCACATGGATTGGCTTCCTTATCAAATTAGCTTCCCATCTAGTTTAAGGCAGACTGGTCCTGGAGGCTGAGGCAGACTCAAAATCATGTTGGACCAGGCCTCCAGTTTCTGTTGAATGTCCTTGCTGGTCATCAATGCCTCCACCTCTTCCTCTAAGTCCCTCATGACCCTCTCCAATGTTCCTAAGCAAGATAACATCATTAGGTAGTAGTCTATTCTCAAAAGTATGAAAAGGATCGCTTAAGAACGAGCTCACCTCTAAATTGAGTTAACGCATTCGAGCCTGGGTCATTGGACCTTGCATGACAATTGGAGGATCAGCGGGTACATCCAAAGGAGTGATGTCCTCATCATCCTCCCCCTCTTGAAACTGAGTCATCCTCGACTCAAGCTCATCTTGTTCTCCCAAATAAGGCTTCAAATCTGCAATATTAAAGGTGGGACTAACCCCGAACTCGGGAGGAAACTCAAGTTTATAGGCATTATCATTTATTTTCTCAGTTATCTTATAAGGTCCAGCTGCTCTTGGCATTAATTTAGACTTACGCAGCTCAGGAAATCTATCTTTTCTCAAATGTAACCAAACCAAATCACCTGGTTCAAGTTTAATTTCTTTTCTACCTTTACTACCAGCAATTCTATACTTTTCATTCATTCTTTCAATATTTGCTTTAGTTGTTTCATGCAACCTATGAATGAAATCAGTATGCTCTCTAGCATCACTATGTGTTCTCTCAGTGGTAGGTAAAGGCAAAAGATCAATAGGAGTGTGAGGGTTAAAACTATACACTACCTGAAAAGGACTTACCTTGGTGGTGGAATGTTCTACCCTGTTATATGCAAACTCCACATATGGCAAACACTCTTCCCACATCTTCAAATTGTGCTTCAAAACTGCTCTCAACATGGTGGACAATGTTCGATTCACTACCTTAGTTTGCCCATCAGTTTGGGATGACATGTTGTAGAAAACAACAACTTGGTCCCCAATTTATTCCACAAAGTGCGCCAAAAATGACTCAAGAATTTTGCATCATGATCTAAAACAATAGTAGAAGGCATACCATGCAAGCGAATGATTTCTTCAAAGAAAAGGTCAACAATATGAACAACATTGTCACTCTTATGACAAGGAATAAAATGTGTCATATTAGAAAAATGATCAACCACCACAAAAATACTATCCCTCCCCCTCTTAGTCCTTGGCAAACCCAACACAAAATCCATAAATATATCAGCCCAAGGAGTAGAAGGAACTAGGAAGAGGCATATACAAACCATGTAGGTTCAACCATGACTTAGCTTTTTGACATGTGGTGCACCGAGCCACGTACCGTTCTACATCTTGCCTCATCCTAGGCCAAAAGAAATGTGTGGATAGCAGCTCCTCTATCTTCTTGGCTCCAAAATGTCCCATCAATCCGCCTCCATGTGCCTCCTGCAACAACAAAAGATGAATGGAGCCAACTGGAATGCATAGGCGGTTAGCTCTAAACAAAAACCCATCATTGATCATAAACTTATTCTATGTACGTCCTTCTCTGCAATTTAGTAACATGTCCTTAAAATCAAGATCAAGCACATATTGTTGTTTTACTGATTCAAGCCCAAAAATCTGATAATCAAGTTGGTATAGTAATGTATATCGTCTAGACAAAGCATCAGCAATCACATTATCCTTCCCTTTCCTATGTTTGATAATATAAGGAAAAGATTCAATAAATTCAACCCATTTAGCATGCCTACAATTTAGATTATGTTGAGAGCGAAGATACTTAAGTGATTCATGATCAGAATAAATAACAAATTCTTTAGGCCACAAATAATGATGCCAGTCTCTAAAGAATGGACAAATGCATACAATTCCTTATCATACATGGAGTAATTCAGAACAGGACCATGCAATTTTTCACTAAAGTAAGCAATGGGTTTACCATCTTGCATCAAAACACCCCCAATGCTAACTCCACTAGCATCACATTCTAGCTCAAAAGTCTTACCAAAATTTGGAAGTTGCAGTAATGGTGCATGTGTGAGCTTGTCCTTCAAAGTGTAAAAGGACTCCTCATGTGCCTTTCCCTAATGAAACACCATCCCTTTCTTCGTCAACTCATGCAACGGGGCAGCAATGGTGCTGAAATCTTTGATGAAGCGGCAGTAGAATCTTGCAAGACCAAGAAAACTCCTCACCTATGTGATGGTTTGAGGAACCGACCAGCTCTTTATGGCTTCAATTTTCATCTCGTCCACCTCAATTCCCTATGGAGTTACAACATAGCCAAGAAAAGAAACTCAATCCATGCAAAAGATGCACTTCTCAAGGTTACCAAATAAACGTGCATCACGTAAAGTATTAAAAACATCACGTAAATGATCCATATGTTCATCAAAAGACTTGCTATAAATCAATATATCAACAAAGTAAACTACCACAAAACGACCAATAAAAGGTCTCAAAACCTCATCCATTAAGCGCATGAAAGTGCTAGGTGCATTGGTCAAACCAAAAGGCATTACTAACCACTCATACAACCCAAATTTGGTTTCAAACGTGGTTTTCCATTCATCTCCAGTTTCATTCTAATTTGGTGGTAGCCACTTCACAAGTCAATCTTGGTGAAAATTATAGAACCACACAACTCATTAAGCATGTTGTCCAACCTAGGAATAGGATGATGATACCGAATAGTGATATTATTGATGGCTCTACAATCAACACACATACGCTAAGTTCCATCTTTCTTAGGGACCAAAAGTATAGGAACAACACAAGGACTAAGGCTTGCACATACATACCCATGGTCCAAAAGGTCTTGGACTTGCCACTAAATTTCCTTAGTCTCCTCGAGATTGGTTTGATAGGCAGCACGGTTGGGCAAGGTTGCTCTCGGAATCAAATCAATTTGATGCTCTATCCCTCTCATAGGTGGTAGCCTCGGGGGTATCTCCACTAGAAAAATGTCCTCATACTCCTACAAAAGGGTAGTGATGGTAGGAGGCACCGAGCTAACAATATCATCAAGCGAATACATAGCTCGTTTGCATACCAAAGCATAGCAAATATCATTATCAGAAATTTTAGCAAAGTCACATTTTGTTGCAAGCATAACACCACCTTGAATTTAATCCCTTCAGCCCTAGAAATAGGTGTAGACTTATCCTTTTTAGGTGGAAGAATGGAATTAGCAACTTGCTGATTTTCAGATTGAACATCATTCAAACTAGCAGCGCGTTCTCTAACAGCTTGTACAATTTGAGCAGGGGTCAAAGGTACCAAAGTAATTTTCTTTCCTTTATGCACAAAGGTGTATTTATTACTTCTACCATGGTGTGTAGCATCAATATCATGTTCCCAAGGACAACCTAATAAGAGTGAGCAAGCTTGCATAGGTACCACATCACAATCAATAGAATTAGCATAAGAACCAATGGAAAATGATACTCTGCAAGTTTGTGTTACCTTTGCTTTACTAGAATCATTTAGCCACTAAATATGGTATGGACATGGGTGCAGACATGTGGTCAAGCCAAGCTTCTTGACCAATTCAAAACTCACCAAATTATTGCAGCTACCACCATCAATAATGACATGTGCTCAACGGTTGCTGATGACGAAGAAAATCTAGAACAAGTTATGGCATTGTAGCTTCTCAGGTTGTTGTACTTGTGAGCTGAGCACCTGCTGTACAATGATGCTCCTATAGGATGCTGTGGCCTCATCACCAAGGACTTTGCCATCCTCCTCATCTGTATCTTGGTCTTCTCCATCCTCAATGTTAGAGGTGCTGATGTAACCATCTTCTATAGCAATGTATGCCCGCTGACTTGGGCAGTCCTTCTACACATGGCCAATGCCATGGCAGTGGTGGCGCTGAATGCCCGAAGTGCGTCCCATCGATGCAACGGATGAGGCACTGTTGGTAGGCACCTACAAAGAATTTTTACCTGAATCTAAAGGTCATGCGGGAGGTGCCTTAGGTGTAGCGGTAACTCTAGAAGTTGCTGGTTGCTTGCTCACTGGTGGAGGTGCCCAAAAAGTGGTTGGCTTGGTCAGCCTCGAAGATGGTGCCCAGCGTGGCATGTATATGGTGCTGACCTTGCTCTTGCTCTATTGTTCACAGCCCCTGCAATTCCTTTTCTGCAAGCATAGCAAACTAAACAATTGGTTGACAAGTGTTAAATTCTTTAGAATCAACAATGTCCTAAATCTCGCACCTCAAACCCGAATAAAAATGACAAATGGAATCTTTGTTCCCCTCCACAACACTACAACGCATCAATCCCTTTTGGAGCTCATCATAGTAATCCTGTACAAATTTCTCTCCTTGTTCTAAACGTATCAATTTCTTACACAAGTCTCTATGATAAGGAGGAACAAAATGATCACGCATAGCTATCTTAAGTTCTTCCCACGTACCAGGTAAAGCATCCTGTGCAGCTAGCCCATTCCACCAAATAATGGCAAAGTCCTTAAACTCACTAGTAGCTTGTCGAACTCTATGATGCTTAGGCACAAGGTGGGCACTAAACTTTTGTTCTACCATCATCTCCCAATCATGATATCCCTCAGCATCATAATGACCCAAAAAAGATGGTATTGTGAACTTAATCTTAGCATAAGGATCATTTCGATGATTATTACCTTGATGGTGGTGGACACCACCCATACCTATCATGTTGCGACAAAGACATCATCGTAATCTTGCTTGTCGAAAAGCTGCTCAATCTATGTTTCTAGTGGCATCATGCACCATGTCTTCTAGTAAGAGACCATCGGTGTTGCTGCCGAAGACATCGTTGTTGACCGCCACCAAGGTTTCTAACTTAGTAACCTTGTCAGTTAGCGTGGAAATTCATTTGTCCAATCTCTCCATGCTATTGCCAATGTTGAGTTCAATGAGTGCAGTTAGTGACGGCCTTCCTGATGGCCTCATTCATCCTTTTTTGGGCATTATCTACAGCAGCTTGCAGTTGCTCTTGGCTGACACACTCATTGAAATCCTTAAGACTGTTATCTCTAATCTGATCACCTCCTACCATTGTAAACACAAAAACATGAACAAACGGTGAAAGTTATCCCTACCAAATGACTACGTGGTTGTAGTGGTGTCACTTTTCACAGCTAGTGGAAGCGTCTTACCAAGCTCTTACAAAGCTCTTACCAACAGAAGCAGTGGATGGTACTAACCGGTGGCTGGTTCGTGATACCTGTGAGGCAGTAGTACCGAGATTGCAAGGCCCTTTTTCTATACTAATCTGAAGAGTTTGTATAGCTTGGAAGGCACACAAAGAATAATATGTATATTTGTCACACAAGTTAGTAACAGAAAGTAATGCTGAATTATAGTCCAAAGTATTTGTTCTTGTTGCTAGTCTAAAATGTTCTAACTACCAGGTGTGTAACAAACAAGTATGGTGGATAGCAAGGTGACAGGGGTGTGAAAAATATGTATGGCGGATATCAAGAGCAACACAAACAAGGAACCAGACAGCACACGCTAACACAGCTCACTTTGGCCTTCTCTATGTGCTCCTCTAGATATTGTTCCTCTTTTGCCCCTCTCTTTTTTCTATCTTTTGGGGCTATCATTGTTTTTTTGGGAAATTTCAACTTTTTATTTTATTTTTTAATATTTTTTGTCACTTAGGAGCACAAAAGAAGTAACCACATAAATATGAGCTTAAACAAGTGAAAGGCGTGGCCTGTGGAAATTTTAGAATATGTGCTCAAAATTAACAAAAAGCTTATGACCACGAATAGAGGATCTTGTGACCAGTTTTTGACCAAATTAAAAATTTTCGACCCTGAGAAGACAAGGGATGGACAGATCCGAATTTTTTTTCTAATCTATTTTGATATATGGAATGTCAAAATCCGAGTTCGTATGCGAAAACTAGACCAGTTTTAAGAATTGACTCCGAATTAGAGGACAAAACGGTAACAATGTGTGCAAAATTGGTCACTACAACAAAGATTTGATGGAAACGATTGGGGGAAACACACGAATTGGAATCTAACATGACCTAACTAGCAACAAGACCTCGACTAGGACACAAACTTAACACGACGGACTCTGAAACTGAAATATACAAATGCTATGGCGCGGAAGGTTCTAGGACAGGAAAAAAATATGGCACTAGACTATGGGACGAATGCGAAACACTCCAAACTAGGGGATAAATGTGAACCTGATGGTATACCTTAGCTCTAATTACCACTTAATGGGAATGGAGATCCTAATCTTCCGTCAAGTGGTCATAACTATCATTGTGGTGGAGAATGACACACCGATCCGGCTTCAGATCAAAAGATCAAACCTTCCAATCTTAGCACCACAACTCCTCTGGTTATCAACCAAGACACGGATTCAGTTGACCTCACCAAGAAGGCTAATCCCTACCTGTGAAACGAAGAACATAAGCAAGAACAAGAAAGAAAGCAACCAAATTGCAGATGAATGATTAATCTCATGAAGTTGGGGTCTCACAAACTGATGAACGGTGAAACTATTCTTGACAGATTAATCTAAGCAAAACCCAAAACCTAATGATGGCAGCGAACATATGATTATAAAGGTCTTAGGGTCATCGCCTACCTTGGACGCGACCTCTAATGGGCCCAAACATGATACACGGTCCAACAGACCAAAAGACGGTGTCGCAGCACCCTGTTAGATTATGGATGCTGACTTGTTTTGACAGTTCCCATTGATTCTGAAGGTCTTTTTGACATTAGATCACTTGTATTAGGCTTCCTTATCAAATTAGCTTTCCAACCATATGTGGATCGTAAAAAACGGAGTCCGGATGCGTCCTGGGTGTCTAGTTTAAGGCAGACTGGGCCTAGAGGCCGAGGTAGACTCAAAATCATGTTGGAATAGGCCTCCGGTTTCTGTTGAACATCCTTGCTGGTCATCAACGCCTCCACCTCTTCCTCTAAGTCCCTCATGACCCTCGCTAATGTTCCTAAGCAAGATAACATCATTAGGTAGTAGTCTATCCTCAAAAGTATGAAAAGGATAGCTTAAGAACGAGCTCACCTCTAAATTGAGTTGATGCATTCAAGCCCGGATCATTGGACCTTGCATGATGGTTGGAGGATCAGTAGGTACATCCGAAGGAGTGATGTCCTCATCAATTACTTAATCAAACACTTCTGCAATTCATTTACTAAACCGCAAAAGAACAACTACTTGTTTTACCCATAAATTGAGTTATATACATCAAAATCATATGATTCTGGACATTCTAGAAAGCTTATTAAATTGTCTACAACTTTATTTTAATACTCTTAAGGTGATTCAATAGTTATCTAGGTCAAAAAATCAGTCAAGCATATCTATCTAGAAAGTAAACATTTTGGGCAGCTAACTTGTAACAGCTACAACTCTTAAACCCTAAGGCCTATGATCCTGAAAATTTAACACAAGGTAGATTAGTAAGCTACCTACAACTTTGTTATTAATAAGTTTTATAGTAAAGAAAAATATCCACCTAAAATCATCCACACAATCAAAACTATACATGCAACCATCTTTTTGAATTACAAAGTAACAATTAATTAATTGCATACAACCAATGGCTTCTAAGCCTTACTATGAACATCAATAGTTACTAGGCATCACAAGCATCATAGAAAACATCATGGTCAACCCCAATTTGATTACTTAAATGCCTTTATTAATTTAATTAAATAATTAGGGTAAATAACAAACATGCACCAAATGTGCATAATAAATTCTCATAAAATTGCAGTGCCTTCTTAGTGCTCACAATAGACTACAGTGAAAATTTCATACCATTTGGACATGTACAACATTCTATGCAAAAATGACAAGCTAGCAAGGGTTATTTTAGTGAAAATAGTAAACCCTATAGAAAAGTGTCAAGCAACAGATTATATATTTTTCCTAACTTCATATTAGTTCCATACTACTGTATAAAAATTTCATAGCAATATGTTACATATTTTTATCCCTACAAATTGCCTTAGAAAATACCATTTATTAATAGATAAATAGAAAGACCATATTTCAATCAAGTTTACTGCATGTTTAATATTTTTCCTAGCTAGAGCATGTCAACACAAGACTAACAAAATTAAAATCACAATTTTATCACATTTCTACCTCAAGATATCTAATTTACATTTTTACTAACATTCAAAAAGCACTTATTTACATACATTTTAATCGCCAATAAAAATATTAGAAATTGTACACATCATATTTTTATAGAATACTAAACTTCCTAAGGAACACAACAAAATTTGGTTCACAAGATTTGGATCTCTAGAACTCCACCTATCATTTTCCAAAGTTTGCATCAAATCTGAAAATAAATGAACTACCCTTCAGCTAAGAGCCACTAACAGCTAGTACCCAGGCATTAGACGGGCCTACGTGTCAGCGATGGCAAAAATAGAGGAACGCGTGGGACAACCGAAGTTCACCAACAATGAGCCTCTCCGATGAAACAAACTATACCATTGTGATCTACATCTTCCCCGCGTCGAGTGATACCCTAGGTGGCAGCACAGACACACTAGAGCCACCTTGTCGCCAGGCCATGGCGGCACGGCGGTGCCTGCTCGGTGGTACGCCAGCTGATGCTGGCCATGGTGATGCTCAGCGAGAGGCACATGAGATCCGAGGAGACCAGGTGACTCTAATGCAACTACCCTAGCTAGATGAGATGCTTCGATGAGCCCCGACCACGTGCGCGGTGGCACAGCAGGCGAGAGCACGACGGCGCGGTTCGCCATGTTCAGCGCCGGTGACACAACTATTCATGGTACCATCATGCTACAAGCAAGAACACATCCTAGACAAGCCCTAACATGAGGAAGGAGGGAAAATGCATAAGTGAACAGTGCGGCGGCGAGCTCACTGTGGAGGCAGCCATGGGAGCCGAGATCTCCAGCGAGGATGAAAATGGCAAATGCACCCTCACCAAAGCTCGTCTGGCGTTGCGACTATGCCAAGGAGGAGGAGAGGAAGATTGCACAGCTAATGGCAAGACAAAGATGGTGACGATGTGGTGGCGTGGGCACTAGGCGATGGCGGAGGGGTGCGGTGCTTAGTGGTGCTACACTTTTCCATGTTGAGAGCGAGAGTAGGTGTTGGAGAGTGAGTGAGTGAGCGCAGGTGTGTGGAAATGAGGCGCGGGGCGTGCAGATAATGGGCGCCAGCGCGCAGCGTCGAGGGCCCATCACCGGCCAGCGGCGACCACAGCGGCGGCCATGCTCTGTGCCTAGTCGGCCATGACAGCACGTGGCACGGCGTTCTTCAGAGCGCGAGGGACGAGCCTAACAACGTATTATCAATCTGTTCTAACTCCTAGACGAAAGCAAATCAGCGAGCAATCCCTTAATCAAAGTTGGATATCTACATACCAGCTACAAAGTTGTTTTAGAAATCAAAACCTAATTCACAATGGTTAGGAAGATATAACAGCCCAAAGTCAGACTCGTCACACTATCGGCGTCAAACACTTAGCAAATTTTTCCTAAGTGCTAAAAAGAGGGAATTGCTAATTTTTGTGAGCAAATTTCAAGCATGTTAGGAGCTGAACTAGCTTATGACCCAAAAAATAAAAGTTGTTCCTCTCATCAAATACTACACCTTTGCTTTAGTGAACACATCCATGCAAAGTCCCTATGACATAGTTCAAACTAGGTCAAACATGCTACATTCAAATGATGGCTTACACTTAAACTATGACTTAGTGACCAAACTTGCCCTAGTCATGAATACCAAAGTTGTTGATAATGACATTCTAAACATGTTTAATGTATTGCTCAGGTCACACAAGCATTTTGTACTTTGATTACACATAAAACTCCCTTGGTCAACATGTATATCATCAATTAGGAGCTTAATTAGACAAAGTGGTATACATGAACAATATTCCATTAGTCATCCTAAGTGTAGCTAAGATGTTTTAGTGACTCACATCAACCATTTACATATATTCACTCATGATCATAAGAATATACCAAGGGAACATGAAATAACAAAACATGTTTCATATGTTTCGATCATATGTTTCAAATGTAAAAGCTTATAATGAATGCTTGATGCTCATGCTCATGCAATGCAAGTCAAATTATGCAAGCCTAACACCTAGTGTGTTACATAACTTAAGGTAAAATTGTTCATCATCAGTAAGATGCTTAGAACCTACAGCTAACAACTAAATTCAATTAGCCTAAGCATCTACACAAGCATCACATAAGACAAGCAATTACAATTGGACTTCGTCATTTCCAGGACTGTAAACAACAGCTACTTATTTTGGCCATATCTAGAGTTATACTCAACCAAATACTATGATCTTGGACTTTCTGGAAAGCTTATAAAATTTCCTACAACTTTATTATAGTACACTCAAGATGATTTAATGGTTATCAAGGTCAAAAAAAGTAATTTCCCAGATCTGTCCAGAAATTTCAAGGAATAAGCATTTCTGGAGACCAACTTCTAACAACTATAACTCTCAAACTATTTAGCCTATTGCCGTAAAATTTTGACACAAGCAATATAAGTAAGTTATCTATAACTTTGTTATTGACAAGATTCACAACAAACATCATTTTACCCATGCAATTTACTTAACAACAGAAACTGTCCAAAACAGTCACTAAAATTGAATTATAGAGCAATTAATATTTCACTATGTACAAGCAATCAAATTTGGGCAAACCCAATGGTACCAACAGTTCATAGACATCATATACACTTTAGAAAACATAATGGTCAAGCCCAAATAAATTATTTAAGTGCCTCTATTAATTTATTTGGACACTAAGGTGAAATAAGGAACATATATCTAAAGTGCATAGTAAATTCTGAGAAAAGTACAGTAGACTACATATGACCACAAAAGTATACTGTAAAAATTTCATACCATTTGGATAAGTATAGCCATCTCTACAAAAATGACAAGTTGCATAGGCTTATTTTAGCAAATATAGTTTAGCCTAGTGAAAAGTGTCAAACAATAGATTTCATATTTTTCATACTTTCATCCTTGCACCATAACACTATGTAATAATTTGCATGATCATTAGTTATGTATTTTTACCCCATTTATTTTCACTAGAAACTAGCAATTATTTAAGATTAAATAGGAAGACCATATTCCAAGTATGCTTACTATAGGTTTAGTATTTTTCTTAGATAGAGACTGTTAATACAAACTTAACAAAATTGGAATCAAATTTTTATCACTTCCCTAGCTCAAGATATGCATTTTATAAGATTGAAAACAATTTAAAAGCACTTATTTAGCTCAATTTAATTCTCCAAGAAAAACATCCCAAATAGTGGATTACATATTTTTATCAAATGATACACTTTATGATGAATCCAACAAATTTTGGTTCACCCAAATTGGATACTACTATCTCCATATATGAATTTTTGAAATAGGTATTCAAATTTGTGAAAAAATAAGAAAATCAAAGACACACAAACTGACAGATGGGGCCCAGCGGTCAACGGGGCCTGCTTGTTAGTGAAATAGAGGTAGGGGACAGAGGTTGACCGGTGATAGCTCGCTGTCGGCGAGGTCACTGGCGATGAGGTTACCACCGTCGTGTTCCGCACCCTCTCGCGCACCTAATGGTACCCTCAGGTTGGCTCGGCGGACACCAAAGTTACCTCGCTAGCGAGCATTGTGGACTAACAGCGGCACGGGGTGGTGGACTCATCGTCTCTAGTGATGACATAACCAAGTAGGCATGGCTATAGCTTCTATGGACTCTAGTGGAGCTCTTGTATTAGGTCTAATCCACAACAGAGCGCTAGTGAGGTTCGGCCGCATGCGCGAAGCTAGGTGGCGCTGGGTGCATAGCGGTTGCGCTTGCCGTTTCAGCGAGGGGGTTAATGGAGACTTGCCTCCATCATAGGCTTTGAATCTAGAGCTCAATGCGACTCAATAATGGGCACTAGAGCGGGCTAAGGGTGACCAGTTGGGTTGGTGGTGAGCTTGAGCTCGTAGCAATGGTGGGCGCGCACAGTGCAATCACACATTCCCACGCGGTGGTGGCTATAGCGGTTAAATGGATGGTGGCTCTAGTTTCTAGGACCTACAATGAAGACTAGATGAGGGAGAGAGTGAGCAGAGGTGCACGGGTTGTGGCTAGCCATAGGCGAGCTCAGTGCTCGACGGTGCACCATGGCCATGGCTGGTGACGGCGACTCAGAATGTGGCCTCACCTAGTCTCGAGCGGCTATAATGGTAGGTTGGGGAATTAGAGCAAGTCACGACGGAGCTATGCGCATGACGGATTGAATGGCGAGGCTATAGTGGTGTTGTGCGAGCATGGTGGAGGCATGTGGCTGATGGTGATGGTGGTGTTGCTACATGCTCTACGTGCGCGGGCAAGAGAGAAGGACTACTGGGGGGGATATACCCCCGGGTACCACAAGATGGTACATGGGTCCGCACCATCCAAAGTGGCCTAGCCCGTGAGATCAAGGCAGTACATGGCAAGATTACAAGTTGTACTAGATATTGCAATAGTACCAAATAGGATGCTTTACTTGTAACCCTCCTCCTCCAGAGTATATAAGGAGAGGTAGGGGTCCCCCTCAGGGATAGATCATACAGTATACATCTCAATACAATACACCAAAGATATAGGACGTAGGGTATTACGTCGATTAGACGGCCCGAACCTATCTAAATCGCTGTCTCTGTGCCTTGTGTCACCATCTGGTTCCTGATTACACGCATCCTACCGATAATCTACCACCATGGGCACCCCCCTCGGTGGACTGCCGACCATATTTCGTCGACAGTGGCGCGCCAGGTAGGGGCCCCCTTTAGGGGCATGCGCGCTAATCCATGGTGAACTAGATGGAATTTTCTTCACCAACAACGTTAGCCGCAACCCGGACGACGTTCTTTGGTGGACTACGACGATCAAGCCCTGGTGCCAAATGCAACTCGCAATAGCGCTTTGAGCATGCGGCAGCGGATGTCCTTCGGCAACAACAACTACGGTCTACAACCGGACTAGCCACGCTTCCTGCGCGAGCCATCTTGGCAGATCAAATCCTAGCAAGATATGGCTATAGAGCTCGGAGTACTCAGCGGCGCCATGCGTGGACCAGCCAACAAGATCCCAGAGCAAATCCAAGATGTATCTCATGTGGAGCATGTACACCAAGCAATTAACGATAGAAGAGTGCCCACATACCTCATTGGTTGGACATGCAAGCAATCAGCACTCACGCATTCTTCAAGATCCAATCGGCTACCAGGAGTCATACTGCATGATAGCATGCATGATGCCTTGATCTCCGTGGCCTCTCGATGACATGATGATCTACACCACCGTGCAAGGCTAATTTAATTGCTCGTATGGGTGTATGTACACATACGTACAGCATATACGTGCACGAATGATGCAAGCCTACACGTGCCCATAATGAGCTAAGTCATGTTTCTATTTTTTAGATTAAGCATTCTATTGCGTGTCGTATGCTTCTACCATCTGCTTCATGATTATCTGTAGCTTCCATGGCAGTAGGACTAGCAGTGTACTTCGATCTCGCTGGGCAGAGGCAAGACGATGCCAAATTTGGCACAGAAGAACGATGGTTTTGCACCGAACGATGCATAACCAGTCCAAGCAACCCACAGTGTTGAGTCATCAAGTGAGCCGTCGGCGAGCCACGCTGAGCCATCAAGCGAGTCATGTCGAACCAAGCGAGCCGCTAAGCGAGCCACTGCCGAGCTTCGACCACGTCGACCGCGACCACGTCGACCACATCCCGAGTAGCTCCACCAAGCTCTGACCACATCGATCATGACCACATCGACCACGTCCTAGAGTAGCTCCACTGAGCTCTGACCATGGACCACATCGACCATGTCCCGAGTAGCTCTACCGAGCTCCGACCACGACCACGTCGACCACGTCCCAAGCGGCCCCGCCAAGCTCCGACCATGTCGACCACCAGACCACGACGACCACGTCCCGAGCGGCTCCACCGAGCTCTGACCACCAGACCACCAGACCACAGTCGCAAATGATGATCGCCGCGAAGAACGGCGCTACGACAACCACGACCACCGTTAGAACAGGCCAAAAAGCTCAAGGACCGGACAACTTCATCGCCACCGACCAGATTTATATCTAAAGATAAGTACACTTCTAATATTTATAATTAATACAATTTTCATTACAACATTTCTCCACAAACGTCCTCATTATGATTATTCTTCAAATAACATTTGTCCATGTATACCATCTTAAATATAACATACAGCTATACTTAATGCAAATCCTCGACCAGTCATGTTGATGCTCGATGCCTCTAGAGACGGCCCTATCTCCTGGCTCCTCCCTACACATGCACGAGCGTCTGCCCTCTACATTATGGGTGGTTGGCAGCGGCTCCTTAGCGACTGCTTTGTTCTTCCTACACGTGCACGGGCTCCGTGCCCCGCGTTATGGTTAACGAGCTAGCTAGGGCTGGAGACTTAGCTACATACTAACTGGTTAGGCAGTTTATATTAAGTATAAACACAAACTTCACATTAACACTGATGTTTATAAAGCACCAACTGCTTTATCACATCATGCTCATTTGCAAATGACCGCTGAGCGTCATACGCTATTTCTTCACCGCTGATTTTTTCTCCATAATTTATTATTTTATACATCATGTACTACTATTCTACATATTTATCTACAGGAATTTCGAGCTATGCTCGGGGACTTTGTCGCTCGCTCCTCAACCTATGCTCGAGGACTGCCTCGATCACTCTCCGACCACAGCTCGGGGACTTCGTCACTCGCTCCTCAACCTGTGCTTGGGGACTTCCTCGACCGCTCTCTGACCATGGCTCGGGGACTTTCGTCGCTTGCTCCTCGACCTATGCTCGAGGATTGCCTCGATCACTCTCCAACCACAGCTCAGGGACTTCATCGCTCGCTCCTCGACCTATGCTCGGGGACTGCCTCGACCGCTCTTCGACCACGGCTCGGGGACTTCGTCGCTCGCTCCTCGACCTAGTGCTTGGGGACTGCCTCGACCACTCTCTAACCACGGCTCGGGGACTTTGCATCTCGACTACATGTGACTGGCAACTCGCATACAGTTGGGATATTTTTTCTCACTTAGACCTTGCTACAAGGCTCATACCTCGCCTTCCAGCAAGCTCGGGGACTACATCGGTACGATGCACCTGCCGGTGCATCTCATATCGCCTGTATGACGATTGGATTCTCAACTTAACTGGGAATTCTTTTTAGACCCTGGCACCATGTGCCTGCATCACCTACTACTAGGCTCAGGGACTAAGTGGGCACACTTCACCTTGCGGTGAATGTGCTCGATCTGATGATCAAAGACGCTACGCTTCAAGACGCACTTACATTTCTTTTTAGAAATACAAGTGGGCACACTTCCCAGGACGAAAATCTTTTTCTTTCTTTTTAAGAGCACCATACATTCTTCGGACAACCTATTTCTCCGGCGACGACGGTGGTCAGAGATGTCGAGAACTCAAGCCTCACTGTTCGGAGAAGGTTAAAATGGCGTGTTGCATCAGAATACATGGCGCTCGGGGACTAGCTATGGGGGATATACCCCCGGGTACCACAAGATGGTACATGGGCCGCACCATCCGAGGTGGCCTGGCCCGTGAGATCAAGGCATACATGGCAAGATTACAAGTTGTACTAGATATTGTAATAGTACCAAATAGGATACTTTACTTATAACCCTCCTCCTCCAGAGTATATAAGGAGAGGCAGGGGTCCCCCTCAGGGATAGATCATACAATATACATCTCAATACAATACACCAAAGACACAGGACGTAGGGTATTATGTCGATCAGACGGCCTGAACCTGTCTAAATCGCTGTCTCTGCACCTTGTGTCACCATCTGGTTCCTGATTACATGCATCCTACTAATAATCTACCACCACGGGCACCCCCCTTGGTGGACTGCCGACCATATTTCATCAACAGACTGCGTTAGTGGGAGTGGAGTAGCTAGGGCATGGCCCTCTTGTCCGTGCGCTAGCCCGACCAGCCCAGCTATCGCCGGTGTACGACCACCACATGGTGGCCACAGCCTGGCACATTCAGCCACTGATAGCGCAAGTTTAAGGCATTAGTACCCCTAATCCATGGCGAGTTATCAAAAATTCCATTACTAAGAATTGTAGAGCTACCCGTTATCTCTAACTTTGCTTAAATGAGCTTGGTCTAATTCGAGCTGGTTTTCAAATTGCAAAGCTTCAAAGTATGGTACATGAAACTATAAATCAGTTCTTAGACTTAGAAAAATTTTCTAGTTCAAAAATAGCATTTCGTTGCTACTTGTGAGCTATTTTTGACCATGCTATGCACTGAATTAGGTCTTGGCCCAAAAATGAAAGTTGTTCCTCTAGTCAAGTACTACAACTTTGCTTAAGGGTGCACTGCCATGCAAGCAATCTAAAGCATAGTTCAACTTTGGTCAAACTAGTAACTTGAAAACAGAAGCTTAGGGTAAACTAGGACTTAGAAGGAAATTTGGCCCATGTCATGAATACAAACATGTTCCATTTACCATCCTAGATATGTCTAAGGTTTTTGTGACCTCAAAACCATTTCTCACATTGGTCACCTATGATCATAAGCATATGTATGTATATAAGCAACATCACATGTGATAAAGATAAAGTGAATGAGATGAAACTTCTTATGCTCATGCCCATGAATGCTTGAATGATGCTTGTGCTCATGAAATGCAAGTGCTAAATGCAATGCTTGACACTAGGGTGTTACAGTTGGTAGCGGCTCCTCGGTGATGCCTATCTTCCTACATGTACATGAACTCCAGCGCTCTGTGTTACGGTTCACAGGCAAGCCGGGGTTGGGGATCCAGCCACAAACTAATAGCTCAGGGCAATTTATATTAAATATAAATGACCCTTAGTGTTCATAACTCCAAAATAACGCTTAGTGTTTATGCCAACTGTTAGGAAACTTTATATAACATTTCCATACAAATGTTTTTCCTAATCTACTCGGCATTGTTTTCTGCCTCACCAAATAGGTCTACATCTCTAACAACCTTTGCTGCTGCCTCCTCTACCTTGTCCTCTAGCTTTGTGATCTTCACTGCACTAGTCCCTTAGGCAAAGCTGGTCATTATCACCTCAGGCTTTACTGAAGGATAGTGTGACTAGAGCACTACGAGTGCGTGGATGATGGTAGAATGGGCGGTGCTATGGGTGAACCCTTTGAAGTCTTCCTAGGCGTCCTAGCACCGATTGAGAATTAGCCATGGAGGTCTATCACTAGGTAGCAGCACTGTACCCTTCAGTGGCTCAAAGCTGTTGCAGTCGAGCATGGGTTTCATCTAGGCAACCACTACCTCAAACTTATTCTCTTGACCCTAAACCCGGTCTCAGAACACCTTGAACTATGCCTATGCATTATATCGGTATTCTACAAAGCATGACATCAGCATGTTAAACATGTTCACTACACTGCAAAAATGGACCCAATAGAAGATTTACTTATGTTTAAGATCTCTGGTGACCTTATCGGCTTTCTCCTCCACCTCCTCCTTCTCCTTTTGAAGTTGGGCAACAACTTCATGGGAAAGGCTGACCTTCGTCTTTAGATCTGCACAAGACAAGTTACATATGTGGACAACTTATGGAACTGAGCATCAACACAGCAAGGCCTAAGGTCATACCTTTTCTACTGGTTGGCACTATGGCTAAGCCACTCGGTCAGCAATCATTTTTCTGCCTCCAGTGCCTCACGCCCCATTTGCATATCCAGCACCTATAGCTCCAACTCCCTCTCCCAGTCACATGCTCAAGTCAAGCTAGCATCAAGATCATCAATGCAAGGAGGTCGCCTTCGCAAGGACTAAAGCCATTTCATCTAGCTACCGCTGGCAACGCTCAAATGTCTCCATCACCCCTTGTAGCAGCAATAGCTGTAGATTGCACCTCAAAGGGGTTTAGCGATAAAGTTGTTCTTAACTTACCTTAATGTGATGCATCATTGCCATCAGGTCAGCTCTCAGCACCTTCACCTCTACGGTGGCCACATCTTCTTTCAGCATGTCAAACTCATCTCCGCGGTGGACAACTATCCAAAAGACTTGAGGGATGGCATTCATTGGCTCCCGCTGATTTCTCCTCCACCTCTTTAGCAGCAGGCCTCGAAGGCAACCTCCTTGCGTGAGCTTATGGCCACACAAGACCTCTGAGGCCCATCTCCACTATAATAGAACCAACCAATTTATAAGAGTACAAGTACAAAAGCAATCACCAAAGTTATCAAACTATCATACTTGAGCCCATATAAACCTGGTAGTCCACTGAAACCATGAAGGATTTCAAACCAACTTGCATACAACCAAGATTGTACATGATTCAATATAACAAGCCACATGTTACATCCATTTCTCAAGTATCTCACATACATCAGAGTTCACATAGTTATTACAACACAAGTTCACAAATAGCGGAAGCAAAGTAGTTGGAAACCCTCACACACACTTAGTTCAAATACAAGCCAGTTCCATAGTCATATCCAGCAAAAGCATCATGATAAGATAACATAGAAGATCATGCCCATGATCTAGTCTTCATCACCAGTAGGGTGGAGACAATACTTGCAATAACCATTATAAAGCACGTCATCTACAACAAGAGGGAATAAACCCTGAGTACGAGAATATACTCAACTAGACTTACCCATCATAAACCAGAAATAAATGACACCAAGGAGTATGCAAGGCTTTATTGGTGAATCTCACTTGACAACCATTTTGCATAAAGCTTTAATGATACAAGAGCATAATTTAAATTTTGAGTTAAGCAGCAAGTTACCAATATTAAACCTATCATCTAGATTAGCACATGTACTAGAGCAAGCACATGATTAGAGTCCAAACATTAGTAACCATATCCGGTATAACGTTGTAACATCATCATCATCATTATAACCATCAAGTTCAATTAAGTGTCTCTTCATTGCCACGGCTCAGTCAAGTTCTCACTATCCAGGAGAGATGGTGACTCAAAACGATTCCTACCCAGCTAGGGAATTATTCCTAACACACACCCAAGCAAACTAATCAGTGGTCGCCTTGGGTCACCTTTGGTACAGCTTAGGAACTAAATTCATGGGCCTGAGCAGCACCACACTCTTAGGGAGTGCACTCTGCCAGGACGTCAATTTGTCCTTCGACTTATGTCAATGGCTCCCCGCACATACTTACTACCACTAGAGTGCGCACTTTCACTTTCCAGCTTATGGCCTGAGTTGAACTACTCGGCTTTGTGGTCCGAATGAGTTATCCGGCCAACTAAGTGATAGGCATGCGTTCAACATGACATGAGGACGTACAGTGAATCGGTCCTTAACCGACATAGACGGAGATAGATTCACACCCAAGACCTCCATGCCTTGTTGTTTCTCTATCGACATCCCGTCCGGTCTCCATTCATTATTAGCACATGGTTATTTCCACAATAGCAAATATAGCCAACCGTGACTAGATATCATCCTATCTTGTAGGTGATAGGAAACACCTAAATTTACCGGTCTAAGCATGGCTAAGCATTGATTCGCTCCTGGACCTAAATAGGATTCAGTGTGCACTTACTGGACAAGGAAGAGATAGGTATGCAACAAGTGTTTGCATCCAACTCCTATAACTTAATGCATCAAACATATAAAGATACTCAAAGTAATATTTTTAAAACATAGGAGACATAGAATGCTTTGAGGCTTGCCTTTTAGAAAAGAGGAAGGTTGGTGATCCAAGCACTCAAGCAGTTCTTCTTCGTTGACTCCTTCTTCTAAGGCCTGCACCTCCTGCTCCTGAACATGCTGCTGCTCCTCTGGAAGTCGTTGTTTGAATTACAGAAGAGTGACTCCCTCCGTAACACCTATTGCATGCATATGCATAGCATAAGAGTCATGAATGCAAAAGAGATGGAAGGTGATGATGAAATGTAGATCCATGTATAGGTGGACACATGAACGACATGATGATACAAGATTAATGTTACTTTACTGAGTAGGTGCATATCTCTTCTTGAAAACAAGAACTACACACTCACCAAGCTCTAACAACCTAAGATAAAGTTGTTCATCTTCAGTAAGAGTTCTAGCACCTGTAACTAACAATTTATCTTAATCATCCTAAGCATCTAAATCATCACATCAACTCATATAAAGCAATCAAGTCATTCACTGCATTCACAGATTCACTGCTGTAGACAACAGCTTCTAGTTTAACTGATAACTGGAGTTGTACTGACCCAAAAGATATGCAACAAGACCATCTAGAAAGCTTATGAAATTATATACAATTCATATTTAATCATCACAGTATGATTCCCAAGTTAACAAGGCCAAATGGGCACATTGATCAAACCTGGTCCAAAAATTCCAGAGAACAACTAGTTCCGATAACCAACTTTGAACAGTCATAACTCACCAACCATTTGGCCAAATGCCATGAAAATTTAACACAAGTTAGATAAGTGAGTTATCTACAACTTTGTTATAGACAAGATTTATAGCAAACATCATCTTCACCATGTAATTTGCTAACTCTAGAATTTGTCCAGAAAAGTCACTATAAGTGAATTTTAGGGAAAATAATATTTTACTACATACAAGAATGGTACTTTGAGCACTACCAATGTTACCATCAATTAATATACATCAAATGAGTAGTAGAAAATATAGTGCCCATTCCTAAATAAATTCTTTTCCTGCCTTTATTAATTTATTTAGATAATTAGGTGAAATAATAAACACATAGAAAAAGTGTACAGTAAATTCCACAAAAATTACAGTAGGATACACATGTTCCCAATAGACAACTATAAAAATTTCATAGGATTTGAATAAGTAGAACATCCTGTGCAAAAATGACAAGCTAGCCGGGCTTAAAGTAGAATAAATAGGAAATCCTATTGAAAGTGTCAAACAACAGAATTCATATTTTTCTTAGCTTCATCATCGCACAAGAACACTGTGCAATAAATTTCATGCTCATTGGATACATGTTTTTACCATGAAACATAGCACAAGAATCTAGCATTTATTCAATATAAATAGCAAACTCTTATTTCCAGCAAGATCACTGTGCAACCAATATTTTTCCCAGGGAGTACATGACAAGACAAGACCAACAAAATTGGAATCACATTTGTATCACTTCCTAGCTCAAGTTTTGCATTTTACAAGTTTGGAAACATTCAAAAGGCATTTATCTAGCTCTATTTTATTCCCTAGAAAAATACCAGAAACAGTGTATTTCATATTTTTATCAAATACTACACTTTATGAGGAATCTAACAAAATTTGGTTCAATCAATTTGGACACTCCTAGCTCTAGATATGATTTTCCAAATTTATCACAAAATTTTGGAAAAGAAATAAACAAAACCCTAAAGTATAGCCGCTGACGCGTGGGACCCAGACCCACCCTTCAGTCTGACAGAGATAGGGGAGGAGATTTGACCGGCGCTAGCTCGCCGACGGTGAACTTTTCGGTGAAACCGACCCCACCATCATGGTCCTCACATCCTCCCACGTCTATAGGTGTAGGAGGTAGGAGCACAGGCACACCAGAGAGGGTTCATCACCAGCCATGGCAGCACGGTGGCGCTGCGCGGAGGTGCGCTGGCCATCTCCGGCCACGACAAGGTTGGGTGGGAGCAGCTATGGCCTCACGGTCCACCAGCGGAACTAGCAAGGCTACCTAGAGTTTTAGTGGGAGTGCTGGTGGGGTTCGTCCACGTGCAGGCGGTGCGACGGTGAGAGCGTGGCGGCGCTGATCATCATTTTCAACCCTAGGTGAGGCTATGGTTCGCCGTAGGGTCACCCCCAAAGCTAGATGACCGGCATGTCTACCACGGCTGGTGTCTAAACACTGGTTGTCATGCCCGCTAGCCTCTCCTTGCCATGAGCCTCACTGACCTTCGGTGGTCGGTCGCATAGCCGCTGGCTCCTCTTCAGTCGGAGCGATCGGATCTGCCTTGACTTAGGGCTACTCAGTGCTCGGTGGCACTGGCTCTGCCTCGCGCTGGTCATCAGTAGCGCCCAACGGCCATAGGTCCTCGGTCGATTCTGCACTACATCAAGGAAATACCTCATCAATCCTTAAACAAAAACTAGAGTATCCACCTCGTGGACGGATGATGAACCTACAAGCAAGTAAGAGTACAACTTAACTAATCAATAGGCTCGTATAACCAAAGGAACCACAAACACTTACTAGGATACCCATCAAGGTACAAAGCTTATGTTCGTCAAGGTACAAGTGGGGGAACATTACTGACAAGTCTAGCACTTCTTCCCCAAACTCCCCCTCACATCTCTCCCTACTACTTTGCTAGAGCTAGCTAGGGCCTAAGCCCACGGAGTGATGATGCTCTTGCTCTTGCTTTTCTCTTCTTGTCTCTTGTGTGTTATTGAAATGAGGAGGAAGGAACCTCCTTTTATAGGTGGAGAGGAGGGTGTATTCCTTCGAATATTCCCTGGATCCCCTCAAATGGAAGGAGCAAACCACCCTCAACATTTAATTTACCACCATCCCCACCTGAACCGACCAAAGAGAGGCGATGTGAGGCGGTCCGTGTAGTTTGGGCCCGAACAGAGCCACTAGGGGTGCGGCAGCACCCCCACTAAGGCCTTTGGGCCCAATCTTTCTTGGGTGACCTTCTATTGACTTCTTGAGTGAGCCTGTGTCATGGCTTCATGGAGATGGGGTGATTTGATTTGGGTTTGTCCTTATTCTCCTCTCTTTTGGGCCCTATTTTGCTTGGTTGTGGGCCTTATCTCCCTTGGGCTCATGTCGGGTTTATATTTTGCTAAGTTTCTTGTACACTTTAGGCTCATTTTATGTGCAATCCCAGCATGCCCTCCTGCAAATGAATAATCACCAAAACTCATGAAATTGATTAGTTATAAACTCTATCACTAAGTTTGATGTTTAATTGGTTGGATTTTTATGTAAAGATTGGCGGTTGAAAATATGAGTTAAGGACCACCAATAAACTCCCCCACACTTAGCCCTTTGCTCGTCCTCAAGCAAAGCTTAGGGATTAAAGTAATCATGAGCATAACATCCCAAGATATACAGCTATACATGAAAGTTATTCCAACACATTTTTTTACACAAGTGGGATATGTGGCGTCAGCTAACATGTTTCCTTGGATTGTTGAAAAGTGGAATTGTTCTCGAAACAAAGTCATCTTCCCAATTTCACATCTTAGCACTTGGCGTTTTGAAAGTTTTTCTTAAGAAAAGCATAGTTCACTTTTATACTCCTCAAATGGCACTCTCAAATCACTCAATGGTGTATACTTCCTCACCAAGGCATAGCAATGTTTTGCTTTCTTTTGTTTTCTCCTACTTCTAAAAGGTTTATGTGGAGCTTTAGGTAGGGATAAACAAAATAGCATACTCGTATTGCATATGTTGTGTTGGTGTTTTGTAAACTGGACTAGTAAATTTATACGGTTATCGCGCTGATCTAGGAAGACGATGGTAGCATCCAAAAGACATGAGGATTTATACTTATTCAGGCCTAGAGACCTATGTCCTAGTCTCAGAGATGATCAAGTGCGTATTCCTCGCTTGAATGCTCTAAAGTTCTTACATTGGGGGATGCAAGAATGGTGGAAGACATTGGAGAGCTAGAGCTAGGAAATTTGGTTCACTCAATTTGGACACTCGTAGCTCTAGATATGATTTTCCAAAGTTAGCACAAAATTCTGGAAAATAAATAAACAAAACCCTAAAGTACAGCCAGTGACGCATGGGACCCTAGAAGTCAATGGACCCACCCATCAGTCGAACAGAGATAGGGGAGGAGATTTGACTAGTGCTAGCTCACCGATGGCAAACTTTCCAGCAAAATCGACCCTACCATCATGGTCCTCACATTCTCCTACGTCTATAGGTGTAGGAGCTAGGAGCACGAGCACACCGGAGAGGGCTCATCGCTGGCCATGGTGGCACAGTGATGTTGTGCGGAGGTGTGCTAGCCGTCTTTGGCCATGACAAGGCCAGGCGAGAGTGGTTACTGGCCTCATGGTGCTCAAGCGGAACTACCAAGGCTACCTAGGTTTGGGTTGGAGCACCGGTGAGGTTCGTCCACGTGCGCGGCGGCGCTGACCATCATTTTCAACCCCGATGAGGCTACGGTTTGCTATAGGGTTATCCCTAAAGCTAGGTTACACCCGTATCTAGTGCTAACATGAAGAAGAACACAGACTGAGCAAGGGAGCAGAGCAGCGTCGAGCTAATCGTGAAGGTGGCCATGGAGACAGTGACTTCAGCGAGGACAAGAATGATGAATTCGCCCTTACTGTCTCTTGCCTGGTCCAGTAACTATGTCAAGGAGGTAGAGAGGAAGACTGGTGATGCTATTGGCTAGCTAGAGGCAGTAATGGTGCAGTGGCGAGGGAGCTATGCAGTGGCGGGGCTATCGACGGCAATGGCGGTGGCGCTGTTGCGGCTTGCGCATGGGAGCAAGACAATGCGGATGAAGTGAATGAAGGCAGCAGCGCATTATGCCGACTTTGCTGCTCCTTCGGCCTGATCGATGGACCCGGCACTAGCATACAGACATCACATGGTGCCAGCGGCCAGCGCCCAGTCGACCACGATGGCCAAGCCGAGATGGCCATCTGGCCCATCATCAATGTCTAACAGCGCATTTTCTCCCCCTCCTAAATCCTAAACCGTGGCACTTAGTTATCAACCAATTACACTACTGTGGTAGAGCTAAGTGAGTACTCCAACATTGCCAATACCAACTTAGTCCAGATCTCCATAGTTTTCAAACTATAAAGCACCTAAGTACCCTACACGAAATCTGAAACTCATTGCAAGACTTACAATAATTTCCAAGTTTTCAAATAGCACTGCATTGATTTTTGTGAGCCAAATTCAAGCATGTTAGGAGCTAAATTAGCCTATGACCCAAAAATAAAAGTTGTTACACTACTCAAGTACTACAACTGTGCTTAAGTGTGCATGGCGATGCAAACAATCTTTGCTATAGTTCAACTTAGGTCAAACATATATCATGAAAATGGCAACTTACACTATAACCATGACTTAGAGGCCAAATTGGTCCAACTCATGAATATTAAAGTTGTTCCATATGACATTCTAAACATGTTTAGGGTACCCCTAAGGTCCCACAAGCATTTCATACATTGGTCACACATAAGTACTTCCTAGGTCAAACTAAGCCTATCATCACTTAGGAGCTTAATTAGGTAAGGTGATCCACATGAATATTGTTCCATTAGGCATCCTAAGTGTAGCTAAGGTGTTTAAGTGACCAAACACCACCACTTGCCTTAGCCACACATGATTATAAAGCATACATACAATGAAACATAGAAGAACAATAGTATGTTTCACATGTTTCATAGCAATGTTTCATATGAAAATGCTTAAGCATGAATGAATGATGCTTATGCTCATTCAATGCAAGTACAATTATGCAAGCCTAACACCTAGGGTGTTACATCCATCGGGTGTACTAGTAGGGGCATAGGTGGATCTTGCGCCCTCCCTACAGTTTTAGTTTCCCCTTCCATAGGGGTGACCAGCATGTCTGCCACGGTCGGTGTCTCCATAGTGGCTGGCATGTCTGTGGCCTCCGATGTCTAAACACTGGTTGGCATGCCTACCGGCCTCTCCTTGCCATGAGCGTCACCACCTTCGGTGGTCGGCTGCATAGCCACTAGCTCCTCTTCAATCGGAGTGACTGGATCTACCTCCGCTTGGGGCTACTCAGTGCTTGGTGCCACTGGCTCCGCCTCGCGCTGGTTGTCAGTAGCACCTGACGGCCATAGGTCCTCGGTCGATTCTGCACTACATCAAGGAATTACCTCGTCAATCCTTAAACAAAAACTACAAGGATATTGTGAACAAAGATAACTTACAACTATGATTCTTATCGAGCTATTCTGATGTGACCCAGTCAGGTAGCAGAACTAACTGGTGTCCTAGCAGTTCTTAGGCTGGTAGCCTCGGTCGTTGCCACTAGGGTCACCCAAGTAGGCTTGGGGACTTGCCTAGTGGCCCTAGTTGCCACTGTCGGGGCTGCTCGAGCAGTCTCGTGGACTAGGGCCATGGCCTCCCATGCATCGGTGCATCTTCCTTGTCTCCGCCCTAGCACATGTAGCTGGTGGGGGCATCTCTATGGTCGAAGGAGGGGGAATTGCCACCCCAATGTTGTCAGATGAGTCTAACACCACTAGCCTTTGACTCCATTGAGGGGCAGGGCCTCTAATGTTAAACGTCCCTTATCAAGGAGGAGGAACTCGATGTCCTTTTTCCTCTTCGGGGATGGCCTGTCCTTAGTCGGCCACTTGCCCCGTAGCCTCACACAGACATAGGCGGTCCTCTCACCCTCCTATCCACCTCTAGGGCCATCTAACCTTTCCTTGGAGCTGGACTAACACTGGGAATTGCCTCACCTGGCATCAACTGTAGTCGACTAGCTGTTCGATGGCACAGCAGAGAAGTACACCACCCCATCTTGTCCATGAATCTTCAAAAGCACAAATGAATACATTGATCAAATGTCAAAAGAGAAAGTATACATGCTTAACAAATCATTACCGCTAGGGGAAGGCTTGTGATGTTGTAAGCCCTCTGCTAATCCCTGATGGCAGTGTGCACCATGAGGTTGAACAACATCGTAGTGTAATGCTTGACTTTGTCTGGATCTATTTCCTCATGCACCTCATGGGTCCTGTCGGTCTCTCCCCTGAACTCATATCCAAAATGTGTCCTCTCTTTACAAGGTTGAATCCGCTAGAAAATGAAATTCATTGCCATGACTCCATCAAGCATTTTGCGGTTCCACAAAGTCAGAAGCTCGCTCACCTGCTCCATGCCATTCGAGTTGGGCCATTCTGACCACCTCATGTTGCTTGCTGGGATCTGGTCCACATCGCATTGCACAAACAGTTCTACCTGTCTAATGTAGAACCACCTGGAGTTCTAGTGCTTCATGTTTGTATTGAGGGGGATTGAGATGTACTGACTCATCATCCCATCCCCTAGTTGTAGATAGGCGCCTCTGACCACCCGGGAGCCACTTCACCCTTTCACTCTGAGACAAAAGAAATGGCAGAACAAATCAAAGATGGGGAGGATTCTGAGATATGATTTACATAGATTGAAGGAAGATAGCCACATGCAAGATAGAATTGGGGCTTAGATTGCACAGGCTGATGCTGTAATAGGCAATCAGTCCACGAAAGAAGGGATGAATAGGAACGCCAAAGCCACGAAAGAAATAATCCTCAAACATGACCAGTTGCCCTATAGAGGAGGACACGAAGGTTACTTTGTGCTTGGTTTTGCCTTAATGGCAGAGTGTTGTAGATGAGGAGGCGCGTGCACAAGGAAGAAGCGATGAGGCGCTGGAGAAATGGGGACTGTGCATAGTAGCTATGGTGGATTTATATTGATTCGACCCTAACCTTTTGACATCCAGGGTTTTTGGGAAACTGTGCCCCACCATGCCGCGTTCACTTCCGAATCCTCCACGTGCTATCCTAGGCCACTAAATGGGCCCGGCGGAATACACAGTCAGGGCCGCTTCACGCGTGGGCTGCAAGGAGAAGGTAAGTGCTAAGCACTATTTAGTTGAAGTTCTTGGATTTTTAAGCATTTTTTCTTTGATCTTGATACAAGATTTTTCCATAATCTTCTAGCAGGCTCGGGGACTACGTGTGTATACATCATCTGGTAGTGACTGTACTATTTTTTCTACATTGGTTTTTCTCAGCTAAGTTGGGGACTGGTTTCTATCTAAGCTGGGGTCTGGTTTGGCACTTGAAGTTTATTGTTTTGGACCCTAGCACCACGTAACCTACTACTAGGCTTGGGGACTAAGTGGGCACACTTCACCTTGTAGTGAATGTGCTTATTTCTATGACCCAATGTTTTCCTAAATGAGTAAGTCATGGATTGTAATCATCCAACTTCTCTGTTTGGCTCTAAGAGACCCCTTTTACCTAAGGCATGGATGCTAAGCATCTATCTTCACACATGAGGGACTAAGTTCCTCCATACTGACTAAGTCAGAGATGATAAGCATCTAACTTCGCCACATGGAACCTAAGTGGGCACACTTCACCTAAGGTGAATGCCTCAAAATTTTTTACTTGAGCTCCTCACATCCTTCCGGCAAACCTAGCTTTGAGTAAGTCCGAGGTCGGCCAGCCAGTTAAACTAGGTGGACATTTTATTTAACTGCTCGGTTCTCAGTTAAACTGGTCAGACCCTTGCCACTATTGATTGATTACACGTTGAACTGCTCGGACAAGCTCAAGACATCATTGCTCAGCGGATACGAGGTGCTCAGGGACTAGCTGTGGGGGTATAACCCTAGATACCCACAGGGCTCCACATGGACTGAGTCACTAGGGGAGGCCTAGCCCACTAGATCATGCTAGGCAGTGCATGGCATAGGTCGGCGTGTGTCACAAGGCTACGTCAAGCATCCTTGATGATGAAGGAAAATCCATTTGGATATGCTAAGATATCACAATCTCTATAAAACCTATCATGTAAACCGATTAGGGTTACATTTAGTGAATCAGGGATAGACTCAACTGACTTGTAACCCTACCCCCCATGCTATATAAGGTGGGTAGGGACCCACCTCAATTTCATCTCATCACAATATATAATCCACCAAAGACACAGGACGTAGGGTATTATGTCGAGTTGATGGCCTAGACCTACCTAAATTACTGTCTCTGCATCTTGTGCCACCATCTAGTTTGTATCTCGCATACCTCCATCGATTAATCTACTACCATGGGCATACCCCTTGGTAGACTACCGACTATATTTTGTCGACACCCAAAGTGGGGGGCTAGGTCTGTTGGGCCAAGAGGCCAACTAGGAGGCCTGGTTGGAAGAAAAGGAGTTGGGCTTTTCCTATTTTTCCTTAGGGGTTTTTTATCCAAACTAATGACTAACTAAACCTACAATCAAACAACAAACTCCCAATAAGAACAAACTCAAGGCACTCAACTATGCAACTAAATTATATGTATTGCACAAGATTATGAAGTCCTAGTCTTGTAGTAAGGGTGAGAAAGGAAGGGATTTGGCTTGGGTTTGACATAGCGACTACATGTAACTCACATTGCAGGAAAAAAATTAAAAAGTTCATATTTTTGGGTGCACAAAAACCCAGGTTGTTATAGATGTGTTCCATGTGGCCTAGCACATGGATTGGTGACATGGCTGTGGCAGGGAGAGGTGGTTTGGTGCTCCTAGGCCGTTGCCTGACGTGGCCTAGGGTCCTCTAGGGTCAAGAGCACCTCCTATGGCCTCCCTAGGGATTTAAGAGGCTTTGGGACAAGTTTGGTGGCCTTTGTACTCTTGTACATGTCACCCAACATCTAGTGTGACCAAACCAAGCTCAGCCCATCTTGCGATCTTCCAGAAGGCATAACTTTGTCATCCGGACCCTGAATTGGGTGAACCAAAACTCGATTTCATGTATCTCGATGACCTCTTCAACATGGTGTTGTAAAAATGAGCATTTGATGAACTGTTTTTGCATGTATATAGCCACCTTGTTCCTACACTCACATAGTCATCGCAACTCATGGAAATGGTTAGAAATAAGCCCAATGACTATGGTTTTCTATCATTTATATAACTAATTTAGGCATTGTTGATGGTATAAAATGGGGTGTTAAGGACCATCAATAGGGAGTAGGTTGTCATAGAACCGACCAATTTATAAGAGCACAAGTACAAAAACAATCGCCAAAACGATCAAATTCTCGAACTTGAGCCCATATAAACCCGGTAGTCAACTGAAATCTCGAAGGATTTCAAACCAACTTGCATACAACCAAGATCACAGTAATTCAACATAACATATCGTACATTACAACATTTCACAGACATTTGCAAATAGATTACATCATCATAGAGTCATCGTTATTACAAAACAAGTCTTGTAAAACATGCAGAAGCAAATAGTTTAACTGACACATCCGATTTCAAATACAAATACTGGATCGCTGATCACAACCTGCAAAAGCATTTAGATAAGAGAACATAGATCATGCCCATGATCTAGTCTTCATCACTCACCATGTGGAGATAATACTTACAGAATCCCTGATATAGAAGGTCATCTGCAACAAGAGGGAATAAACCCTAAGTACGAGAATGTACTCAGTTAGACTTACCCGTCGAAAACCAAAACAAATGACACCAAGGATTATGCATAGCTTAATGTAGTGGATCTGGCTGACACTTCCTTTTTGTGGAAAAGCATAAGTAATAAGATCAACTCTGAACCTGAACTAGCAGTGACTTTTAGCCATTAACCTATCATCTATATTAGCACCTGTACTAAGCAATCATTTTTATTAGGGTGCAAACATTAATAACCATATCAGGTATTCATTGTGGCAACCTTATCATCATCATCCATTTAACCATATCGTTAAATTAATTGAATCTACATTGTCGTTGCTCAGTCAAGTTCTCACTATCTAGGAGAGATGGCGATTCGAATCGATTCCTATCTAGCTGGAGGGGTATTCCTAAACACAAACCCTGCTTCCCCTGTCAGGGTCACAAACGAGTCACCTTTGGTATGATTCAGGAGTCACGAGTACGAGCAGATCGACATTCTTAGAGAACCACTCTGCCAAGGTTGTTCGGGACTCTAACCCGCCTTGGACTTATGCTAATGGCTCTCCGCACATCCTTACTACCTCTAGAATGCACGCCATTGCTCACATCCCTGGCCTGAGTCGAGCTACTAGGCTTCGCGGCTAGAATGACTTATCCGGCAAGCTAAGTGTTAGGCTGCGTTCAACATGACATAAGGACGTACAGCGTATCAGTCCTTAAACGACTCAGACAGAGTCACTATGTCCAAACCTACACAAGACTCTGCCTGGTCTTAATTCATTATTAACATGGTTCTTTTCCACGATACCAAATATAGCCAACCATGATCCAACTCATCCTAATGCTCGCAGGTGACAGGAAATCACCTGACTTCTACCGCCCTAAGCATGGCTAAGCATTTAACCCATTCCTGAACTTAAATAGGATTCCAGTGCGATATCTGGACAAGGATGGATATATAATGCAGCAATTGGTTACAACCAATTCCTATACTTAATGCATTATCAACGAATAAAAGATACTCAATGTATTTGTAAAAACATGGGAGGCTTAATATGCTCTGGGGCTTGCCTTTCAGGAAAGAGGAAGGACGGTGGTCAGGGCACTCGGGCAACTCCTCCGCGGCGGCTGCTTTGTCGGCTTCCTACACCTCGGGCTCCTCCTCCTGGTTGGCTCCCTCGAACTCCAGCAATGTCAATCCCTCCGGCACACCTATTGCATGAATGCACAAGATAAATATCATGGATGCACATGAACGAATGCCAGGGATGCTTGGGGAATGCACATGTTCGCTGTAGTCTGCATATTCCAACTTAAGCCCTATTCAAATCACTTTACTTACCAAGTGTATACAACCTAATGTATAATTGCTCATCTTCAGTTAATGACCTAGCACCTGCACCTAAGCATATTCTCAAGTTAGGCTAACCCCTAAACAATCAATGAGAACATTGCAACAAGCATACACTCAAGCATTTGTATTTCAACAAAATGAAGACTATGTAGGGGTACAGTAAACTAGCCATAACTGGAGATTTATAAATCCAAATGACATGCAACAAGACATTTTGGAAAGCTTATGAAATTGTCTACAATTCATTTTCATACCTCAAAGCATGATTCAAACTTATACCAGGTCAAATTCCTCAATCAACAGAACTCTATCTTCCCAGGGCAGAGAGTAGGCAAAACTGGAACCTAACTTTAAACAGCTGTAGTTCCTAAACTACTAGGCCAAATGCCCTCAAATTTTGACAGGAGCTAGATACATAAATTATCCACAACTTTTGTATGCATCACATTCATAGCAAACCAAAATATTATAGGGAACTTTCTAAAGTCCCCAGATCTGTCCAGAGGGACATAATGCGAACGAAATAATTATTAACTTATGATGTAAACACATAATTGGACAAAACTAACTCTACTCACTTATTACACATATCATAAGAACACCAGAAAGTAGGGTGTTCATCACCAAAACATTTCTTTTAATACCTTTCTTAATTTATTTAATTAATTAGGGGAAATGGTAAACATATATGAAAGCTACACCATTAAATCTACAAAAATTACAGTAGATACTACATGCTCTAAGTAGACTACCATAAAATTTTCACACCATTTGAACAAGTAAAACAGCCTACACAAAAATGATAACACATAATGGCTTAAAATGGCATAATTAGGAAACCTTAGTGAAAAGTGTCAAGCAATAGATTTCATATTTTTCCTAGCATCCTTAAGGTACTAGGATACTACTCACAAAGTTTCATGGTCATAGGATTCCTAGATAATTTACAAAAATTCACTCAAGTATCAATCAATGATAAAACGAAAATCTATAACTCAAAAACCCTACATGCAATGACTCTCAAATTCTAACCAGAGCTTCTACTAAGCAAGACTAGCTTACCCACAAAATTTCATAATTTTTGGATCACAGAAACTCAAGATATAATTCAAACAAGTTTGCATGCATTTGAAAACACATTTCAAGTTCCTATTTCATTCATCCAAAATTTCTACATCATGTGCTCATGTCTTATTTTTCTTAAATACTAGACTTCACTATGAGTCTAACAAAATTTGAATCACACCATTTGGATCTATACATTTGGAGTTACAAAATTTACAAAATAGCATAAAAATATACCTAAATGAGCTAGCTTTTGAATCAAACAGTCACTGACAGCAGGGACCCCCATGTCAGTCGGGCCCACTGGTCAGCGACAGCAAAATAGGGGAGGCGGCATTTGATGGTGCGGCGGTGGTCTCGCTCGCTGACGGCGAGGACTCCAGCGACACCAAGGCCACCTACGTGCTCTACGTGACGAGAGGAACTAATTGGTGCAAGTGGCAAGACCTAAGACCTAGTGAAGGCGGCTCGTCGCCAGTGATGGCGGCATGGCAAAGCTCCGGCACGAGGTGTCGGCGATGGCGAGCCATGGCTGCCTTGACCAAGCTCGGTATGAGCTTCAGGAGGTCACTACTATGCTACCCAAGCAAAGAAAAGAGGACAGGAAAGCCTCGGTGGTAGTTGGCCGCATAGAGCTCCAACTCCGGTGAGACCCCATCATGGCAGCGGTGGTGGAAACGGCCAATGCGCCCTTACCAAGACCCAACTGGCTCGGCTAAGAGGTGGAGGAGGTAGAGGAGAACACGGCGGAGCTGTGGTGAAGACATAGTTCATGTTTTTGTGGCGGCGAGCGCGCACGAGCTCGTCGGAGCTGCTGCGGCTGTTGCTGCGGCGCTTCAGGCAAGCGGAGGAAGCGAAAGAGAAGGCAGAGCGTGTGCGGGCGAGCTAAGAGGCAGCAGGGCGCTCTCCACTTCAAGCCGGCTAGCACGCAGCATGGTCAGGCCAAGCCAGGTGCGTGGCGGCCATGCAGCGGCCATCTTCTAACCTTGGTCAGCCATGACCGGTCTGAACCTTGCATTTCAGAGTTCAACGGTCCCGACTGACAGGCAAAGTTTGACAGTGATTAACTCCTAATCCGTGATGATATAGCTCAAGGTATAATTGACAAAGTTGAACATCTACATGTGAACTACAACTTTTACAATTAGAGCTCGAGCTAGTTTGGCTTTGTTTGGGAGATACACTGCGCTAAACATCAGTACATGGAACTAAAACTTGCTTTGTGACTTAGAAAATTTTCAGAGTTACAAAATAGATCTCAAAACTGACTTGTGGGTCCTTTTTGAACATGTTGTGCACATTTTCATGACTTGGCTCCTAAACAAAGTTTGTTCCTTATAAAATTTTCTACAACTTTGCTTTAGGTTGCTTAGACATGCAAACATCCTAAGCTACACTTTTTAAATAGTCAAACAAAAGGGGTTTAGGTGTCAAAACAAGTCAAACCACTTTTGAAATCCTATTTAGGCAACATGACCAATATGAACAATGTTCCAAATGGCATTTTAGGTGTCACTAAGTTGTTTAAGAGAATTATTAGCCACACCACACCTTGGTCACATAAGAATCAGGCATCGTATGTACTGAAACAATGAAAAACACATGAAATGTTACAATTGTTTCATAGTCATGTTTCACATGGTTCATGATCTTGTTGCATGGTACTAACTAACCACGTTTCACTAAAGTGAGCTACACATGTTGCACTTAAGTGTTGCACACTAACCATTTCATAAAAGAAACAACACACATGAAATATGCCACATGTTGCAATGTTTCAAAATCATGTTTCATGTGATATAAGCTTATGAATGAATGAGTGATGCTCATGTTCATGAAATGCAAGTGCAAATGTGGAAGCTAAACACCTAGGGTGTTACAGCCCTCCCCCTTATAAAAATCTTGTCCCGAGATTTGAAAAGCGTACCATTGTTGATAGAATTCCATATAACTGTCCCTCAAATAATCTTCTCTTTCCCACGTTGCATCGCGTTCACTACCCTGATTACTCCACATGACTTTGTAAAACTTGACCACCCGACTCTGAGTCACTCGCTCACGAGTGTCAATCACTCGGACTGGCTTTTCTTCAAAGGTCAAATCTAACTTTAACTCGATATCCCCCAATGGAACTCTCTCTTCAGGGACGCGAAGACATTTCTTCAATTGGGATACATGAAAGACATTGAAGATAGCACTCATCTTAGGAGGTAATTGAATCTTGTACGCCACCTTACCACTTTGTCCAATGATTTCAAATGGACCAACATATCTCGGCGCAAGCTTTCGCTTCACACCAAAGCATTGGACACTCTTCATAGGTGAGACTTTTAGATAAACGAAGTCTCCAACTTTGAACTCAATAGGATTTCTACATCGATTAGCATAACTTTTCTGCCTAGCTTGAGCTGCGACCATGTGGGTTTGGATAGTATGGACTTGCTCTTCGGCTTCTTGAACAAAATCAATTCCATAATATCTCATTTCACCAGCTTCTACCCAGTTCAACGGGGTCCTACACTTCTGGCCATACAAAGCTTCAAATGACGCCATCTTGATACTCTCTTGATAACTATTATTGTATGAGAATTCAGCTAGGGGCAACCATTTTTCCCATGAGCCCTTAGCTGATATGACACATGCTCTCAACATATCTTCTAAGATTTGATTCACTCGTTTAGTTTGCCCATTGGTTTGCGGATGATAGGCAGAACTTCTTACTAGCTTAGTTCCTAATAATCCGTGTAAGTGCTCCCAAAAGCGAGCAGTGAACTGTGGTCCTCTATCCGAGACAATAGTATGAGGGATCCCATGAAGTCAGACTATCTAATTAAAGTACAACTCCGCATAGTTGATTAGGCAGAAATCTATGTGGACATGAATGAAGTGTGCAGACTTGGTCAGACGGTCTACAATCACCCAAATGGAGTTAAAATTCCTCTACGTAGTAGCGAGTTCAACTATAAAATCCATACTTATCTCCTCCCATTTCCAACCTGGAATAGAGAGTGGCTGAAGTAATCTAGCTTTCATGTGCACAGCCTTGACTCGACAACAAGTGTCACACCTAGCCACATAAGTGGCTATCTCTTTCTTCATTTTGGTCCACCAAAAGCGAGGCTTCAAATCATGATACATTTTGCTACTACTAGGATGAATAGATAATTTAGAAGAATGGGCTTCGGATATGATTTGATTTCTAAGCTCTCTATCGTTTGGAACCACCAACCTATCCTTGAACCATAACATGTCATCCTCATCTACTCAAAAATGTTTGGTTTCTTGCTCTTTCATCTTGCGCTTGATGTGGAACACACCTGGATCTATCTTCTGTAGCTCGATAATTTGACTCTATAGAGTATAACTGACAGTGATGTTGTAAAGGATTGCAGGATGAAGGAGCTTTGACAAATGGACGTCACTTTCAATCAAGGAGTGGCAATGAGACTTCCTGCTTAAGGCATCCGCCATGACGTTTGCCTTGCCAGGGTGATAGTGCACTTGAAGGTTATAATCCTTGATCAACTTGAGCCATCTTCTCTAACGCATATTCAACTCTGGTTGAGTGAAGATGTACTTGAGACTTTTATGATCAGTGTAGATGTTGCACACATTGCCAAGTAAATAATGTCTCCAGGCCTTCAAAGCATGAACAACTACAGCGAGTTCCAAGTCATGCGTTGGATAAGTCACTTCATGCTTCCAAAGTTGGCGAGAGGTATAAGTAATGACTCTACCCTCTTGCATAAGAACACCTCCTAACCCAATACCTGATGCATCACAGAACACATCAAAAGGTTTCTCGATATTCGGTTGTGCCAAAACTGGAGCTGAAGTTAGAAGCGTTCGCAGGGTGTGGAAAGCCGCATCACACTCTGGAGTCTAGACAAACATCATGTCTTTTTGTAGCAACCGAGTCATAGTCTTGGCTATTCTAGAGAAATTCAGAATGAAGCGACGATAATAGCCAGCCAACCCTAGAAAACTCCGAACCTCGTGCACCAAGATTGGAGCCTTCTAGTTCAACACTTCTTGCACCTTGGTGGGATCAACCATAATTCCACCATCGGACAACACGTGTCCAAGAAAAGGTACCTCACGAAGCCAGAATTCACATTTGCTAAACTTTGCATATAGCTGGTGTTCCCACAATCTAGTGAGTACAACTTGCAAATGTTCAACATGATCTTCTTCATTCTCAGAATAGACCAAGATATCATCTATAAATACCACCGCAAATTTGTCCAACTCAGGCATAAACACTGAATTCATCAAATACATAAAATGTGCGGTGGCATTGGTCAATCCAAAAGACATAACAAGGTACTCATACAGACCATATCTTGTAGAGAATGTAGTTTTTGGGACATCCTCAGTTCGAATTTTGATTTGATGATAACCAGATCTCAAATCAATCTTGGAAAAGACTTTAGCTTTAGACAACTAATCAAATAAGATATCTATGCGTGGCAGAGGGTACTTATTCTTGATTGTAACTACATTCAAGGGTCTATAATCTACACACATGCATAGGGATTGATCCTTCTTCTTCATAAAGATAGCTGGGCAACCCCATGGAGATGAACTAGGACAGATAAGGCCTTTCTTTAGAAGTTCATTCAACTGGGTCTTAAGTTCGGCTAGTTCATTGGGAGGCATTCTATATGGCCTTCTAGAGATGGGCGTTGTACTAGGAAGCAACTCTATCTTGAACTCCACTTCTTGATCTGGGGGCAATCTAGGCAAATCATCAGGGAAAACATCCAGAAAGTCACACACGACAGGGATATCTACCAGAGACTTTGCTTGCACCGCATTGGTCATGCAAGAAAGATTGATGTCTCAGGGTAACTGTACTAGAAAACCCTCCTGATTATCAGGATCTCTGAGCATGACTACCCTAGTCGATGTATCAATAAGCACTCCATGACAGCTCATCCAATTAATTCCCAATATCACATCAATACCTAGCCCGATAAAACTACCAGATCAACCTGATAACTTCACCCCTCTATCTCAAATTGTACGTCCCTAACTACCAGCTTGGTTGGGATAATACCACTGGCAGCCCTAATAAAATAACCCTCACCCTCAATAGTATATGTTTTCTGCATAAACGTGGATGCAAATGCTGGACTAATAAAGGAATGCGAAGCACCTGAATCAAATAGTACAACTACGGGGTGTTGATCAATCAAAAACTTATCAGCAGTCACTACCTCTCCTGAAGGAATCTCAGTAATATTAGTGTGGTTCACCTGCCCCTGACGGCCACCTTGGTAGTTATTCTTCTTGGGGTAAGGGCACTCCCTTGCCTAGTGGCCTGTCTTGTTGTAGTTCTAGCATGGCATGTTGCTTGGAGGAGCCTTGGAACTGCCCTGACTAGTAGTGCCTTTGGGAAGAGCAACAGTAAATGCCTTGCAAAACCCAGTCTTGGTGGGATTCTTCTTCAGCGGTGGGTGGAACTTAGCGGCTGACGCTGGAGGACGGAATGGAGCCTTCTGTGTGACGGGAGCCTTGGATTGTGAGGCGCCCACCACATAGGCCTACTTATGACTTTTCAAAGCAGCATACACAACATTGTTGTTCTCTTGTGATAAAGCATCACTCACAAACTCATTAAAAAGAGCACACTTGCAATTTCCCATGGTCTTCATTAATTTGGGGCTAAGTCCCCGCTTGAAACTAGCAATCTTTTTGGCATCAGTATCCACAAACTCAATAGCATACCTTGCAAGGTTGTTGAAAGCCTACAATTATTCATTCAAGCTCTTGTTCCCCTAGGCCAGCTTCATGAACTCTGTATGTTTGATCGCCATGAGACCAGGAGGAATGTAATTTCCCCTGAAAGCAGACTTGAACTAATCCCAAGTGATTTGGGCATTAGCAGGCATAGTGGATCAATGATGACTCCACCAAATGCCAGCTAGCCCATGCAGTTGGTGAGATGCATACTCAGTCTTCAACACCTCAGTCAAGCGGAGCAGACGGAACTTCTGCTTGAGAGTATTCAACCACTCATCAGCTTGTAGAGGCTCCTCAGCCTCCTTGAAGATCAGGGGTTTTGTGTCAAGGAAATCCTTGAAGTCACTATATTGATTTGGTTCTGATCCTTAGCGTGGACCACGGCCATCCTGATTCACAATTGTATGGAGGGCCTCGGCCATAGTGCGCTGTCCTTCCACAAGCATTGCTATTAATTCTGTTGGTGTGGGTGGTGGTGGCGGTGGAAGATCATCATCATCACCCGCATCGGTGGAACGAGTATGAGGCATCTGCAACAATGCGCAACCAGTAATTATTGATGATGTTAGCACATTGGAGAGGAACAATGTAATTGTGCCAAACTAAATTTACTGACAAGAATGAAAACTTCATACAATAAACAGAGGCAATAATTCATTCTCCAATCACCACATCATCAAGTAGATTACTAGCGCCATACGCAGTGCATTACAACATGACAAGTTTTAAACTTAACCATTATGATACGCATCCCGAAGGGAGCTGTCGACGAAATATGGTCGGCAGTCTACCTAGGGGTATGCCCAAGGTAGTAGATTATCGGCAGACGGTGCGCGTGATCTGGAACCAGATGGTGACACAAGGCGTAGAGACAGCGATTTAGACAGGTTCGGGCCGTCTGGTCGACGTAATACCCTACGTCCTGTGTCTTTGGTGTATTGTATTGAGATGTATACTGTATGATCTCTATGGATCTGTCCTCTAAGGGACCCTTGCCCCTCCTTATATACTCCGAAGGGACAAGGTTACAAGTAAAATATCATATTTGGTACTATTACAATATCTAGTACAACTTATAGCCTTGCGATGTACAACTTGATCTTGCGGGCCGGGCTACCTCCGGTGGTGCGGCCCATGTATACCCATGAGGGTATAGGGGGTCTATCCCCCACAGCTAGTCCCCGAGCGCCTTGTATCCTTCGAGTAGCGCCGTCTTGAGCTTGCCAGAAGGATGTAAGGGGCTCAAGATAAAATTTGAAAAATATTTCCCCCGAAGTGTGCCCACTTGTATTTCTGAAAAGAAATGTAAGTGCGTCTTGAAGCGTAGCGTCTTTGATCATCAGATCGAGCACATTCACCGCGAAGGTGAAGTGTGCCCACTTAGTCCCCGAGCCTGGTAGTAGGTGACGTAGTCCCGTGGTGCCAGGGTCTAAAAAGAATTCCCAGTTAAGTTGAGAACCCAATCGTCGTACAGGCGATACGAAATGCACCGGCAGGTGCATCGTACCGATGTAGTCCCCGAGCTTGCTGGAAGGTGAGGTATAAACCTTGTAGCAAGGTCTAAGTGCGAAAAAAATATCCCAGCTGTATGCGAGTTGCCAGTCGCATGTAGCCGAGACGCAAAGTCCCCGTGCGTAGGTCAAGAAAAGAGCGACGAAGTCCCCCAGCTGTGGTCGGAGAGTGATCGAGGCAGTCCCCGAGCACAGGTCGAGGAGCGAGCGACGAAGTCCCCAAGCTGTGGTCAGAGAGTTGTCGAGGCAGTCCCCGAGCACAGGTCGAGGAGCGAGCGACGAAGTCCCCGATGGCGATGAAATCTGGTCGGTGGCGATGAAGTTGTCCGGTCCTCGAGCTTCCCGACTTGTCGCACGACGATGGTCACGGTTGTCACAGCGCCGTTCTTCGCGGCAATCATCATTGCGACGTGGTCTGGTGATCGATGTGGTCGGAGCTCGACAAAGCCGCTCGGGACGTGGTCGGAGACTCGGACAGCTCGCGATCGGCGATGGTGTAGATTTGTATGTGGTCTTCATATTTGGAGTCGGTGATGCTTTTCATCTTCTGCATGGAGTCGACGCGTAGTCTTGATCGGATCTTTTGAATCTGGTGGTAGTTCGTAGGGGCAGCTCTGTGCATGTATACGCACGTGTACGAGCACATGCAAGTCTCAGCTCAACAATTGATTAGCTTGTATGGAGCTTGCATTGCATGGCACTGTAGATGTGGCCTTTGCTTGCTGATGATCATCTCGCATGGATGTGCACATGTGGACTTGACGCAAGGGCATGTACATTGCCTCCAATAGCGACATGTCGCGACTTGATGGCAGCGCCGCTTGCGTGCAGTCTTGTTGAGATCCATTGGACGAAGATTCTGAGATTGGCCCCTGCGACGAAAAATAGTAACCCGTGGATGTAGTCCCCGAGCTTGCTGTAAGGCGAGGTATGAGCCTTGTAGCAAGGTCTAAAGGAGAAAAAATATCCCAACTGTATGCGAGTCGTCAGTTGCATGTAGTTGAGACGCGAAATCCCCAAGCTGTGGTCGGAGAGTGGTCGAGGCAGTCCCCGAGCACAGGTCGAGGAGCGAGCGACGAAGTCCCCAAGCTGTGATCGGAGAGTGATCGAGGCATTCCCCGAGCACGAAGTGGTCTGGCCAGAAGTCCTAGAGCACGGAGTGGTCTGGCGAGTCCCCGAGGGTCCCAGAGCACGGAGTGGTCTGGCGAGTCCCCGAGCACGAGGGTGGTCTGGCCAGAGTCCTCGAGCACCGTAGTGGTCTTGGCGAGCCCCGAAGCATGAGCTCGTTTGACCGAACTATGTTCCTGAAAAAATAAACACGGAGAGCGGTAGTACATGATGATGTATGAAATATATTGACCTCTCTGTAGGAGGTGAAGTAAATACTTGGCGATGAAATATACTTGGTGTAATATTCGAAAAATAACATTAGCTGTTTTTAGCCCTTTTGTTATGTAGCGGCGTAGCGCGATGTATTAACCTATCCTGGAGAATGCGCCAGCTCTGGGCTGACCAACATCTCGTAGCGCGAGGTACGGAACGCTGCCGCACGTAGAGTGCCAGTGTTACCAGGGAGCGACTGCCGACTACCCGTAGCGCAGAGGGCGGACTCTCATGCACGCGTGGGGTGGAGGCGGAGACAGTGCCGGCTCTGGGATTCTCAAGCAGGAAGGAAAACGTATCGGCGAACCGTTGTAAAAACTTATACATGTTTTGGATTGTATGTATGGAGAAAATTCGACATGGAGCGCGCCCTTAGGGTGGTCGGCGGAGGTGTACGATGATCGAAGAAATTTTCAATTAAAAATAATACTTAGCTTTATTGACAGCCGGAGGGTGTAGTCGACGTGTTGCGATGTTCGAGAGATGGCTTGATGTGTCGTTGGCGATGAAGTTGTCCGGTCCTCGAGCTTTTCGACCTGTCGTCATGACTGTGGTCGCGATTATCGTAGCGCCGTTCTTCGCGGCGATCATCATTGCGACGTAGTCTTGTGGTCGAGGTGGTCGGAGCTCGGCGGAGCTGCTCGGGACGTGGTCGACGTGGTCGCGGTCGACGTGGTCGGAGCTCGGCGGAGCTGCTCGGGACGTGGTCAACGTGGTCGCGGTCGACGTGGTCGAAGCTCGACAGAGTTAGCGGCTTGCTTGGTGGCTTGGGTGGCTAGCTTGACAGCTGTGCGTGGAATCGTAGCGGCGTCGATATCATGTATATGCTGCCGCGAGTTTAGGATGAGATGCACCAAGACGTCGTGTCGGCGTGGAAGCTGTGGAAAATCATGAAGGCAGATGAAGAAGCATACATGCAATAGAATGCTTAATCAGAAAAAAGAAACACGACTTAGCTTGTCATCAAGCAGCTGCGCGTGTGTGGGCTTGCATCCTTCGTACATGCATACGCTGTATGTGTGCATACGCCTGTACATGCAAATTCAGCCTTGCATGTACTGTAGATGGACCTGGCATGTCGTGTTACAGCTGAATCTTGGGAGGGCATCGAGATGGTTCCTTTGCATCCTGCCGTCGAGTCGATCTGGCCGCGAGTATCGAGCCACCGCTTGATCCCGCGTTCCTTACGTGCTGCCGCCGGAAACTGAGGGCCGTAGCGAGCTGTTGATGATGGCTGCGGCGACAAGCAATGAGTGTTGCCACGAGACGACGCAAAAGGTCGTGACGTGCTACGAGATTATTTTCAATAATATTTACAAGGCGACTCGAAGATAAAAGAACCAAAGGATATTTCATTGAAAACAAAGAATATGACTTAGCTTTCTGAAGTCGCCGTGACGATAGCTTGCACGACCACGTAGATACTTCCATCTTCTCGTTTGGCACAGAGTATCAACGACCCCTGACGCCGATGCAGCAGCGCTCGACCCTGAACTCGTAGCAAGAACGCATCTACGTTGTTGAAGAAACTGTCGCCGTCGGAAGCCAGGTCGCCACGAATGATGTCGGTAAAGAAATTCCCATCTGGTTCGCCAGGGATCAGCACGCACACCCCCTACCTGGCGCGCCACTGTCGACGAAATATGGTCGGCAGTCTACCTAGGGGTATGCCCAAGGTAGTAGATTATCGGCAGACGGTGCGCGTGATCTGGAACCAGATGGTGACACAAGGCGCAGAGACAGCGATTTAGACAGGTTCGGGCCGTCTGGTCGACGTAATACCCTACGTCCTGTGTCTTTGGTGTATTGTATTGAGATGTATACTGTATGATCTCTATGGATCTGTCCTCTAGGGGACCCTTGCCCCTCCTTATATACTCCGAAGGGACAAGGTTACAAGTAAAGTATCCTATTTGGTACTATTACAATGTCTTGCGGTGCACGCCAAGCAGCGCTGTGCACGTCTTGATCTCACGGGCCGGGCCACCTCGGATGGTGTGGCCCATGTACCATCTTGTGGTACCCGGGGGTCTATCCCCCACAGGAGCGAATTAAAGTACATTACATGCTGAGTTCGAATTTAAAAAGGTACATCCAACATCATTCTTCATACTTAAGTTCATTACATCAATGACTGCAAAAGCTTAACTAGTGAGACTTGCTAACGAACTACTCATCGAAGTGATCGCTGTCCACATCGGAGACACCTTGGACTTCTTCAGGGTCTTCCTCTTCTTCTTGATCTGCAGGCTCAGCTACATTGTCATCCATCTGCACGTCCTCTTCTTCCTCATCGGCCTCAATCACTTGAGGTCCACCCACATTTGGATACCTTGGTATGGGGCGAGGAATAGGAAACAGATGGTTGTGCAGTTGATGGTGCTCAACCTAAAGCTCTTCAAGTTGTTCTTGTAGTGCTTGCTCCCTCTGAAAGGCATTGTGGTTAGCCAACATCTAACCCTGACGTCTTTCTTTTGCTAACTCTAAAGCTACATCTCTGTGGTGGGTCACATGACCCAACTCTTGTGCTGCCTCATCTCTCTCAATAGTGAGGTTCATCAGCTGGTTATGAAGCTCGTCTCTCTCGCGTGTGGTTTGACCCCACTGTTGTAGACGATAATTTGCAATACCATGAATCTCCTCAACTTCTTGCTGAGCTCTTCCACAAGCATCCGCCCTACGGCGATACTTGTGGGCATGCAACCTAAACTTGTGCTGGGTTGCCATTGCCTTGCTAGCTTCATCTAGCGCACTAGAAAGGGTGTTTTGCCTGACTCGACAAAGCTTCAAGACTACCATCATAGCACTCATTCTAGCGTTGTCGCTCTGCACACGTTTGCCATGGCCTCAAACCAAGGCCTGGCCAACATCCTAAGTCCACTCAGCCTTAGTAGGAGACACTCGGGGAATGGATGAAGCTGGTCCACCCACTAACTCATCCCCGAAGCTCTATGCTATATCCATCAGCACATCAAGGGTAGCAACCTGAGTGGCTTCCCATGGGCTTTGCCCATCAGTCTCAATGCTCCACCCATGCCACAACAGTCTTGTGGGGTTTTGCGGCACTATAAAGGTCACGACGTACCATGGTACATCTCCCAATGGTACCGCCTACCTCCATGTGTAGTTGGGTGCCTCTGGGTACCCAACTAAACTAAGCACCCTCTAGAGCAAAGTGGGAGTACCGAACTGGTCCAAAAAGGTGTTGCTACTAGTAGGAAACACAGGCGTAGCCATCTATATCAAAAAGGGATGCAATTCACGTGATAGGATTATTTTGCTGAGAGTTTGCACTTTATACTTGAGATAAGCAATTATAAGGGAGGGAGTAATGCAATATAAATGACATGAGTGAATATGATGCATGCTCGTTCCGTACGTCCTCACAAACCTAAGAAAATTTAAGCTTTAGCGGAATATACGGTGGCATACATACGTTCTCTCAATTAGCGCTAACTAGTCGATCTACATGGTGTGTTGTTAGTGTACCTACAGAAAACTTCATTGCAGCCCAACCCAATAAGATATAATGCTAATTACACAAGTAGTACTAAGATACTCTCCATATATACATCCCTAGAGATATATATACTTTGGTATCCAAACTACCCGACAAATGTACCCACAATTAAGTACCTTCATATATACATGTATGCAACATGTAAATACTCCAGTAACCACAACTAGCTCTCCCCTAGACCGACGGTTGGACGGTCATGCTCTCGCAACTCACACTTACCTTAGCGTAGAGGCAATTGATCCATACATTACCATTCAAGCGAATGGCATCCATGCAATATCACGCCGCATGTATGACGAAATAGAAAAAATCAATTCCCCCAAGTTAGTAATTATATATAAGCCACCTAGAAGTCCTTAAGTGGGCTATAAGGGATGTGATCACCAGTATACCATAAAAATTTTGATTTTTGAACACTTATATATAACTATAAGTTGGAAAATTGTTTTCACAATAAAAGCTTTTGTTTTTAAATAGTCGTAAGATATGTTTAATGTTGAATCTAGCTCTGATGCCAGCTGTCATAGAACCGGCCAATTTATAAGAGCACAAGTACAAAAACAATCGCCGAAACGATCAAATTCTCGAACTTGAGCCCATATAAACCCGGTAGTCAACTGAAATCTCGAAGGATTTCAAACCAACTTGCATACAACCAAGATCATAGTAATTCAACATAACATATCGTACGTTACAACATTTTGTAGACGTTCGCAAATAGATTACATCATCATAGAGTCATCGTTATTACAAAACAAGTCTTGTAAAACATGCAGAAGCAAATAGTTTAACTTACACACCCGAGTTCAAATACAAATACTGGTTCACTGATCACAACTCGCAAAAGCATTCAGATAAGAGAACAGAGATCATGCCCATGATCTAGTCTTTATCACCCGCCGGGTGGAGACAATACTTACAGAATCCCTGATATAGAAGGTCATCTGCAACAAGAGGGAATAAACCCTGAGTACGAGAATGTACTCAGCTAGACATACCCATCGAAAACCAAAACAAATGACACCAAGGATTATGCATAGCTTAATGTAGTGGATCTGGCTGACACTTTCTTTTTGTGGAAAAGCATAAGTAACAAGATCAACTCTTAACCTGAACTAGCAGTGACTTTTAGCCATTAACCTGTCATCTATATTAGCATCTGTACTAAGCAATCATTTTTATTAGGGTGCAAACATTAGTAACCATATTAGGTATTCATTGTGGCAACCTTATCATCATCATCCATTTAACCATATCATTAAATTAATTGAATCTACGTTGCCGCTGCTCAGTCAAGTTCTCACTATCCGGGAGAGACGACGATTCGAATCGATTCCTATCCAGCTGGAGGGGTATTCCAAAACACAAACCCTGCTTCCCCCGTTAGGGTCGCAAACGAGTCACCTTTGGTATGATTCAGGAGTCGCGAGTCCGACTAGATCGACATTCTCAGAGAACCACTCTGCCAAGGTTGTTCGGGACTCTAACCCGCCTTTGACTTATGCCAATGGCTCTCTGCACATCACCTCTAGAATGCACGCCACTGCTCGCGTCCCCAGCCTGAGTCGAGCCACTAGGCTTCGCGGTCGAAATGACTTATCCGGCCAGATAAGTGTTAGGCTGCGTTCAATATGACATAAGGACGTACATCGTATCGGTCCTTAAACGACTCAAACGGAGTCACTATGTCCAAACCTACACAAGACTCCGCCCGGTCTTAATTCATTATTAACATGGTTCTTTTCCACGATAGCAAATATAGCCAACTGTGATCCACCTCATCCTAATGCTTGCAGGTGATAGGAAATCACCTGACTTCTACCGCCCTAAGCATGGCTAAGCATTTAACCCGTTCCTGAACTTAAATTGGATTCCAGTGCGATATATGGACAAGGATGGATATATAATACAGCAATTGGTTAAAACCAATTCCTATACTTAATGCATCATCAATGAATAAAAGATACTCAATGTATTTGTAAAAACATGGGAGGCTTAATATGCTCCGGGGCTTGCCTTTCAGGAAAGAGAAAGGACGGTGGTCAGGGCACTCGGGCAACTCCTCTGCGGCGGCTGCTTCGTCGGCTTCCTGCACCTCGGGCTCCTCCTCCTAGTTGGCTCCCTCGAACTCCAGCAATGTCACTCCCTCTGGCACACCTATTGCATGAATGCGCAAGATAAATATCATGGATGCACATGAACGAATGTCAGGGATGCTCGGGGAATGCACATGTTCGCTGTAGTCTGCATATTCCAACTTAAGCCCTATTCAAATCACATTACTTACCAAGTCTATACAACCTAATGTATAATTGCTCATCTTCAGTTAATGACCTAGCACCTGCACCTAAGCATATTCTCAAGTTAGGCTAACCCCTAAACAATCATCGAGAACATTGCAACAAGCATACACTCAAGCATTTGTATTTCAGCAAAATGAAGACTATGTAGAGGTACAGTAAACTAGCCATAACTAGATATTTATAAATCCAAATGACATGCAACAAGACAATTTGGAAAGCCTATGAAATTGTCTACAATTCATTTTCAGACCTCAAAGCATGATTCAAACCTATACCAGGTCGAATTCCTCAATCAACAGAACTCTGTCTTCCCAAGGCAGAGAGTAGGCAAAACTGGAACCTAACTTTAAACAGCTGTAGTTCCAAAACTACTAGGCCAAATGCCCTCAACTTTTGACAGGAGCTAGATACATAAATTATCCACAACTTTTGTATTCATCACATTCACAGCAAACCAAAATATTATGGGGAACTTTCTAAAGTCCCCAGATCTGTCCAGAGGGACGTAATGCGAACGAAATAATTATTAACTTATGATGTAAACACATAATTGGACAAAACTAACTCTACTCACTTATTACACATATCACAAGAACACCAAAAAGTAGGGTGTTCATCACCAAAACATTTCTTTTAATACCTTTCTTAATTTATTTAATTAATTAGGGGAAATGGTAAACATATATGAAAGCTACACCATTAAATCTACAAAAATTACAGTAGATACTACATGCTCTAAGTAGACTGCCATAAAATTTTCAAACCATTTGAGCAAGTAAAACAGCCTACACAAAAATGATAAGGCATAATGGCTTAAAATGGCATAATTAGGAAACCTTAGTGAAAAGTGTCAAGCAACAGATTTCATATTTTTCCTAGCATCCTTAAGGTACAGGATACTACTCACAAAGTTTCATGGTCATAGGATACCCATCAAGGTACAAAGCTTATGTTCATCGAGGTACAAGCGGGGGAACATTACCGACAAGTCTGGCACTTCTTCCCCGAACTCTCCCTCACATATCTCCCTACTACTTTGCTAGAGCTAGCTAGGGCCTAAGCCCATGGAGTGATGATGCTCTTGCTCTTGCTCTTGATTTTCTCTTCTTGTCTCTTGTGTGTTATTGAAATGAGGATGAGGGAACCTCCTTTTATAGGTGGAGAGTAGGGTGTATTCCTTGGAATATTCCCTGGATCCCCTCAAATGGAAGGAGAAAACCACCCTTAGCATTTAATTTACCACCATCCCCACCTGAACTGACCAAAGAGAGGTGGTGTGAGGTGGCCCATGCAGTTTGGGCCCGAACAGAGCCACTAGGGGTGTGGCCACACCCCCATTGAGGCCTTTGGGCACCATCTTTCGTGGGTGACCTTCTGTTGACTTCTTGAGTGAGCCTGTGTCATGACTTCATGGAGATGGAGTGATTTGATTTGGGTTTGTCCTTGTTCTCCTCTCTTTTGGGCCCTATTTTGCTTGGTTGTGAGCCTTGTCTCCCTTGGGCTCATGTCAGGTTTATATTTTGCTAAGTTTCTTGTACACTTTAGGCTCATTTTATGTGCAATCCCAACATGTCCTCCTAGAATTGATTAGTTATAAACTCTATCACTAAGTTTGATGTTTAATTGGTTGGATTTTTATGTAAAGATTGGTGGTTGAAAATATGAGTTAAGGACTGCCGATAAACTCCCCCACACTTAGCCCTTTGCTAGTCCTCGAGCAAAGCTTAGGGATTAAAGTAATCATGAGCATAACATCCCAAGATATACAGCTATACATGAAAGTTATTCCAACACATTTTTTTTACACAAATGGGATATGTGGCGTTAGCTAACAAGTTTCCTTTGATTGTTGAAAAGTGGAGTTGTTCTCGAAACAAAGTCATCTTCACAATTTCACATCTTAGCACTTGGCATTTTGAAAGTTTTTCTTAAGAAAAGCATAGTTCACTTTTATACTCCTCAAATGGCACTCTCAAATCACTCAATGGTGTATACTTCCTCACCAAGGCATAGCAATGTTTTGCCCTCTTTTGTTTTCTCCTACTTCTAAAAGGTTTATGTGGAGCTTTAGGTCGGGATAAACAAAATAGCATACTCGTATTGCATAAGTTGTGTCAATGTTTTCTAAACTAGACTAGTAAATTTATATGATTGGCATGCTACTCTAGGAAGATGATGGTAGCATCCAAAAGACATGAGGATTTATACTGGTTCAGGCCAGAGACCTACGTCCTAGTCTTAGAGATGATCGAGTGCGTGTTCCTTGCTTGAATGCTCTAAAGTTCTTACATTGGGGGATGCAAGAATGGTGGAAGACGTTGGAGAGCTAGAGCTAGGAAATTTGGTTCACTCAATTTGGACACTCCTAGCTCTAGATATGATTTTACAAAGTTAGCACAAAATTCTAGAAACAAATAAACAAAACCCTAAAGTATAGCCGCTGACGCATGGGACCTAGAGGTCAACAGACCCACCCATCAGTCGAACAGAGATGGGGGAGGAGATTTGACCAGCACTAGCTCGCAGATGGTGAACTTTTCGGCAAAACCGACCCCACCATCATGGTCCTCACATCCTCCCGCGTCTATAGGTGTAGGAGCGCAGGCACACTAGAGAGGGCTCATCGCTGGCTATGGCAGCACGGCAACATTATGTGGAGATGCGTCGGCCGTCTCTAGCCACGACAAGGCCAGGCAAAGCGGCTATGGCCTCACAGTGCTCAAGCGGAACTACCAAGGCTACCTAGGGTTTGGGTGGGAGCACTGGTGAGGTTCGTCCACATGCGCAAAAGTGTGGTGGTGAGAGCATGGCGGCGCTGACCGTCGTTTTCAACCCAACCGAGGCTATGGTTCGCCATAGGGTCACCCCTAAAGCTAGGTGACCGGCATGTCTGCCATAGCTAGCATATAAACCTAGGTTAGCATACCCACTGACCTCTCCTTGCCATGAGCCTCACCACCTTTGGTGGTCGGCCACACAGCCGCTGGCTCCTCTTCAATCGGAGCGACCAGATCTACCTTCGCTTGGGGCTACTCAGTGCTCGGTGCCACTGGCTCCGCCTCATGCTAGTTGTTAGTAGCGCCCAACGGCCATAGGTCCTCAGTCGATTCCACACTACATCAAGGAATTACCTCATCAATCCTTAAACAAAAACTACAAGGATATTGTGAACAAAGATAACTTACAACTATGATTCTCATCGACCCAGTTAGGTAGTAGAACCAACTGGTGTCCTAGCAGTTCTTAGGCTGGTGGCCTCAGCCGCTGCCGCCAGGGTCGCTCAAGTAGGCTCAGGGACTTGCCTAGTGGCCCTAGCTGCCGCCGCTGGGGCTGCTCGAGTGGTCTCATAGACTAGGGCCATGGCCTCCCATGCTTGGCACATCTCCCTCATCTCCACCCCAGCACGTGTAGCTAACAGGGGCATCTCGGTGGTCAAAGGAGGGGGAATTGCTGCCCCACCATCATTAGATGAGTCTGACACCACTAGCCTCTGACTCCATTGAGGGGGCCTCTAATGTTAAACCTCCCTTATCATGGTTGGAGGAACTCGATGTCTTTTTCCTCTTTGGTGATGGCCCATCCTCAGCCAGCCGCTTGCCCCATAGCTTCACACAGACATAGGCGGTCTGCTCACCCTCCTCTCCACCTATAGGGCCGTCTGACCTTTCCTTATAAGCCCCCAAGCTGGACTAACACTGGGGACTGCTCGGCCGGGCATCAACTACAGTCGACCAGTTGTCCAACGACAAAGTAGAGAAGTACACTGCCCCATCCTATCCATGAATTTTCAAAAGCATGAATGAATACATTGATCAAATGTCAAAAGAGAAAGTATACACGCTAAACAAATCATTACTGCTGGAGGAAGGCTTGTGATGTTATAAGCCCTCTGCGGATCCCTAATGGCAGTGTGCACCATGAGGTTGAACAGCATTGCGATGCGGCACTTGACTTTTCCCAATCTATTTCCTCAGGCACCTCATAGGTCCCATTGGTCTCTCCCCTAAACTCATATCCGGGATGCGCCCTCTCTTTACAAGGTTGAATCCACTAGAAAATGAAATTCATCACCATAATGACTCCATCAAGCATTTTGTGGTTCAGCAAAGTCAGAAGCTCGCTCACCCAGTCTTAGAGACGATCAAGTGCATGTTCCTCGCTTGAATGCTCTGAAGTTCTTATATTGGGGGATGCAAAAATGGTGGAAGAAGTTGGAGAGCTAGAGCTAGGAGATGGACTGCCTAAAGAGAAGCTCTAGGAACCCTACTATGATGGAGAATGCGTAAATTGGTAGAGGATAGAGAGCTAGAGCTAGGAGGTGGACTAGGTGAATGGAAGCTCTAGGAGCCCTACTATGATGGAGAATGAGTAAAAAGGTAGAGGATGTCTAAAGATGGTGCCCTTGCTACCCGTATGTAGAGTTCAACGCCAGGGCTTGTACAAAGAATAAGGTTCTCTTGACCGAAGGGTCATGAGCTTGAGGGAGGTCCAAGCTAACTTGTCTTGCAAGCTACACCATCTTGTGGAGCATGTCTATGTGTGGTTGTTGTCATGGTCTTGTGGCCATGTCATGGCATGGTGTGACATGGTGCTACTATGTTGGCCGTGGTGGCACTGTAGGCATGATGGTGCTCCACCAGCCATCCTGTGTGATGTGGTCCTCGCCGTGGTCTTCGTCATTGCCTCCTAGTTTCCTGGTGGTGTCGTACAGGAGTTGGTAGCTACCCCTCATTCATCAATCACCTTGTTGGTTTAAGGTGCTAAGGGCCATGATCCTGATCATTGGGGTCATGGCTCCCACAAGTCTAGTTGGCCTCTGAGTCAAGGCCTTCATCATGGATCCCACCCCATAGTGGGTGGAATTGTACAAGTGTCCTATTAGGCCATATTTAGCTAGTGGTTGTTGTACCAGTTGTCACCGCCTTGGGTGGTGTTGTCTTGTCTAAGTTGTGTGGCATAGGGGTGGCATCTGACTGAACTGAGGTGACTACTATCCTCTCGGTCCTTACAGGGTCAGTGTGGCATGCTTGTTCTTGTCAGAGCAGGCATGAATGGCTATGCTCAACCTCTCCTTGCTCCTCCTAGGGATCAGGATGATGGTGAGGTCATGTGTCTCTCGTATATCCTGTGGCTAAGGTGGGAGCAAGGATCATGGCAAACCCTAGCCTCGGTGTCTGGTCCATTCTACTTGGCTTAACTAGGCCTCAGTCATTTGGGCCTTTGCTAACTGATGTGTTGTGGGCCACTTGGCCTACTAACTAATCGGTGCCTTAAGACACCCTAGGGTTATAACCCCGATAGTAGCCCCTGAGCGTTTTTACGATCATGAAGTGATTGTAAAAGCATTGAGAGGCATGTGCATTTGAGCTCAGGTTCATAGTCTTGGCCTATCCGAGCTTCATCACTCAACCCCTTATGGGCTAGTGCGTTCGATGCAGTAGGTGGTCATTGCGTTTGGCCTTGTCAGGATGCCCTGATGATGTGGTACATGACTGTTAAACCTTGCCATGCCAGTGTGCCATGTTCTGGGTTCGTGACCCACGTAGGGCCGAGTGGTCTCATCGACGTTGTACTGGCCTACCTTTAGGAGGGTCTTGATTTCCTTGACCACTCATGGGCATCCAACTTTGCCTATGACCTCCCATGATTTGCCACACGGTGTGGGGGTCTTAGGTTGTTCAGTCTACTCTTGGTCCTATAAATATAGGTTCTCTACTGCTTGAACTACACAAGGTGGTGCCTATGTATTTGTTTTTTCCTTTTCACAAAACTAAGCTAGAGAAAGAGAGAGAGATGAGATGAGAGAGTTTTTAGAAGGAAGTGTGAGGGGATTGCGTTGTTCCCATTATGCATTCTGTTGTGGGTTATCTATGGTGGCCGAAAGCCATTGCTGCTCTTTCTAGTAGTTGGTGCTAGATGGAGCCTTGCGAGCAGGGTCGGATGAGGTGGCATGGCTATCGGAACTATAGCTTTGCAACCTCCTTGCCTTCTAGGGCCCTTTAGCTAGGATGCACGAGGTGGTCCTTGCTGTGGATAGTTCCACCATGTTGTCACTGTCCTTGTGAGATGATGGTGCTATTGCCATTCTCTCCCCTATGTTCTATGCTTCGAGAGCTATGGTGCCAGGAGGAGGTTTGTGAGGTACTCCTCTCCATTGCATTCACTTGCAATAGTGGAGGGGAGCGTCCCACAAGCCCCCTTCTAGAATCATAGCTTCTAGGGCTTCGGTCGCTACTACCATGTTGGAATGAGGAAAGATTTGTTTGTAGAATGTCATAGTGCTTGGCTAGGTTTGTTTGTATTTTAAGTTATATTTTCCAATTTTTTGGCCTAGGATTGTCTTGTGTTTTTGTGGGATTCAATTTATGTTTTGTGGGCGATGCTAGGGTTTCTAAGATGCCTTCCTAACTAGGCGTCGATGTCTCAACCTAGCACCATCAGGATTGTGACTCTCGATGGATTCATTGCTATCCTTTCGGAGGTCAAGAACTCAGGGCTTAGCGAGGAAGCAATTGACGCTTGGCCTTGACCTAGTGGTGGGGCCATTGGCGCCCACCTCCTCTATTCCCCGATGCCCCTCTTGACCTGAAGCATCATGATGCCTTGTTATAAGAAAATTTTGGTTTCGCCCCATGTAGGGAGAGGCATGTCCACTGTAACCATGCAGTCAGAGCAGTGTGCCTCATCGGGGTCGATGGGTAATTTGAGCGGGACTCGATATCCTCCTGAATCAACTTGGAGTTCGGCTGTGCCTCATCGAGAGACATCCCATAAATCATCGGTCGTCAAGCCCCATGGTCCCCAACCTCCTCCGTAATGGTCAAAGGGAAAGATGCCTCACCCTAGAGGGGGCAACCTGGGCGACTTTGAAGTGTATGACTCAAACACAAAGAGAGATGGTCGTGTGGTTCCGCACCGTCGATTAGAGTCGTAGGGGTCATCTGCTCCCTGCCCTTATCCCTTGGTGGCCTTGAGCCCTTCTAAGGACTAGCACATGAGTGGGTTTCCTATGCATGATGCTAGGTCATGGTCATGACTGTCACAATGGAGGCCTGAAAGCCCCCAAGCCCACATGCGAGGCAGTCATGACTTATAGGCGTTCACATGGCATGTGATCGTGTATGCACCCTGCGGTCATGATGACCAAGGGCTGCTCTAGACGCGAATCCTAGGGTGGTCAACCTCCCTAGATTCTCTACATATTATGGCACATTAGGTCATTTTCCAAGGGCTTGTGGGGCCAGTACTAGAATAGACTCCATGTGGGTGTAGTTCACTTCCCTTATTGTCGCCACATAAATATTTCCCTCTACCCGAGATGGCCCCTTATCTTGTTCTCACCTCTTGCCATCGTTCTTGCAATCTGGAGGAAAGATAGAAGGAAAGAGGTTGAGTTTGTGAGGTTTACCTCTAGATCGTATGCAGTTGCCACTATCACCATCTGCTCCACCGCCTCTACCCCTTCTTTTGCCTGTGTTATAAGATGGGAGAGTGGGTACCTTCATTGGTGATGGTGGTGAAGTAGCAGCACCTTGTTGAGAAGTGTCTCCTTCTACCAAAGGAGGTCACTTGATGGAGAGCTCCTACCAGTGAGGTGGTGCCGCTCCCACAGCTTGGGGAGGCGGTGTCATTTATTGACTTCCACAAGCATGGGTTCAGGATCCCAGCATCTAACTTCCTCCGTGGTTTCCTTTATGAGTATGGAGTCCAGCTGCAGCACCTTCCTCCTAATGTGGTGTCATAGCTAGCGAGCTTCGTCTTTGTGTGTGAGGCCTTCCTAGGGATAGCTCCCAACAAAGACCTATTCTAGAGGGTTCTCGAGGTGAAAACCCACAAGGTGCATGTTCTGACGGTGGTGTGCTTGCTCCTATGGGCAGGATGAACCTTTAGATGTGCTAGTGGTTCCCTCTTAGTTATCCGTGCTTGCCGTTGAAGTCTTCAAACTCAGGCTAGGCATGCCACTGGTTCTACATTCGGGATGACGCCGCCACCCCCCTCCCACCCTTCTCCAGCATCGCACCGATGAGGTTGACCTCATGGAATTGGGGGTGTGATAGAACATGGCTATCTAAGGTGATAGAGATCATAGATATCCTTGAGGGCTAGGTGTTGGCCAGCTTGGATGGCATCACTATTCTACAAACCAAGGTGGAGTGATGGGTTCAACCATTGAAGCAATGGGTGACCCTGCTGTGTAACTACTCTAGGGTCAAAGATTCGACCCGCGAGACCATGGAGATGCTTGAGGTCTCTAAAGTCATGAAGCAGGTTAGGGGATTTGTCTCTTCTAGGGACCATTGTTGCGACTGAAGGTGCAGTGGAGGCATTCTCGGCAAACTTTTGGCCTAACCTAGTAAGCTGCCTTGATTTGTTTTCCTTTCTTCATTGAAAGTTGTTGGCTGATTAGTTTGGTTTCCATAGCCTATGCCCTTGTTTAGCTCCTATTTCCATCTCCCTTGTCCTAGAGGCGCCGAGCGCGCTGCTTGGGAATAGGCAGGCCATTAAGGAGAGGAAATGCCTCAAGCGCAAGAAGGCATTGAAGCACATGGAATGTCAGAAGCATGGTGATTCATTGTTAGATGATGATAATGATGATGAGGAGGAGGACTCTAATGGAGAAGATGAGGACCTAGCAGCCCTTCAGAGTGCCCTCGATGTCTTGCATGGATTTGGCGATGGTGCTAGACCGAGTGGTGCTGATTGCCCAGCGGGTGTCACGACCGAGGAGAGTTTCACCCAGAAGCAGGTGGCTTCATTGCTGCTAAGGGGGCCAAGCCCGAAGCATCCCTGTGCCACCACCAATGCTGGCCAAGACTCCTCGCACGTGGCTCCTATCGCCCCCTCCCTGATAGGGCCTGAGGCTCCTGTCCAGGGAGAAGATACCAAGGACACAACTGGAGACTGGGCACCATGACCAGGGTGGACGGTGGGGTTTGGTGCCCTTCCTTAGAGATGCCTAGGGGAGAGGACCAAGACCTCCTCTAGCACCTTTTTGCTAATGTGGGTGTTGAGCACCCTACGTCCTTGGCACTTCATGTGGGGCTATCCGAGCCTAGGGATGCAGGGACTGCTAGAGGTCATGGCATGGAGGGGACAGACATTGCCGATGCTACTAGGGATGCCTCGCTAGCCTCTGGTGCGGTGGTGTCGGCATCGGTGGCCGCTCCCATTACCCTTTTCACTGAGTCGCTGTTGGCGGTCACTAGTGATCAAAATTCGACCACCAATTACTATCCAAAATAGGAGAAACAAATAATCTTTTGACACATATGCATTTACTTTGACATAGTTCCACTTGTATTGGAAGAAACATGTTTTGAATAACACACATTCAAATACAAGTGGAAAACCAAGCAAAAGGCACAATCAAGTAAAGTGTAAAGTAGATTCACGCAACAAAATATCAAAGAAGGAGAAGAAAGCCCACCTACATGTCAAACTTGGGCCAAGCATCGACGTGGAAGGGGCCTAGGCCCACCCAAGGACCAACCACATGAAGGTGGTCATGAGGTAGGCCACCAGGGTACAGCCGCACCCTAGAGGCTACCTCCTAGGTCTAGCTACCACCGACTGATGCATGGCGGCATGCTAAGGCAGTATAGGGTAGTGTCCTAATTTACCAGGGCCCAACCGACCTCCATGCTTCTATAAATGTAGGGGTAGCTCTCTCCTTCAACACACACATCATTTGGAGCTACACCTCACTACCACATCCTGTACTTTTACTTTCTTAGTTGTATTTGGATCTAGAAAAGCTATCAAGGATGGCTTGGATCCTTGGAAGAAGAGTGACATCTTGATATGAATAATACTATGAAGAGTTCATCCATAGTCATGCTCTCATAGCTTTTATATAGTAGTGCATATGAACTAGAGTATAGTTGTCTTGTTATAATCATGATATATGAACTAGCATATAGTTTGTGTGTTATGATCTTAACATGTTCAACTTCATGCTTAATCATTCATATTGTTTGTATGAGTAGAAGTAGAGCTAGGGTTAAGGTGACAGTTCATCATTCCTTTGAGTTTGCCCATATTCTTGCTTGTCGATCCATAGGGTTAGAGTCCAAGGGGGATATGGGTAGTTTCTTTGTACATGGGTGTGGTGCTCGGGTGCATAGAAACCTTCAGATATGATGGTGCCCTACTGTTGAGGGGTAGGTGATAGGTGGTGATAGCCCTGTCCGTCCCTTGTAACCCCCACATTCGGGTATTGTAGGAGTTTTAAAGTCTCTTGTGCTTGCTAGCAGACCAGTGCTTAGAGATCTCCTCGTCTATCTTAAACTTAGTTCTAACTCTAATCATATAACTTGTATGATCATTAACTATTCTTTGCATGGCTATATTAGAACATGTCGGCTTTAGTAGGAACATTCTTTTATTCTTTATTTTCCTTTTATCCTTGAGGTTGGCCCAGATGTGTGTCCACTATCCTTAAAATATCGTTTTTACCCCTGTCATGAACTATTGGTCCACTATGCAAGTATGTAATCATGTTCATGCTCATGCTAGACTCTTCTACATTTCCCTCCTTTGGGAAAATATAAATAACAATACACTGAATAATTCTAGGTGAAATGGTACAACAATAGATCTATGTGCTTGCGGATATTTTTTGTAATCGTTAAGAACTATCGTAGTTGTTGCTTCTTGGCAGTGTCGCTAAGGTTAACTCAATCTTAGTGATGGTGTTAAGAAATACCAACAGGCATTTCTAGCGCCGTTGCCGAGGAGGGACTTAAAACCTCCATACTTGGTGATTGCGCTAAGAAATGCCAACAAGCATTTCTAGCACCATTGCCGGGGAGGGCATAGGTTAAAAGAATCTAGTAGGACATTATCATGAGCACAACCGCTATGGCCAAGGACTCTCCGTGACTACTCCACCCCCGTTGTTGCCAACATGCCCGTTGGGCTCAACATCAATACGAGAAACTTTGAGCTGTGCACTATCCTAATCACAAAGGTATAGGCGAACCAATTCTGTTGTTTGCCAAGTGAGGATGCAAGTGCACACTTGCAACACTTCCTAGAGCTGTGCGACACCATAGTCATCAAAGACATCGCACAAGCTAGCATCAGGCTCTGTCTGTATCCCTTCTCCCTTGTGGGGAAGGCAAAGCAATGGTTTTATAAGGAGAAGGAAGCTGTTAGTATGTGGGATAATTTTTCCACAATGTTCCTCATGATGTTTTTCCCCATGAGAAAAACCAATGCCCTGAGGGGGAAATTTCAAACTTCTAGCAAAATCACATGGAATCCATCCCCGAGGCGTGGGAGAGGCTGCAGAATTTTATCCAGGCCTACCCACACCACAGAATGGAGAACTGGCTCATGCTCTAGAACTTCTACGAAGAGCTCACGCCCATGTCAAAGGGGCACGTAGATGCCGCTACTAGAGGAGCATTTCTCTCACTCACCATCAATAATGCCACAACACTCATCGAGAAGATGGTGGCCAACCAGAGCTAGGGAGAGGAACGCAAACAACAAAAAGGCATGCATACCATGAAGGAGATGGATATGCTTGCTACAAAAATAGATTTGTTACTCTTAAGACTGAACGAAAGGGCCCACGAAATGGAAGCAATGAAGCCCATCATTCTAGCCATGGACTCGCAAATGACATGCAAAGTGGTGAGGTCGAACATTTGGGGAACAACTGTCCTAAAACCTGTGAAGTAGCATCATACATCAACAACGGGTTCCGACAAGGTAACAATAACAGGTGTAACAATTAGTTCCACCCACAAGGAGGTAATTCGAATTTCATCTCCAATTACAATTTGAATCAACCTTCCTTAAAAGACCTAGTTCTAGGTCAAGCTAAAATAAATGAAAATCTCACTAAACAACTAACTTATAATGACAAAATGCTAGAAAAATATTAACTTTAAAATAGAAGGTTTATCTCCCTCTATTAAAAATCAACTGAGCTTTAATAAAATGATAGAGTCAAAGTTAGCTCAAATTGTTGCTGCCATTCCTACTAATAATGAAGGAAAGATCCTGGGGCAACCCAAAAATTCTTTTGGAAAAGACAATGTGGTGACCACGAGGAATGGTAAGTCCACTCATGATCCAACAAATCCTAACAATAAAGCAGGAAAAGCACAGGGGAAATGGGAGGAAGGACCTTCACCATCAACAAAAACACAAAAAAGATCAAGAAGAAGATGAGGAAATGGCACCACAAGATTTTGTTGATACAAGTTACATGTCATTTCCAACAAGGAAGAGAAAGCAGGCCACGGATGAGCAATTCGCTCATTTTGTGGAGATGATAGAGAAGATACATGTCAATGTCACACTAATGGATGTGTTACATGTACCTTCCTATGTAAAATACATCAAAGATATCATCAACAACAAATGACCTCTGCCATCCACGGAGGTCATAAAGCTAATGGAAGAGTGTAGCGCAGCTATACTCAACCATCTACCAGAAAAGAAAAAGGACCCTGGGTGCCCTACAATCATGTGTTCTATTGGTACCCAGCAGTTTGATCATGCCTTGTGTGATCTTGGGGCGCATAAGTGTGGCAGAACCGTCCAATTTATAAGAGCACAAGGATAATGGCAGCCCGCAAGCGGTCGCACTATCATAGTTGAGCCCATATAAACCTTGTAGTCCATCGAGTACCATGAAGGGTCTCGATTCATCGCCAACATACAACCAAGATCGTACATGATTCAACATGCATGCCACATGTTACATAAGGTTCACAAATACATTGCCATACATCAGAGTGCGATTACAGTTATTACAACCCAAGTTCCAAATAAAGTAGTAGTAGCGGAACCAAAGTAGTATTAAAACCAACACCTCACACCATTGTTTAATACAAGTCAATTCGTGATCACCATCCCACAAAATCACCACAGATAAGATAAGTAGAAGCGCCTTGCCCGGGCCCTACTCCTCGTCCATAGTGGGACAAAAGCAATTCTAACAGTAGCTGTGATACATGGTATTATCTGCAACAAGTGGGAAATAAACCCTGAGTACAAGAAGGTACTTAGCTAGACTTACCCATCATAAACCAAAAATAAAGTGACTCCAAGGACCATGCAAGGCTTCATAAGTGGAGCTAGCTTGATAACATTTTGTATAAAAAACCACTAATTCAGCTATACATTTTATAATTTGGTCATCAAGTTAATTATAGCCATTCATCTCTAGATTAGCAACTAACCTGTGCCAAACATGTGGTATATCATTTAGTAGCTTAACAATAGTAACCATTAGCCGGTGTAAGATTTTCATATTCATCAGAACCATCATATTCCATAATGCAATTGCTACGATGAAGAAGCTCTGTCAAGTTTCTCACTATCCTAAGAGACGGTGATTTGAATCGACTACAACCAACTGGGTAGTATTCCTAACACAAACCTAGGTCTACCAGCCTCGGTAGCCTTAGGTCACCTTTGGTACAACTCAGGTCCACATTTTGTGGGTTCGATCAGTGCTGCATAATCAGGGACACTACCGAATGCTAGGTTGATCAGGAGTCTAACCTGCCATTGGCCACACACCAGCTCCCCGCAAATTCTTACTACCTCCACTATGCGCACTCTAATAGAACAAGGCCTAGCCTAAGTTGAGCTACTCTGCTTCATGGTCGGAATGAGTTATCTGACCAGCTAAGTGAGAGGCATGTGTTCAAAATGACAAGAGGGCCTCCAATGATGTGGTCCTTAATCATCATAGATGGAATTACATGAGTCAACCTACACATAGATTCCACCTAGCCTCCAGTTACATTACCCCATGGTTCTATTCCACGATAGCAAATATAGCCAACCATGCTCCGGTATCCACCTATATCTCGCAGGTGACAGAAAATCATCTGACTTTTACTAGTCTAAGCATAGCTAAACATATATTTGATCCTAGATCTATACAGGGTTAAAGGTATATATATATGTATATATATATATGTAGTTTTATGCATCAAGTGTTTCCAAATCAATTCTTACAACCTAATGCATCAAACATAAAGGACTCAAGTAATATTTTGTAAAACATAGGAGGCTTAAAATGCTCTAGGGCTTGCCTTTTAGGGCACTCTGGAAGTTCATCAGTGGCCGGCTCCTCTCCTTCTAGAGCTACAGGTTGGGGTGTCTCTTGAATGTCCTCCACCTCTTCTTTGAATTCCAGTAGGGTTACTCCTTCGGGCGATCCTATATGTATGAGCATGAAATAAGATATCATGGATGCATAGATAATGACATGTATGATATGATATGATAAAATGCATAATTATAAGTGTCCTTAATAGCAATGTATTAAAGTGACAACAAGATAAATTTTATTTTACTAAGTAGGTGTGTATCTCCTCTCTAGTTCCATTTAAGCAGTTTCTAGATTCCAAACAATAGCCACTTGTTTTGATCATAACTGGAGTTTCACACATCCAAAAAATATGATCTTGGATTTTTTGGAAAGCCCATGCAATTTCCTACAACTTACTTATGATCATCTTAAGATGATTCACTAGCCATCTAGGTCAAACAATTCACACATTTCAGATCTCTCCAGAGGACAAGCAAATATGACAACAGACTTCTAACAGTTATAACTTTTAAACCATTTGGCCTATGGATATGAAATTTTAGGACAAGCTATATGAGCAAGTGATCTACAACTTTGTTATTAACAAGTTTCACATAAGATGTCATTATCCTTATGAAATTGTCACCTCAACAGAAACTACTCATACAACCTTCTAGTTGAATTATATGGAATAATTATCTAGCTGCCTATCACCAATTACTTCTAAGCACAACTATTCATCTCAACAAATCATATGCATCACATGCACCACAGAAAATATCATGGTTAACCCCAACTAATTTATTTATATACATTTATTAATTTCCTTATATAATAATGAGATTTAAAGGATAAATATTTCTAATGCTCAATAAATTCTGAGAAAATTACAGTAGCTTACATATGACCCCAATAGTCTATTGTACAACTTTCATACCATTTGGATAAGAATAACAACCTCTACAAAAATGACAAGTTGCATAGGCTTATTTTAGCAAAAAATAGTTTAGCATAGTGAAAAGTGTCAAACAATAGATTTCATATTTTTCTTACTTTCATCCTAGCATAAGAACACTGGGTAGAAATTTGCATGATCATAAGTTAGCCATTTTTACCCCATTTATTTTCACTAGAATCTAGCAATTATTTAAGATTAAATAGGAAGACCATATTCCAAGTATGCCTACTATAGGCTTAGTATTTTTCCTAACTAGATCATGTCAACACAAGACTAACAAAATTGGAATCACATTTTTATCAATCCTCTTTCTCAAGTTATGCATTTTACAAGATTAAAACTAATTTAAAAGCACTTTACTGGCTTAATTTAATTCCCCTAGAAAAATACACCAAACTATAGGTTTCATATTCTCATCAAATAGTACACTTCATTATAAATCTAACAAAATTCAATTCACTTAACTTGGACACTCCTAGCTCAAGTTACAAATTTCACAAGTTGGTATTCAAATCTGGAAAGAATAAAGAAAGCAAGAAAAACCCTAAATGCCAAGGACACCTGACCCAATGCACCTAGAGGCTGATAGCGGGCCCAAGTCAACCCTAATCCCATGCGTCAGTCAGCCGATGTAGTGGTGGTAGTTTGACCGGTGAGAACTCATCATCAACGAGGTCACCGGCGACAAGGTCTTCACCGACGTGAGAACTCATTGGCACCCTTGGTTGGCCCAATGGATCACCAAAACTGCCTCGCCGGCAAGCATGGTGGCTCGGTGGCGGTGCATGGTGGTGGACTCGCATGGTTACGGCTTCAACTAACCCTAGCGAAGCTCTACGGTGCGGATCGAGCCACGGTGAAGCGACAGTGAGCTCCGGCCATGTGCATTCTATCACGATGAAGCACAGCGCTCGTAGTGGCGCTTGCCGTTCCGACGAGATGGGGGTTGGTGATGGGTCTCTGTAATACCTTGGGAGTTTAAATACTAAAACCTGCCATGTCATCATATGCATTGCAAAGCATTTGGCATTTAGTAAAAATTTTGATATACATACAATAAAACAAGTTTACCTTTATGTGGTATGTGTTGAATTGTATTGTTTGAATCAAGTTTGAAATTTGGTTTGAATTTGAATTTTCAAGAAAACCCTGATTTTCAGTATTTAAATTCTACCCTGAAAACTCATTTCAAAATCTAAGCACATTTTGGAGTTGGGTATTAAAGCAAAAGTGTAGAGCTTGGCAAGTTATACAAAGTTTGTTTTTGGAGTTTTCAAAGTTGTTATGAAAAAATTGAAGTAATTTGAAAAGGCGAAATTCGTTAAATGTCCCCTATATGAATTAAAAATGTCATTTCAAAATGTATACTGAATTAGGGGGTGGTTATAAAAGCAAAACTGTAGAACTTTGGATTTTGAGCAACTTTTATTTTTGGAGATTTTTGAGTTGTTATACAAATTTGGGAGTAATTTGGAAATTTAGACGAATGGCAATTTTGTAAATATGGTGAACAGTGTCACGACCACCGCCCCACCGCTGGCGACCTTCTGCTCAGTTCCAGACGCGCCTGTGGCTGCCCTTGCCTTCGCGCTGGCGTGGAGAAGGCCACTGCGTGTCGCCTCCTTGCTCTCTTGGCCGCTCTATAAAGCTCAGACGTCGTCGTCGATCTTCCTTTCGTTGCTCTGCTTTTCCCGTCGCCCTTGCTCAACTCCAGCGAGCTCGCACCAGTCGCTGTAGTGCCTCCACCAGTCACAGCAAAGCAGCTCAATAGCTTTGCCTACTCCTTGCGTGCCTAGCCATCCAACTATGGTTGCCTGATTTCGTCGAGAACCCACGGTGTGAACCCTTCATCCTCGCGGCCAGCAACTTCACCATCGCAAGCGCATCTCCGTGGTCAGCGCTCTCCGGTGAGCCGTTGTCCTTGCTTTGCATACCTATAGCTTCATCTCGATGTCGTGGTTCTTAATACCTTGTTGCTTGGTCATTTTGTCCAGCACAGTCATCGGAGCACCACCATCGCCGTCACTTGTTCCGCCGTGGCCGCTGTCAACGTCGACCCACGTCACCGTTGCTTCTCCGGTCTCACTCTTTGCTCCAACGTGTTCGTGGTGAGCTGCTGAACCTTCCCGTGCCTTTTGTTTACACTCTACCACCCTTGTTTCACTAGTGTGGCATCGTCGAGCCACCACGTCCGCCATGGCCGACGTCAAGCTCGTAACTCGCTATAATTGCTCAAGCTAGTGCCTTCATGCGATGCGGGGTGGTGTGGGGAGTGTTTTGGTACTTTGGACCATCGCCGTTGGACTCACTGTCGGCTAGTTTTCGTCGGTCAGTGTCATTGCCATCGTGGTCAAAGCTAGAGGTCGGGGATGACAGGTGGGGTCACCCTGTCAGCGACTGTGTAGTTGAAAAATGAATTTTCTATTTTTCAGATTTGAATGAATAGTGATAAATTTTGTTATTTTTGTGTAGATTTATTTAGAGCTCCAAAAATTATGAAAATTTTTGTGTCACCTCTATGTGATGTATATTATTTAATAAAAATATGAAATGTTGTTTTTCAGTAAATTTTGAATGTGATAAAAATTGCTCAATTAATTAATAAATGGGTTTCCATGATTTTTTAGGCTTAATTAATTATCCAAAAATTATGAAAATTGTTTTGCCACTTAGTTATCTTGTGATGAACATTTACAAAAATTATGAGCTCAATTGGAATAAGTTGATTTATTTCATAATTTTGAATTAAATAATTAATTCATAAAAGCAAATAGTAACTTTTAATGATTTAGGTTTTGTTTGAAATTTTGGATTGAGTGATGACCTTGAATCATTAGTTGGTAATGATCCTTGGCAATTGATGTATGTGTTACAAAAAAGGTTTAGTTTGGTTGACTTGCAACTGTACCGCGAGGGAAAGTTGTATTCGAATTGTTAATTTTACATCCATCATCAAGCATCATGTTTTGTATTCCGCATCATGTTGAACATGGCATTGTTACTACGTGTAGTGAACGACGGTGAACAAGTGGTAGTTAATCAAGTTGCAGAGGAGGTTAATCCGTCTATTGAGGTTGGATCAGGATAATTATGGAACATCGCAGGAACCTAACCTTTCTGTCAACGAAGGCAAGCCCCGGATGCATTTAACCCTACCTTGTGTTTTACAAATTTTATCGCTTTTGCTTTTCTATACTGCATTAAGTGATTAGGAGTCAAGTGGAAACCTAATTGGTGCATTACCAACCTTGTTTTTCCATATCTACCTTGATTACCTGTTTTATTCGTAAATGTCTAGTTATGCTTAGTCATGCTTAGTCGGGTGATTACCTATCACCTGAGAATTTTAAATGAGTCTTTGGTTACTTATGTTATCATGAGATATGAGCATGGAAGTAATAAATCTAGATCGGGTAGGCTCGGTGTGTGAGAGCCACAAGACATGGAGGTCTTGTGAGCGGCTTCTTTCCACCTATGTCGATTAAGGTCCGTCCGTTGTTGAATTGCATGAGGTGAGACTTTATAGTACTAACCACATACTCCGGTAAGCCTTAACTCAGCTATTCTATTATGAGAATGGCTACTCACGCACTGGGAGTAGAGAGATGGTAGGAATAGCATGTACCCACGTGGCATTGGGCTAGATTGGTGGAGTACTATATTCTTGGGTGGCGCGAACCCATTCTTATTTTAGAAGGTCCGAGGGTAGGTTGATATATGTAAGTCAGGGACCTACATATGTTGTGTGGTCTAGAATCCCCAGCTAGGTTTATAATCAGTTTGAATTGTCATTGCTCCTTGGTTATGGAGACTCAACTCACTGTTCATCATCGTAGTTTAATAACTAAAACTTGAGCTGGATTTGAGAAAGAGTTTGATATGAAGTTCATGATCTCATTATGGATCATGGTAGATTCATATATTGTTCTTATGAAGTTTAAATATTGAAATACTGAAATTTTGTAAAGAGCTTTTACGCAAAAGAACTTTGATTATTGCTTAAGCCAAACCTTGAATCCTTGAGCCTACATTCCTGAGTCTTCTCAGTTTTTATTTCGGTTAAGTCTTGTTGAGTACTTTTGTACTCAGGGTTCGTTGACCCTTATTGCAGGTGAGCCTCATGAGCAGGTCTATTTTGGACCTTGCTGCATGATTGTTGTTCAGGTCGATGACGATAAATGAATGTGTGATCCTTGGGCAGGATGCTTATTTTGTGTGTTATGTTTATGTTAATTATGCCACTCCACTACTACTATGGTTTGTAATAATTATCAAACGTAGTTTGTAAGGTTTGAAACAACTGGTTTGTAAACTATGTTATCGTAAGACTTCCGCTATTTTACTCTGAGGTATATATTTGAATAAATGTTGTAATACTACAATGATTCTATAATGTGATCCTGCTCAGAAATCATAGATGATTTAGGGTTCCCCGAAAACACCCGACAGACTTCTTAAGTTACCAGGAACATATGCATAGTTGTCAAAGGTCATTGTACAGTGACAAGTGCATGTGGGTCCTATAATTTAGGAGGTCCTGCCATAGTCTCCATCATAGGAGAAGGTGCTACAAGTCATGGCCATGTGGAAACAAACACAGGACAGGGAAGATAGGGTCCAATTGGTGCCTACCACTACCATGGTGGACGTGTATGGTGTGGTCGCGCATTCTTGAGCGGCGGTGGTGGTAGTGATTAAACTGGCTATGACATGAGCTTTTGTGACCTAAGACAAGGATAGACTAGGGGAGAAAGAGGTAGGAGGAGCGGTGGATAAGGCTGGCCATGGTGAGTCAGAGCTCAGCGGTGCTCTATGGCCATGGCAGCGATGGTGACATGAAATGTCACTTTACCTTGGCTCAAATAGTGGCAGTGGTAGGTTGGGGAGGTAGAGGAGATGATGGTAGAGCTGTGGGCATGATGGATGAGATGGAGATGCAGCGAGGACAGTGAGCGAGCATGGTGGAAGAGAGTGAGGGCACGAGTGAGTGGAAATGGGAAGCAGTCAGCTCACTCTCCCTCTTGACATAGCGACGCATGGGTAGGCGAGTGGTGACACACGGCACATCGCGTCTAAGCTGGTCAGCCATGACTAGCGCGTGTCTAGTAGGTTTGAAAAGGCCATCAGGCTGACTGAAATAGCTCTATTCACTAACCTTTATCTCCTAATCCATGGTGATTCAGTGAAAACAGTATTGGTGAAAGTTGTAGAGCTATGTGAGATCTCCAACTTTGCTTTAGGGAGTAACATCTAATTTGTCATGGTTAGCAAGTTACAAAGCTCCCAAGTGTGCTACTTTGAAACTATAATTAGCTAACTAGCAATTTTTTCTATGTTTGAAAACATCATTTCATTGCTATTTGTGGGCTCTATTTGACCATGCTGGCACTGAATTAGCTCATGGCCCTAAAACAAAGTTTGTTACCCATGTCAGCAACTACAACTTTTATTAAGGGTGCACTTCCATGCAAACAATCTATGCTATAGTTCAACCTTACTCAAAGTAGGATCATGAAAAATGACATTTTAAGTAAACTAGGACTTAGAAGCAAAATTGGTACATGTCATGAATACAAACATTATTCCATTTACCATCCTAGATATGTATAAGATGTTTTTGTGACCCCACAACTATCTCTTACATTGGTCACACATGATCACAAGCATATGCATGTATATAAGCAACATCACATGTGATAAAGATAGAGTGAATGAGATGAAACTTCATATGCTCATGCTCATGAATGCTTGGATGATGCTTGTGCTCATGAAATGCAAGTGCTAATTGTATGCTTAACACTAGGGTGTTACAGCCCCTCCCCCTTATAGAAATCTTGCCCCTAGATTTGAAAGACATACCATTTTTCATAAAAATGGGATAGACCCCACATAGATAGTCCTCTTGTTCCCACATGGCATCTTGTTCGCTGTGCTTATTCCACACCACTTTGTAGAACTTAATGTCCTTGCTCTAGGTCACTCTTTCCATTTCTTCGAACACTTGAATAGGTTTTTCTTCATGAGTGAAATCCGACTAGAGCTTAATACTAGTGGGTTCAATAGCTTCATCAGGTACGCGAAGGCACTTCTTAAGTTGGGAACCATGAAAGACATTGAATATGTCTTGCATCTCTTGAGGTAACTAGAGCTTGTAAGCTAACCTTCCACTTCGCTCGATGATCTTGTATGGGCCTACATTCCTAGGTGTTAGTTTTCTTTTCGCACCAAACTATTGCACCTTCTTCATGGGTGATACCTTTAGGTATACATAGTCACCCACCTCAAATTCAATAGGCCTTCTTCTCTTGTCAGCATAGCTCTTTTGCCTAGACTGAGTGGCTTTCATATGCTGTTGGATCATACATACTTGTTCTTCAGCTTTTGTGACAAAATCAATGCCATAGTATCTCCTTTCTCTGGGCTCAACCCAATTCTAAGGAGTTCTACATTTTTTACCATATAAGGCCTCAAAAGGAGCCATCTTGATGCTTGCTTGATAACTGCTATTGTAGGAAAACTCAGCTAAAGGTAGCAATTTTTCCATGAAACCTTGGAAGAGATCACACATGTTCTCAACATGTCTTCTAAGATTTGATTTACTCAGCTCAATCTATCTGGAGGTCTAAGGGTGATATGCTGAGCTTCGAACCAAATTGGTATCTAACTACTTGTGCAAGTGCTCCCAAAATCAGACAGTGAATTGGGATCCTCGATCTGATACAATGGTTCTTGGTATTCCACATAGTTGCACTATATGTGCGATATACAATGTTGCATAATCATAAGATCGGTCTTGACTAGGATGAAATGTGCATATTGAGTCAAGCGGTCTACAATTACCCATATCGAGTCAAAACCTTTCTGAGTAGTTAGGAGTCCAACAATAAAATCCATGCTGATCTCCTCCCACTTCCATCCTAGAATAGATAAAGGTTGGAGCAACCTAGCAGGTTTCAAATGATCTACTTTGATCGTACTACAAGTATCACATCTAGCAACATAGGCGGGTATTTCTTTCTTCATCTTAGTCCACCAAAAATGGGTTTTCAAATCTTGGTACATTTTTCTACTACCCGGATGGATGGACAACTTGGACGAGTGAGCTTCATCTAGGATTTGATTTCTAAGTTCACGGTCTTTTAGTCCCACTAGTCGGTTCTTGAACCATAGCAAACCTCTTTCATCCCACCTGAAATGCTTGGTTTCCTATTCCTTCATCTTTGTCTTTTTGTGAAACACACCTACATCTGTCTTCTATAGTTCTATGATTTTGCTCTTAAGTGAACAACTAACAGTGATGTTGTGTAGCACAATAGGATGCAATAGATTAAACCCATCTTCCAACAAGGCTTCTAAGGTATTACAATGAGATTTCTGACTAAGTGCATCTGCTACAACATTGGCTTTGCCTGCATGATAGTGCACTGCCAAATTATAGTCCTTGATCAGCTCTAACCACCTTTGCTGCCTCATGTTCAGTTCTGGTTTAGTGAAGACGTATTTGAGACTTTTGTGATCAGTGTATATGTGGCATACATTTTCCCAACAAGTAATGTCTCCATATCTTCAATGCATGAGCAACTGTTGTGAGCTCTAAATCATGTGTGGGATAGTTGACTTCATGCTTTCTAAATTGTCGAGAAACATAGGCAATAACTTGACCTTCTTGCATGAGCACACACCCCAAACCTATACACGATGCATCACAGAACACATCAAAAGACTTTTCAATGTCGAGTTGTGCCAGAACAGGAGTAGTGGTTAGCAAGGTTCATAGAGTGTGAAAGGCAGCCTCACACTCCAGAGTCCAATTAAACTTTTCATCTTTCTGGAGTAATCTAGTCATGGGCTTAGCTATTTTGGTAAAGTGAAGAATGAAATGATGGTAATAGCCGGCTAGCCCTAGAAAACTCTGAACTTCATGAACCGAAGTTGGGGCCTTCCAATCCATGACCTATTGAACTTTAGATGGGTCTACAAAAATTCCATCTTCAGATAAAATATGACCCAAGAAAGTTACTTTTCTCAGCTAGAATTCATACTTGCTAAATTTTGCATATAATTTATGGTCTCTCAACCTAGACAAGACAACCCTCATATGTTTTGCATGATCTGCCTCATTCTCTGAGTAAATCAGGATATCATTGATAAACATGACCATGAACTTGTCGAGCTCAGGTAGGAATACCAAATTCATCAAGTACAGGAAGTAGGCGGGAGCATTTGTTAGTCCAAAAGACATGACCAAATACTCATGCAAGCCATACCTAGTGGAGAAAGCTATCTTAGGTATACCTTCTGGCCTAATCTTAATCCGGTGATAGCTTGATCTCAAGTCAATCTTAGAGAACACCTTTGCTCTTGCTAATTGATCAAACAAAATGTCAATACGAGGCAAAGGGCACTTATTCTTAATGGTTACGGCATTGAGCGGCCTATAGTCCACACACATCCACAAGGATTTGTCCTTCTACTTCACAAATAAAGCTAGACAACCCTAGGGAGACAAACTAGGTCAAATGAGACCTTTGTCCAAAAGGTCTTGTAGCTGAATTTTAAGTTCTGCTAACTCATTGGGTAGCATCCTATAGGGTCTTCTTGAGATAGGTACTATACCTAGCGCTAACTCAATCTTAAACTCCACATCCCTATCTGGCGGCAAACCAAGCAACTCGTCTAGGAATACATCAGGGAACTTGCAAACTACTGGAATATCATAGAGAGTAGTGGTTGGGATGGCACATGACAAGTTTTGAAGATCAAAACTTCTGCGAAGAGGTACTAGAAAAGCATTACCCCCCTTGGGTTCCCTCAGCATAATTGTTCTAGTGGACATGTCAATGAGAACTCCATGACCACTCATCCAACTCATGCCCAATATCACATCTATCAGTAACCTAGGCAATACTATGAGATCCATAGTATATTCCCTCTCTTGTATTGAGATAAGCACATCTCTAACTATTTGGTTTGTATAGATAGTAGCTCCAGCAAAACTTATACTACAACCACCCTTGTCTACCTCAATTATCTTCTAATCATGCTTAGATGCAAATGTTTGGCTCATAAACGAATGAGAAGCTCTAGAATCAAATAAAACAATTGCGAGGTGCTTGTTTACAAGAAACATACCAGCAGTCATGACTTTCCCTATGGGAATCTCCTCCACAGCTATATATTGCATGTGTCTAGGACGTGCCTTTAGATTAGCTTGCTTTTGGTTGCCTTGATTCTGATTTGCACCCTTCTATATGGGCATTCCCTAGCCCAATGGCCAGTTTGGTTGCAATTAAAGCATGGTAGATTGCTTTTTGGCCCTATGGAGCTTCCTTGGATTGTTTTACCCTTGGGTATGGCAATAGTAAAGGCTCTACAAAACACCTGCTAAGTACGACTGCCCTGGGCTTTCTACTAGGGAGGCCTAAATTTAGGTGCTAGTGGATGAAATTGTGGCCTAGCTACCATTGGAGCCCTAGAGTGAGAAGAACCTGGGGCACCTACCTCAGCTGCCCGCTTGCAGCCTTTTGCTACCGCATGTAGAGTTTTCTGGTTTTCCTGTGTCAGGGCATCACTAAAAAGTCATTGTATGTTGCACATTTGGAGTTGGCCATTGTTTCAATCAACTTGGTCCTAAGGCATCTCTTAAAACTTTAAATCTTCTTTGCTTCTGTATAAACAAATTTTAGGGCATAGTGGCACAAGTTATTGAATGCATGCATATACTTTGTAAGAGTCTTGGTCCCTTGGGTGAGCTTCATGAACTCAGCTACTTTCATGCATGTAACACCCTAGGTGTTTGTCACTAGTCAAGCAATGGGTTTAAACTCAACCATGGCATGTTAAGTGGTGATGGAGATGTTAGGTCAAACATATGAAAATGAGCCACCACTTAAACTTCAACCATGCACCATTGCTTACATGTTGCCTTTCTAAAAAGTATGCTTGAGTAATGTTGGATGTACTTGTTTCATGTGTCTCACATCAATATCCATCTATATTGATCCATGGAAAAGTTTCATGAAGTTTGGAATCAAGAAGTCACATGAAATGACAAGTTATGTCCTTGCCTGAATTGTTTTACAAAGTGAATGGAATTCTAGATCATCAACCAAACATTGAAACCTTACCCAAATGACTCTAATTGAACTCTACAACAAAAGTCATGAAGGGTTCGTGTTGAGTGGAGGACAAGAAAATACCTCAATCGGTCTAAAACTTAGATTTAAGCTTTACCATGATGCTACTTTGACCTATGTTGACCAATCACTTACATTGCTTGCATGGAGTTGCACCTTAAATAAAAGTTGAAGTTTGAGTAGAGTAGAATAAAATTTGTTTTTGGACCAAGAGCTAGATCAGCTTGTAAGCAAGTCAAACTGAGGCTCAAACTTGGAACCTGCAGGTGTTTTTGGACCAAGAGCTAGATCAACTTGTAAGCAAGTCAAACAAAGTCTGGGAACTAAAATTTGTGTTTTAGGTTAGCTTATTTGGATCCTTGTATCTCCCAAACTAGGCTGAACTAGTTCATGAACCTTTAATAGAAGTTGTACTCCCTTATATCTACAACTTTTATTATTGAGGTTTTTGCTAAAACTGGCTAGAATAGGGAGTAGAGGGGAGAATAATGTAGTTTCAGTCGGTTTGAAACCGAACTGTAGAATTCAGCTTTGGGGTGTCCTCCTTTAGACCTTCATATATTCTAATACAGTCTGAGTTAGCTCTCGATTCTTAAAGCAATATTGTTCACCTCGCATAGACCTACAACTTTTCCTCTTGCGCCGTTATCAAATAACCACTGGATCAGGAGATAGAGGATGGTAAAGTTAGAGTTTCAGTCATAATTTCATAGTGGTATTGGCTTTGTTGTGCTTGCTCGCATTCATGGCAGACTACGTGTAGGTGATCCGCACCGCATGGCCTCGTGCATTCATGCATGCATGCCATGGTGCCACGCTCGCTCATTTTCAATGCCCGAGTGCCCTCCTTGTTCTCTTATTCACTCACTCTCTGCTCCATCCATCGCACTCTGGCATCGCACGCATGCTCTAGGACGCGGCCGCCATTGATTCCACCAGCTAGCTTCCATTGCTGCTCACGCAGGCTATGGCCGGGCCGTTGCTACAGGTGGCTGGCCGAGACAGGGCCCCAACGTGGCCACGGTCCTCCTTCATAGCCGGCCGGCAAAGCCCTAGAGCTCGCCCCCGCCTGCTCAGTCCACCGCCGCCGCTGCATGTCAATGGCCGTGCATGGCCAGGCCACTATAGGCCACCGTGGGCCATGCCGAAGCCATGCACCGGTTCACATGGGCCCATGCATGTTGCGTCGCCACTCCACCGTCACCGACGCACCGCCTCCGGCGAGCTCCCACGCATCCTCTGTTCCAAAGCCACGCCAGGGACCTCGCACAACAATTCGAGAAAAGGGAAGGATCTAAGTGCGAACCAGTGACTTAGATGAATAGTGTAGTAAAGGATCTGTTTGTTCGGATTTAATTTGTGGAAACTTCAGGGTTCCCAATGCAAGATTTACATCCCTTTTTCTTTGATTTTGCAGATTTGATTGATCAGCTTTGAAAATTCATAGTAATTTGTAGAAAAATCGTAAAATAGTAAATGAGGACTTTTTGGAATCCATACAAAATTTTCTATGCAGTAGATCTATAATATGGCATGTTTTAGTTTAAATATTGTGCTGTAAAAATAGATTTATTCAGTTAGGTTCTTAATACTAGTTATGTCTTGTCTTTTTCGTAACTGTAGTTGTTTTGATCAAATAATTGTGAAATTATTGTGGAGTGCTACTAATGTTATTCTTGATGTATGGTAAAAATTTCAATATTTTAGGCTTGATAGTTTAAGATCTATAAAAATAACAAATTACCTGTATTGCTTTGCTCCTATTTTGAATAGTCCTGTATGTTTGAATTAATTGGCTTAGTTAAGTTATGAATCATGACTTTATGATGATACATGAGTTGTAGTACTTTTATTAAGATTTTCAAAAAGCTAAATATCATGATTTTTGGTTAAGTATATCTTGAGTTGTACTTGCTTAAATCTCTGCAGCTGTTTCTTCCCAAACCCAGAGAGGGTTTCCTTGTTCTTATTGTGGGGCCTTCTTAATAGTAGAATTAGCTTTAGGTGTTTACAACAAAGTTGTTTAGAAGTTTCTAAGATTTCTAAAAAGTCTAGAACCACATTTATTGGACATGTATAACTCCATTTATAGCTGTTTAAAGTGGCATGTCAGTTTCTGTCCATGTTTTAGACAGAGATGCATTTATTGGATTAATTGGCCTTGTCATCTATAGAATCATCTTAAGATGATAATAATAAAGTTGTAGACTACTCACTTAAGCAACTTTTTTAAAATTTTCATGGCATTTGGCCAAATATTTTGGGAGTTATGACTGTTCTAAGCTGGTCTTCAGAAATTGTAGTTCTCTAGAATTTCTGGACCAGATTTGATAAATGTGACTGTTTGACCATTTTAATTTGGGAATCATGCTGGGATGATTAAATATGAATTGTATACAATTTCATAAGCTTTCGAAATTGTCTTGTGTCATGTCATTTGGATTTGTAAATCTCCAGTTATGGTCAGTTTACTATGCTGCTATATAGTCCTAGTTTTACTAAAATATGAGTGTTTGTGTGAATGCTTTGTAGCATAGTTCTTGTTGATTATTTAGGTGCTAGGTCCTTAACTGAAGATGAGCAATTTGTATATTAGGTTGTCTAAACTTGGTAAGTTAAAAGTGATTTGAATAGAACTTAAGTAAATTAATATGCCATGCTTGATGTACTTGCTATCTCTATGATGGACTTGATGTGAATAGCTTGCTCTCTAAGTACTCATGTCATGTGGTGTAGCCTTGTGCTTGCCTTGAATGTTTTTATGTGATGCATCTTTTAGTACCATTCCCCACATTCATGTACTTGCATCGTGCATCTCAATTAGGTACGCTAGATGAACCACGTGCCGGATGGGATGTTGGAACCGAACCTGAAGATAGTGTATGGTGGACCTATCCCAAAGATAGAAGGACTGGACAAGTGCTAGGATGTGAGATACTCACCAGGCGAGTGTCGTCTAACAAACACTAACCTAGTGTTGGATCCCAGGCAAGCCCCAGAGCATTTTAAGTCTCCCATGTTTTTAAAAATATCTTGAGTATCTTTTATTATTGATGATGCGTTAAGTATAGGAATTGGTTGGAACCAATTGTTACATTATATCCTTACCTTGTCCAGATAAAATCCTATGAATCCTAATTAAGTGTAGGATCGAATGATGCTTAGCTATGCTTCGACCGGTAGAAGTCGGGTGATTTCCTGTCACCTACAAGATGTAGGATTTGCTCTGGTCACGGTTGGCTATATTTGCTATCGTGGAAAAGAACCATGTGTTAATAATGAAAAGAGACCGGATGGGGTGATGGTAGTGCAGCAACAAGGCATGGAGGTCTTGGGTGTGAATCTATCCCCATCTCTGTCATTTAAGGACCGATTCGCTGTACATCCTCATGTCATGTTGAATGCAGCATAACACTTAGCTGGCCGGATAAGTCGTTCCGACCGTGAAGCCTAGTAGTTCAACTCAGGCCAAGAATTGGGGGGGATGTGCGCATTCTGGAGGAAAGTAGGGATGTGCTTGGAGACATTGGCGTGAGTCCAAGAGGTTAGGTGTTTAAAAGTCCTGCACTTCCTGACAAAGTGTCAACCTTGAGAATGCGGCGCTGTCCAGAACCACGACTCTAGAGTTGTACCAAAGGTGACTTGATTGCGACCCTGATGGGGGAAGCAGGGTTTGTGTTAGGAATACCCCTCCAGCTGGATAGGAATCGATTTGAATCACCATCTCTCTCGGATAGTGAGAACTTGACTGAGCAGTGGCAACGTAGATTCACTAAAATTAAAGATATGGTTAAATGATGATGATAATGATAATGAGCCATGAAATATCTGATATGGTTATTATTGTTTGCTACTTAATCAAGTGATTGATTAGTATAGGTGCTAATATAGATGGTAGGTAATGGCTAAAAGTCACTGCTAGTATAGGTGAATAATAATAATGATTACTCAAGCTTTTATGCAAAAAGGTTGTCTAGCAAGATTCACTGATAAAGCCTTGCATACTCCTTGGTGTCATTTATTTTTGGTTTATGACGAGTAAGTCTTGCTGAGTATATTCGAGTATTTAGGGTTTATCCCACCAAGTTGCAGGTGAAGTTCTTGGCCTGTTGAAGATGGTGGCTAACCACCGGTGGGCTCGGTGATTCTATATTTACTTCTCATCTATATGCTTTTGTCTGAAGATGTCACTTATGCTAGCAATGTATTTGGAACATATATTAATGTAATCTTTTGAAAGCTATGTTGTTTTCACTAATCGGTTTTGGAACCCAAACTTGTACTATTATTTGTGAACCCATTGGTAATATTATTTCTGCTGCAACCCTACGTATGTGATGTGTATTTGCTTAATCACGCAATCTTGGTTGTGATGTTGATTTATCAAGGTCTTTTGGGACACTCGGCAGACTATCGGGTTTATATAAGTGAAAGTATGCGCGTGTCAACGTGTTAGCGGGGATAGCTATACTTGATCTTGTATAAATTAGGTAGTTTCCTTGAATTGATCATATCTTATGCCCCCTAAATGTTTCCTTGAATTGATCATATCTGACATTTGCATTTGTAGGTAGGGAAGACAGGCCACTAGATTCCTGCTGCCCCCTACAACTAATGGGATGCGTACTCTACCTTCATGGGTTCAGTGACTCTCAGTAAGCGAAACTTTTGCTCAATGGTATTCAACCACTCATCTGCTCAGAGCGGTTCTTCTACCTCTTTGAAGACCAGAGGCTTAGTGTCCTAAAAATCCTTGAAGGAGCTATACTGGTTTGGTTTAGTGCCTTGGTTTTGCTGGTGGGCATGAGTGGTATTCTATGTAATAAGGCATAATGTTTCTTCCATCGCACTTTGATTCCCCAAGAACTACGTAAAAAATTCATTCATGGAAGGTGGCGGTGGTGGTGGGAGGTCACCATCATTGCCACCAATTTGGCTGGTGCTGGCCCCAGCGCATGTGCGAGGCATCTACAAAATTGCAACAATAAATGATTATTGGATGATGTCAAGAGATTGCAGAAGAATTGTATAATCATGCCAAACTAAAATTACTGTAGATAATCTTAAATTCATACAATAAAACAAGAGGCACAATAATTCATTCTCACAACATAACATCACCAGCAAAACGCGTTAACATGCATGTCACATTTCACCAGCAAAATGAAACTATGATTTAATTAAAGTTCCAACCATCATGGACCAACATGCAAGGTTCCAATATTACATTAGCGATACATTCGGAGAATGAAACTAAAATCACATGTCCTTTACATAAAAGATAGATAAAGATAAGGAGCTAGTGCATCTAGCTAAGCACTATAGCTAAGTTATGCCTCGGAGTGGTCATTGTCAACACCAGACATAGCATTTGCCTCATCACTGTCAACAGGCACAACTTGTTCTTCCTCTTCCTCTTCCCAACCATCATCTTCCACGAACATTTTAGGATATTCCTCTTTTTCTTCCCCCGCTACTAGGGAGAAATAGGATTGATAATGTTGTTGACATGATGAACATCATGCTGAAGGTCCATAATGGTGTTCTAGTGTTCCAAAATCTAACACCGATACTCCGCCTCCCTCCGATGGTAGCCATTCTCCAGCCACCCAGCTAGAACCATAGTTCTAGTCCTAGCGTCCTCTCTAGCCTCTACAAGATGGTAGGCCTCATCCCTCTACTGGATGGCCTACAACCTCTGAGCATGGGCGGCCCGTGTCTCTACCTGTGTTGCATCCATATCTGCAACAACATTCTCCACCTAAGTCTAGAGGTTTCCAAATGCGGTATAAGCCTCATTTGCATCCAAACGAGCCTCCCTAGCAGCCTTCTTGTGCCTACACACCTGTCTCTTCAACCTTTGCTACACATCCCTAGCTTCCATGAGCCTGTTTACACAGATAGTGTAAGACTCCTACCAAAAATAGTGGGCATCTTCTAGGGCATAAAACATTTGCATGACAATGAACATGGCACTCATAGCAAGACTCGAGCTCTATGCATGCTTGTCATGGTCCTGCACCACAGAAACATGGTTGTGCTGCCTCCAAACTGCTGTAGCTGGATCCACTTGAGGAATAGATCCTGTTGCACTATTGGTGAGTGAATCACCATGCTACTAACATCGTGTGCTCAAGATCTCAAAGGCTGCAACTTGAGCGCCTTCCCAAGGGGTTCTCCCCTTAGACTTTGCTTTCTAGCCCTGGTACTGCAGCGTCTGTGTACATGCTGGGAAGGATACTTGCACCTCAAACCATGGTTCCTCCTGCACATGACTCTATGTCCAAAAGTATTTGGGCTGCTCTGTGTACCCCACAAAATGCAATACTCTCTAGAGCAAGGCAGGTGTGCCAAAGATACCCAAGAATGCCTCATTCCCTTCTGGTGGGTAATAGGCTACCATCTATAGTAAAAATTATGCAACTCTCATGAGAACAATGTTATAATATAAAAGAGTTATTTAACCGAATAAGAAACTTATAAGGGGAGGAACGATGCAAGTATGTAATGAATGATTTATCATGATGCATGCATGTTCTATACAGTCCTCACAAACTTGGGAAAATTAAAACTTCTAGCAGCATACACGGTGGCATACATACGTTCTCTCATATATAAACGTAACTAGTCGGGCTACACATTTTGTTGTTAGTGTACCTACACAAGAGTTTCATTTTAGCCCAAACCCACAATTATATATACAGAAATGAAAATCTGGGCTCTAGGTTGCAAGCTAAATACTTCCATATATATATATATATATATATATATATATATATATATACTTCCGTATCAAAGCTACCCAAAAGTAAATATGTCCCATATATACATATAAATATGCATATACCGCCATATCAAAGCTAACCCACAATTAAATACGTTAGTACATATATATGAGACATATATATACTTCAGTATCAAAGCTACCTCTCCCCTTAGACCGCACGCTCACATCTTATGGTCGTGCCACTCATCATCTTACCTTGGGCGTAGAGGCATTTCATCCATATATTACCACTCAAGTGAATGTCATCCATACAATAGCATGTCGTATGGATGACGAAAATAAAAACCCCCATGTTAGTACTTATTTAGCCACCTAAAATCGTTAAATGGGCATAAGGAAAGTAATGACTAGCACACTTAGATTAAAATTTTAGATTTGAACACCTATACATATATAGCTATAAGTTGCTAAAAATAGGTTTTTGTAAATCAAAGACATTTGTTTAAAATACACATATGGCCATAATATTGAATCTTGCTCTGATGCCAGCTATGATAGAACTATCCAATTTATAAGAGCACAAGTACAATGGCTGCCCGCAACCACCTATCCAACAATTCTAGTTGCAATGATTACTTAGGCACACAAACTTGCTAGTCTAAAGAGCTCAACTAGATGAATGTAAATAACAAAGCAAGCTCTCAATTCTAATTACACTAAAGAGCTTGTATCAACTAGTTTGCAAGAATGTAAACAAGCAAGTAGGGTGATTATACCACCGTGTAGAGGATGAACCAATCACAAGATGAAGATCAAGCCAATCACTGGGAGAATGTAAATGATAAGAGACAATCAATTTTTCTCCTGAGGTTCATGTGTTTGCCAACACGCTAGTCCCCGTTGTGTCGACCAATACTTGGTGGTTCGGCGACTAAGAGGTGTTTCACAAACCTCATCCACACGATTGGACACCGCAAGAACCGACCCACAAGTGAGGTAACTCAATGACACGAGCAATTTACTAGAGTTACCTTTCGACTGCTCCACCGAGGAAAGGTACAACTCCCCTCATAATCACCGAAGGTGGCCACGAACAATCACCAACTCGTGCTGATCCTTCACCGCTGCTCCAACCATCTAGGTGGTGGCAACCACCAAGAGAAACAAGCAAAATTCGCAGCGCAACATGAATACGAAGTGCCACCAGATGCAATCACTCAAGCAATGCACTTGGATTCTCTCCCAATCTCATAAAGATGATGGATCAATGATGGAGATGAGTGGGAGGGCTTTGGCTAAGCTCACAAGGTTGCTATGTCAATGAAAATGTGCAAGAGGTTTTTCCTTGAGCCGGCCATGGGGCTATAAATAGAGCCCCCATCAAATAGAGCCGTTGTACCCCTTCACTGGGTAAAACACGCTCTGACCGGACGCTCCAGTCATACCTGACCGAACGCTGGCCCTTAGCGTCTGGTCACCCGTTGGACGCCACGCGTCACCAGCTTCAAACACTATTCGTCAGATTTCAACGGCTACGAAGCCGACCGGATGCTCTGGTAAAACTGACCGGACGCTGAAGCCCCAGCGTCCGGTCATTTCCTAGTAAGCTCCCCGAGGCATATTTTTTTGACCGGATGCGTCCGGTCCACCTTGACCAGACATAGACTAGTGTCCGGTGCTCAACCCTAGCCACTATGCCGTCTGACAGCTCGACCGGACGCAGCCTTTCAGCGTTCGGTCGCTGAGTGACCCGAGCATCTGGTCAATAGACCGATGCCAGCATCATTTCGACCAACTCCATTTCAACTCTAACTTCTTCACCCTTGCCCAAATGTGCCAACCACCAAGAATTTTGCATCCGACGCAATAGAAAATAGGCATTTCATTTTCCCGAAAGCGCCGAACCCATCTCAACCCTGCAAACACCACCTCCTTTGTAGATGTGCCAACACCACCAAGTGTATCATCTTGTGCACAAGTGTTAGCATGTTTTCACAAACATTTTCAAGGGTGTTAGCACTCCACTAGATCCTAAATGCATATGCAATGAGTTAGAGCATCTAGTGGTACTTTGATAACCGCATTCCGATATGAGTTTCACTCCTCTTAATAGTACGGCTATCTATCCTAAATGTGATCACACTCACTAAGTGTCTTGATCACTAAAACAAAATGGCTCCTACATTTTATACCTTTGTCTTGAGCCTTTTGTTTTTCTCTTTCTTCTTTTCCAAGTTTAAGCATTTGACCATTACCATGCCATCACCATTGTCATGATCTTCGCCATTACTTCATCATTTGGAGTAGTGCTACCTATCTCATAATCATCTTGATAAACTAGGTTGGCACTTAGGGTTTCATCAATTAACCAAAACCAAACTAGAGCTTTCACACTACTAATCAAATACAAAATAATCTTAGATCATCAGTGTAGTATGTGCAACAGCCGATGGGGCAAGTTTAGAATCAAATGGTTAATTTTGGCACATCAGGCCAAATATCGTTATCGACTCAAAAAACTAGCGCCATCAGTTCAAAGAATTCGTAGAGGTATAGATCCCAACATTTACAACCAAAGACTTCAAGTAGCAAACCAGCAAAAGACCCAATAGATACAGATTCCACAAGGATATCATAATGGCACATATTACAATACCCTTCATATGATTCCAAATTTAGGGTATCAAGGTACCCAAAATTTTAATCCATAGATGGGTCAACAATTATAGAGAAATCCTAGATTCAAACACTGATGAGTTATTGCTCAGAGTGATCGAGATGACGAAGAATCATTTTGGTTTGAAACCAAAAGGGCAGACCTTTTCGTACAAACGTCCATAATCTAGAGTGGTATGATTTGGTCACTCTTCCTACAAATTATAGGCTCTCAGGATTTGCTAAGTTCATTGGTCAAGATAGCACAAATACAATAGAACATGTTAGTTGGTATCTTACACAGTTGGGCGATGCATCCATTGAAGTGGCTCATTCGAGTTCCCTTCTTCTCCTTGTCCCTATCAGGACCAGCCTTCACTTGGTTTTCATCGTTGCTAGTTAATTCCATTACCAATTGGATTGACCTAGAGAAGAAGTTTCATACATATTTCTAAACTATGATAGGAGAAAAGAAAATCATAGATTTGATGACCATAAGGTAGAGAACTAATGAATCAGGTGTTGACTTTCTTTAGAGGTTCTGAGAGACCAGAAATTTGTGCTTCTCATTGAATCTAATTGATGATCAGCTAGTTGTTTTAGCTATTCAAGGAATGTTGCCAACATGGAGGGAGAAGTTGCATGGGCAAGAGTTTGACAATTTAGGTCAGTTGGCTCATTGAGTGGCAACACTCAATAGCCAATTCTAGAACATGCGCTGAGATACCCAATTCCAAAAGAGTGCCGCAATTGTCAATGCCTATAATCCATATTCAGTTGATGATGACGATGAGGACAATAAAGAAGAAGAGATTGATGTGGTCGAATGGAATTGGGGTAAGAGACAGTGATGGTGCAAAATCCTTGGGAAAAGTTGTTAAAGAGAGCTATGATTTTGACGTAACAAAATCCTTGGGAAAAGTTGTTGAAGAGAGCTATGATTTCAACGTAACAAAATCGAACAAGCTCTTTGATTTCTTGCTTGAGAGGGGACAGATCAAGTTGCCCCCAATCATGTTATGTTACCTCCTGATCAGTTGAAGAATAAAAAGTTCTATAAATTTCATAATGCTACTTCTCAATCTACTATCAAGTGCATAATTCTCTGTCAATATATACAGAGGCCTATTTAGCAAGGGAAGCTTAAATTTGATACACCTCAGAAGATGAAAGTTGATGATAATCCTTTCCCAAGAGATCAGAATATGGTCGATGTTAAGTTCTCAAGGGAAAGACTAAAGTCCTAACATCAACCAGGGAAAAGAAACTGGAACCATTGATCTAAAGATGCAAATATCTATTGATGAATATAGAGAGATTAAAAGGCTTCATGACCAATAGAAGAGCCGATATGAGCAGGGAGAGATGTCAAGGAACGGAGCGATAAGGCCATGTGTCACATCTCAAATTTTGTTGAATAAATGGCAATGATAGAAGGAAAAGGATTATCAACATTAGTTGGAAGAGAAAGAATACCAATATCAGAGGTATGAAAGAAAACAAGCTGAATCACATTGGAATTGTCCTTTCTTTAGACATTATTGGAATGAAGGTTTGAAATTGCCTACTACAAATAATTGCCTATAGTGCAGTGAGCAATATTGGGAGTTTAAGCAATCTCAAGCCAACTGCTGGTCTATCCATGCTCGAGATGAGTATCATCATAATAATCTGGATTAGCACTTAAAAAATAGAAGTGTTCACGATCGGCATGGGAAGTGAGTTGTTGATCAAAATTAGGCTGATTACGAGGAAGCAGAAAATGAGGAAGAATATATTTGGCAGAAAGGGCAATGGTGTCTAGGAGGTTTGACAAGAAGCTAGAAAAGAAGGGTGCAACGCCTAAGAAACAGAGAGTTATAATAGGCTCAGGCATCTGGTAGACCTCAAGTGTGGCGTGCTAAACAAACAACTGATTGGGGTCAACCATCAGCTAATATTCAAATGGCTTTTCTATTGCCATCGGAATTTAGAGCTCTAGTAGACCAAGAAGTCTATTCAGATTTTGATGAATCAGAGTATGAAAAGATAGTTGCCAAGTTGACAGTTATACAACAAGCTATATTCGATAAGCCAATAAAGCATCATCACTTAAAAGCTTTATATGTAAAAGGTTTCATTGATGGGAAGCCAATGAGCAAAATATAAGTGGATGGAGGTGCTTCTATTAATCTTGTGCCTTATACTACTTTTCGCAAGCTTGGCAAGGGACTAGGAGATTTGATTGAGACCGACATGATGCTTAAGGATTTTGGGGGTAATGCATCCAAAACTAGGGGGCAATAAATGTTGAATTGACAATCAGAAGTTAGACTTTGCTCACCTAATTCTTCATCATTGATGGAAAAGGTTCATACAATTTACTCCTTGATCATGATTAGATTCATGCAAATTGTTGTGTACCATCGATTATGCATCAATACTTGATGCAGTGGCATGGAGATGATGTTGAGATAGTTCATGCTGATGATTCTATGAGTATAGCAATAGCTGATCCAACGTATTGGGAACTAGAAGACTTTGAGTGTTTTTCTAGTAAGCTATGGGAAGGAGGCTTCATTAAGATCAATGATGAAAGCCAACAGCTGATCTAAGCAATTAGCTCTAAGAGTTTGTTTCAATGGATAATCCAATAGATGGTACAGATGGTAAACTAGGGCATGGCTTCATGTCGAATCGATGAATTAGAGGAGATAGATATTGGTCCTAGAGATAGGCCTGGGGTGATGTATGTAAATGCTAAGTTGGATCCTAAGTATAAGCAAAAGTTGATAGATTTATTAAAGGAATTTAAAAATTGTTTTGTTTGGGAATACTATAAGATGCTTGGTCTAGATGAATCAATTATTAAACATCGGTTACCAATCAAACCTGGATATCAGCCGTTTAAACAAGCTTCGAGGAGATTTAGCCCAAATGTTCTTGATGATGTAAAAAAGGAGACTATTTACACCAAAATTTGGGAGAAGAACGCGGGAATTCAAAGGCTTCCAAAATTGTGCCCGTCAAGGAATCGATTGCATAAAGATCGATATTAGCTGATTCAAATAAGACTCTTGAATCAGATCTCTTTAGATGATGTCAGCAGATAGCAATGATGAGCTGCAGTTGGCGCCATGAAGCTACATATTGGACTCTACAAAAAGGGAAAGATTAGGGTCCAAGTTATCTTAAATTAGGAATGTTTTCTTCTATGTCGAAGATTGTAACGAGTCATGCTCGAGTAGGATTCATGTTTAGTCTCCTGGTATAGATATCAATCCCTGGCTATTGTAAGGGACACACAATTAATCAAATACAAGTCATTTACTTTTTTCAGCTTCGGACACCCCTTATGAGTAGGACTAGAGTAGATCTTGGTGAGTTCTTTAGCAAGCGGGGCTGCATCGGTCTGGCCGACCTCTGGTTACATCGATCCGGTCAACCTCCACTACTGACTATGGTATAAGCTAGTTATCGATTCTTGTTTAATTCAAGTATGGTTGCATAGATCCTGGTTGACCTCCACTGCTCAAACTAGATTAAGGTCAAGTTATCGGCTCTATCTAAGGGTGGCGTTCCTTCGGATAGATTCATTAAGTTACCGATATTGCTTATTGCTTTCATTATTTATTTAATTATAGCAATATCACTTTGCCCGATTAGGATTGATCTAGATCAGCCTTATATCCTTTTTAACCCATTGTTTATTAATCTAAAATTGATCTAATCTATACTTGAAACTGATGAGTTATGTTGTATCGGCTATTTTATGTCAATCTTGATCGTGCATAGTGTGTGGTTAAGGCATGTCTGATCTTGAGTACATCTATTGGATAGCAAAAACCATTCCATGGCCTGTTATCATGGCCTGTGTTATTTTGCCTCACACCCCTACTGTTAGCACCATGGAGTGGGATTGTTATTTGGTAGATCTATTCCTGATAGGGCATTACCTTAAATGTGTGTTATGCCTGAATCGGCTATTTTAGACGATATCGAGTGCTTTCACCTACAATTCACATCACAAGACTGTTGAAGTAAAGATAGGTTGAAATATATGTTAGACCCATGATCTTATTATTGTATTATGGCCTGCATGATTCTGCCTCATGCCCCACTGATATTAGTAATAAGTTAGGGTCATCGAGTTTATCGCTGTTTCTATGGCCTGCATGATTTTGCCTCATGCCCCACTGGTCATGACGATAGATGAGATCTAATATGTTCATTAGATTTAACTTTGTTAAATAGTTAAATGATGATAGCTGCTTCCTTTATACAAAAAGGATTCGGTTACTTGCAGTCATTGGCTTAGCATAAACTTATTATTGTTAACATCCTATTGCCATTGACTAATATTTGTCTAAATAACGATATTCATCTAGAATGATAACCGATTTTTCTTTCACAACCCCATGAGTTTTGACTAATTTTTTCTTATGAATATGCTGGAATTGACTATTTAGTCTATCTCCTTCCATATCGGCTCTCAGAGCCGCACATTTGGGACTGTCTGGCAACACCAACATGTTGCGCCTTAAATTACTGATTAGCTTTCTCTCCTTGTCAATTGCAGGGTCAAATTGACTGGCAGTTCAGAGTTCATCTGAACAAGCTCAAGGTACTACTATGAATCAGATATAGTATAATCCTAGATCATCAATGCATCATTTGCAATAGTTAGCGAGACAAGGTTAGAACCAGGTGATTAATTTTGGCACTTTAGGCCATATACCATCATCGGCTCAAAAAATAGCACCATCAATTCAAATGATCCATAGAGATATGGATCCTAATGTCTATAACCAGAGACTTCAAGTAGCAAACCAGCAAAGGACCCTAGTGGATAGAGATTCCTCAAGGGTATCATTATGGCACAGATTATAACACCCTTCACATGATTTCAAATCTAGGGTATCAAGGCACATGGGATTTCAATCCACAAATGGGTTAGCAAGTGCAGAGAAATCCAAATTCACATGATGACGAGTTGTTGCTGAAGGTGACCGAGATGATGAAGAATCAGTTTGGTCTGAAGCCAAAAGGGCTGACCTTTTCGTACAAATGCCCATATCCAGAATGGTATGATTTGGTCGCTCTTCTTGCAAATTATAGACTTCCAAAGTTTGCTAAATTCACTGGCCAAGATAGCACAAGCACAATAGAACATGTCAGTCGCTATCTTACACAATTGGGTGAGGCAACAGTTGAGGAGGCCCATCGAGTTCGTTTCTTCTCCCTGTCACTATTAGGGCCAGCCTTCACTTGGTTTTCATCACTACCAGTCAACTCCATTGCCAATTAGGCTGACCTGGAAAAGAAATTTCATACATATTTTTATACTAGGACTAGAGAAAAGAACATTACCGATTTGACAACTATAAGGCAGAAAACTAATGAATCGGGCACTGAGTTTCTTCATAGGTTCCGAGAGAGTAGGAATTTGTGCTTCTCATTAAACTTGGTGGATGATCAACTAGCTGCTTTGGCTATTCAAGGAATGCTGCCAATGTGGAAAGAAAAACTATTGGGACAAGAATTTGTCAACTTGGGTCCATTGGCTCAACGAGTGGCAGTGCTCAATAGACAATTCTAAAGTATGCGCAGAGATACCCGATTCTAGAAGAGTACCACACCGACCAAAGCTTATAATCCATACTCAGTCGATGATGGCTATGAAGATGAAGAAGAAGAGGTTGCCATGGCTGAATGGAATTGAGGCAAAAAGACAGTAATGGTACCAAATCCTTGGGGAATAGGAGTTGAGGAAAGCTATAACTTTGACGTCACAAAATCAGACAAGCTCTTCGATTTCTTGGTTGAGAAGGGATAGATCAAGTTGCCTAATAAACATGTTATGTTGCCCCTAATCAGTTGAAGAATAAGAAGTTCTGCAAGTTCCATAACGCTACTTCTCATTCCACTAATGAATGTAGAATTTTCCAACAACATATACAGAGGGCTATTCAGCAAGGAAGACTCAAATTTGATACACCTCGAAAAATGAAAGTTGATCATAATCCTTTCCCATGAGATCAAAATATGGTAGATGCTAGGCTGCTCAGAGGAAAGACTAAAGTCCTAACATCGACCAAATCAAGAGAAGCTGGAACAGTCAATTCTGAGAGGCAAATATTGGTCGATGAATATAGGGAAATTAAAAGACGTCGTGACAAGCAAAAGAGCTGATATGAGTAGGGAGAAACGTCAAAAGAAGGGGCGACAAAGCCACAAGTTACATCTCAAATTCTATTGAATAAATGGCGGCAGCAGAAGGAAAAGGATTATCAGCATTGGTTAGAACAGCAAGAATACTAGCATCAACAGGAAAAAGAGAGGTATGAAAGAAAGGAAGCTGAATCACATTGGAATTGTCCTTTCTTCAGACATTGCTGGAATGAAGGTTTGAAGTTGCCTACCAGGAGTAACTGTCCAAAGTGCAGCGATCAGTATTAGAAGTTTAGGTAATCTCAAGCCAACCGTCGGTCTATCCATGCTCAAGATGTATATCATCATAATAACATGGATTCGGCGCTTAAAAAATGGAAATGTTCATAATCGGCTTGGAAAAAGAGTTGTTGATCAAAACTAGGTTGATTATGAAGAAGAGAGTAATGAGAGAGAATATGTTTGGAAGGAAGGCTAATGATGCCTAGAAGGTTTGACATGAAGCCAGAAGAGAAGGGTGCAACGCCTAAAAAATAGAGAGTTGGAATAGGCTCAGGCATCCTAGTAAACCTAAAGTATGGCGTACTAAGCAAACAGCCGATAGAAAGCAACCATCAGCTAATATTCAAATGGCTTTTCTGTTGCCATCAGAATTCAGAGCTCCGATAGATCAAGAAGTTTATTTGGATTTCAATGAATCAGAGTATGAAGAGATAGTTGTCAAGCTGACGGTTATACAGCAGGCTATATTTGATAAACCAATCAAGCATCGGCACTTAAAGGCTTTATATGTAAAAGGTTTGGTTGATGGAAAGCCGATGAACAAGATGTTGGTAGACGGAGGTGCTTCTGTTAATCTTATGCCTTACACCACTTTTCATAAACTTGGCAAGGGACTAGGAAATTTAATTGAGACTGACATGATGCTTAAAGACTTTAGAGGTAATGCGTCTAAGACCCAGGGGACAATGAATGTCAAACTAACAATCGGGACTAAGACTCTACTCACCACATTCTTCGTCATTGATGGAAAAGGGTCATACAGTCTACTCCTTGGTCGTGATATCCATCGACCATTAATCAGTGTTTGATTCAATGGCATGGAGATGATGTCGAGCTAGTTCCCGCTGATGAGTCTGTGAGTATCGCAATAGCCTGATCCAGTCTTTTGGGAACTAGCAGACTTTGAATGCTTTTCTGGCAAGTTATGGGAAGGAGGCTTCATTAAAATCAGCAATGAAAGCTAACAGCTGATGCAAGCAATCGGCTCTGAGAGTTTGTTTTAGTAAATAGTCACGGCTTCACATCAGCCATTAGATTAAGGGAGAATAAGCATTAGTCCTGGAGATGGGCTTAGGCCAATGTATGTGAACACTAAGTCGAATCATAAGTGCAATTTAAAGTTGATATATCTATTAAAAGAAGTTCTATTTCACTTAATGAGATGCTTGGCCTGGATTGATCGATCATTTAACCTTTGGTATGAAAAGTTCTGGTGCAATCTATCAATAGCGATCGACGAAAAATATTTAAAGGGATGTTATCCTAGCATTTGATCAACACTTGATAGCCGACTCGTTTAGTCATCGGCTCTAATAGCCGGTACCGGAAGGTATTGCCTCTAGTTCAAAAATAAAGATCTTTGAATATATAAAAGCCGATATGATATGTATCACCTCCAGAGCAAAAATGAAAACAAAGACATTCATGACACATACAGGGGCATTGCACTAAGATACATTCATGAAAGAATTGAAGGTTTCATTCATCAGTTTGCCCTAAGTACAGACTAATCAAAGACCTTGTTCACCACATCCTGAGCAGATGTGATGTCCACAATGGCCTCTGCCACTATGATGAATTCTTTGAGCTAGTCCTCATGTTCCTCAGGGACATTGCCCATTAGGAAGCCAGTCTCCATGGCGTGGAGCTCATACCCGGTCTAGACTTGCGCCGCGGTCAGCGCCATCGACATGCCATGATGAACACCAGTGGAGGGCGATTTCCTGAATGTGGGCTAGGATATCTTGGAGGCGAAGCATCGATGAGGGGACCCTAAGCATTGACAGTGTCCATGGCCACATTCGCTGTTAGTTGGAGGGACTCCAACTGCACTGTTAGGGCTAATGATCATAGAGAATAGAAGAACTATCAAGATAAAGACAATGGAAATTAGAATAAAAATGTTCATAGAGCTCATCTTACCTACCACCACAGCGTCAGACTTAGCTAGCCGTGCTTGAGCAGCACTAGCTTCCTCCTCGGCCATATGAAGGGCCGCTTGGAAGACCCTAAGACAAATCTCAAGCTGGCCATTTTTCTAAGTCACCTTAGAATAGCGATTCTAGGCCGCCCTCCACTATCGGAAGAAGCATCGGGCATCATCGCTGTTGTATGAGTCAGAAGAATCCAACGACGAGGCTGGCGCAGAAGATGCAGCATCAAAGGGCTCACTAACCCTAGGAAGAGGATGGAGACTGTCATTCAAAATGAATCTAGACAAATCAGAACAGTTCATCGTCATAAGCAGAAGATGTCGATCTCACTTCATGCGTCGGAGGCGCTGATTCACCGGCATGTTCTCCTCCAGAACCTCCTCCACCATGCGCTTGCCACAGTTCTCCTCGCTGGCCATGAAGTTGATCGGATCTATAGGAAGGGATGAAGGCCGCTATAGAGTTCTACGAGAGCGAAGAAAAGCAAAGGAACATGAGTGGTTGTGAAGTGCGGATGTGTTCAAGGCTAGAGCCCTCAGCTAGTATTTGAAGCCACGGAATGAAGAGGTGGACACCTTGGGATGTGGAAAAGGCAACCACAATTAATAGGAGGTGAAGCGCTACCTCACTAATACCGAGGAGAATACGGCACCGAGTGACTAAGGATAGAAGATCGAATGACTCTCTTAATAAAGGCCATGTTTTCAGACCCAAATGGATTAAGATCGGGAGTCTAGAATTGGCTATTTTCAAATCAGCTCTTTAGCCAAAACAAAGAAAAAACATAGTGAGACAACAGAAAGTATGGTTGTCATTGGTGCTACATAAAACATATGTTGATACACAAATTACAAGTCTAGAACATCCTAGATCGCTTTCAACACTTCTAGCCGAATAACATTGGCTTCTGCAATTTGTTGTTTATCTTCTTTGGCTGATCTAGGAATGCTCTTGAGGCTACTTTGGATGGCTCTACCTTCTCTGACCTTGGCCAGCAGTTCCTATTTCTTTTGTTGGATGGCATTAGGTATTTGAGCTAGGGTGGACTTATGACGATTAATGGTAGCCTTCATGTTTTCTAGCTCCTTCTCAAGTTCTGCATGCCTAGCTTCTAGTTGAGACAATTCTAGGTTAATACTGAGGGAGGAGTTCTTCATGTGATCAATCAACGGTGATAGTTCTTTAGCCTCTTGCCTGTTAGAGTACCCCTTGGCTAATAAAGTTTCATGATCAAATAGATTCCTCTAAGCTTGTTTCACCTTCAGGACCTGATCTTCAAAGATAGAAAAAGGAGACAAGACTCTAGAGAGAGGTAGGGATGGATTACCCTTGATGGCCAAGAAGACTCTATGCATTTGATCAGTGTCTTGGACCAAATTGGCTATATTTTTCTCAAACATTGGCAGAACATATCTTAGCTGATTATTGGTCTCTTCTAGCAAGGTTTCCTTGGAGGAAGTGGCTGACAAACTGATTTCATCTTCATGAAAATACTCCTCAAGATTGAAAGAGTAACTCAGGGCTAGAAGATTGAGTGCCTATGTATAAGGAAATCTTGATTGGGAGGCTTAAATCAGTTTATGACAAATGGATGGCAAAGAGGATATAGTACCTTCTCTGCAATAGCCTCTATCTAAAAAGAAGGAACAACTGATGATGCACCAATAGCATATGGTTGAATTGGCTCTAAGCTTTCAACATTGGTATCTGCAATGTCAAATTTTAGTTCATAATTATTGCTGAAGAATAAAAGGGACGTTTAACTTCCTTACCATCAGTTGCATGCTGAGCTGGGGAGTCAACAGGATCACCTTCGATGCCAATAGGATCATTAAGTGGACTGTTAGGCTCCTGCTCTTATGTAGGTGTTTCCTCAGGAAGTATCTAGCATGGTAAGAAGCCAGATGAAGAATGGAAACTGAGTAGCTCAAAAGGTTAAAGAAAATGCTCTGACAAATATCAGGGATAAAACTCACATATTCTGCTGTTATGGAAGCATCGGTTATTTCAACTGAAATTGGCTCCTTTTGAGGATTAGCCGATGGGGGTTTAGTTGGTGCTACATCAAATGCCTAGGATAGCAGTCCCGCACCTAGAGCTGGTTGGGACACAATGCTCGATAGTTGTGAAGAGACAAGATCAGTAGTTGAATATCATTTTTGAGAAGGAGATAAATTCTTTATCTAAGTAGCTGATGGTCTCATTCTACGGAGTCTCTTCCCTCTGGGTTATCCCTTGAGTTGTTGAAAGCTCTAGTTTGGTTTTGGTGAATTGATGAAACCCTAAGTGCTAACCTAGTTTATCAAGTGATCATGACATAGGTAGCACACTTCAAGTAGAAGAAGCTAATGAAGATCATAGCATGACAATTGTGATAGCATGGAGATGATCAAGGGCTTAAACTTGAAGAGAAGAAAGAGAAAAACAAAAAGCTCAAGGCAAAGGTATAACTTGTAGGAGCTATTTTGTTTTAGTGATCAAGACACTTAGAGAGTGTGATCACATTTAGGTTTGATAGCCGTACTATTAAGAGGGGTGAAACTCATATCGGAATGCGGTTATCAAAGTGCCACTAGATGCACTAACTCATTGCATATGCATTTAGGATCTAGTGGAGTGCTAACACCCTTGATAATATTTGTGAAAATATGCTAACACATGTGCACAAGGTGTATGCAGGGTTGAGATGGATTTGGCGCTTTCGAGAAAATGAAATGTCTATTTTCTATTGCGCCAGATGCAAATTCTTGGTGGTTGGCACATTGGAGCAAGGGTGGAGAAGATAGAAGTGAGAACAGAGCTGATGCCAGCGTCGGTCTAGTGACCGGACGCTGAATCTAGAAGCACCGGACGCTAACTGTCTATGTCCGGTCATGTTGACTGTCGGTACAGTGGCTAGGGTTTACCACCGGATGCTGGCTATGTCCGGTCGAGGTGGACCAGACATGTCCGGTCTAGGAAAACCAGGTTTTGACCCTTACTGTACTCGACCGGACACTAAGGTTCTAGCGTCCGGTCAGTTTTAACCGGACGCGTTCGGTCGAGGTCGGTACCTTACTAGAAACGACCGGACGCTGAGGTTCCAGCGTCCGGTCAGTTGAAGCTGCTACGTCCGATCAGTGTCATAGCCGTTGAATTCTGATGAACAGCATTTGAAGCTGGTGACACATGGCGTCCATCGGGTGACCGGACGCTGAGGGCTAGTGTCCGGTTAGTATGACCGGAGCGTCCGGATCAGAGTGCGTTTTGCCCAGTGAAGGGGTATAACGGCTCTATTTGATTAGGGCTCTATTTATAGCCCCATGGCTAGCTCAAGGGATATCTCTTGCACATTTTCATTGACATAGCAACCTTATGAGCCTAGCCAAAGGACTCCCACTCATCTACATCATTTATTCATCATCATAGTGAGATTGGGAGTGATCCAAGTGCATTGCTTGAGCGATTGCATCTAGAGGCACTTAGTGATCATGGTTTGCTGTAGATTTCACATGTTACTCTTGGTGGTTGCCGCCACCTAGATGGCTTGGAGCAGTGAGGATCGTCGAGCAGAGGTGGTGATTGTCTCTGGCTCCGATCGTGGTGATTGTGAGGGGTTCTTGACCTTTCCCCGGCGGAGCACCAAAAGGTACTCTAGTGGATTGCTCGTGGCTTGTGTGATCCTCATCTTGTGTTGGTTGTGCAGCACCCTATTGAGGGTTTGGCGTGTGAAGCCAATTAGCGCATGAACCTCCAAGTGAGTGAATCGCCACAACGAGGACTAGCTTGCCAGCAAGCAAGTGAACCTCGGTAAAAACCATTGTCTTCATCATTGATTCCGAGGTGATTGGTCATCATTGTTATTCATATTCGTGATTGATTGGTTCATTCATCTACACGGCGGTATAACCCTCTTGATCACTCTCTTTACTTTACCACAAACTAGTTGACAAGCTCTTTAGTGTAGCTAGTTGTGAGAGCTTGCATGCTTGGTTGGTGTGACTCTTTAGTTAGCCTTTGAGAGCACACTAACATAGGGTAGTGTCATTGCTCTTGTGTGAATTGACACTTTCTAAACTAGAATTGTGGTAGGTGGCTTGCATTTTGAGTAGGCTAGCGCAACACTCGCTTTGCCTCATAATTGTCTAACCATTTGGTTAAGTGTTGTTGTAGAAATTTTTATTAGGCTATTCACCCCCCTCTAGCCATTAGGACCTTTCAGCTGTCTTGCACTTTGAAGATTGATATGTTATGAAGGTGGAGGCAGCATGAGTTTTCATCAACTTCTTCAGTGAAGGTGCGACCGATCCCATTCTTGAAACTAGGCATGGTGGTTGATAGTCTATAGGACGCCCCTTCCTATCCAAGCTTGGGGGATCAAATTCAACATCCTAAAAAAATTGGTTAGAATAGTTGGCAAGGGGACTCATTGAATAATATTCTTAAGAAGAGATAAAAGGTTACCTCATTGTCAGAAGTGAATTCCCCATCCAGAGCTATGCACAAAGGGTGGACTAACCCACCAAAAAGATGGGAGTGTCATTCTTGCCACCAGGAGTCAAAAAGAATGGAAGAGAAGCTAACACAGATCTAGTCATGCAAGCAAAGGGAAGGAAGATCTGATCCCAAACAGAAGACTCTAGAAGCTTCCATTACCTCACTGATATCTTCTCTTGGCTTCAGTATGTTTTTGAAGAACAATTGAGGGGGAAGTTGACCAAAACCAAACTGGTGAGCTACAAAGGACTAGTGATAGAACTCATAAGTTGGAAGATTGCATGGAAGGAAGGAGACTGTGGCCATCTTGCCACAACCATGGTGAAATTCGGCTAAAAGAATGTAGGTCTTGATGAAAGAATTAAAGATTATAGCCGCTGCCTCGTCCGAATAGCCTGATTCAAATCAGAATTTGAATCAGCTCATTGTTCTCATCCTCATTATATGGTAGCCAAGTCAGGATGCCTGCATCCAATCCTCTAGTAAAACTTTTTGAAGAGATGGCCAATATTGATATTGATTGTTATGGCCGATGCAGCCTCACCATAACTTGTATGCTGATGGGTTCTTCCTTCTTCACCTCTATATTCCTCATCAAAGTTGGAGGAAGGGAAACTTAGGTTTCTGAGATCAAGCCTTACAATCTTGTGCATGTACAAGTTATGCCATAGTTGTATCAACCACCAGGGGCCACTGATAGCATGCACTGGTTCATTTTTCAGTAATTAGGTAGATGCCTGATACATTAGATGATAAGTGGCTCCTAACAGATACTTTCCGAGAGGGATGTCCTTGCCTACTGCTAGATGCTTGGCCATGAGTTTATGATTGTAAGTCTGCCCACAAGATGGTCCACATTAGATGAATCTCTCAAGCCACATGTTCAGAAAGGCTACATAATCCCTTTCACTAACATTTGATTCGTCTCCGATATGGTTTAGAATGTAACTGGCCCATCCTATACAGTCTGATATCTTGGCTAATTTCTTGGATCCAGCACTCAAGTACTCATAAAGCTGCATTGATCTAGTAATTCTCAGGCCGGTCAACATGTAAACATCGACTAGGGTAATGGTTATTGGACCATGACCAAATACAAAAGCATTAAGGGCATTGGACCTAGAAATAAGATGTGGAAATCAAGAGTGAATCATTCCTCTCTATCCCGGACAACGAGAGCATCAAGCATTGATTCAAATCATAAAGCTCCCAATCTCCACCCTTTTTCTTAGACACCCTACGAAACCAATTTCTCCATCCCTTTGGCATTTTGGGCCAATTTCTGAAGGGATTTTGGTATTACAAGAGGACAAATCCACTGCTAGACTATTTGAAGGGAATTTGGTTGGTTTCTTGACAGATGAAATCAGATGGATCATGATCACACATAGGCCCAAGAAAATAAACATTAGGAGTAATAGCTGATGGAATCAAGATTTCGTTCTTCATTTCCTAGAAATCGGATAAAATAAATTTGAGGACAAAGGAAATATAGGGTAGCGACTGATATTTTGAGGATGGGAATTTGAAAGCATACCTTGTGGACGTGGTTGCTGGTCGCCATTACCGCCGAGATAGATGTGAATCTAAGGAAGACTGCTTGAATAAGAGCTTAACAGGGCGGAAGATTTGCTACGGTTGAAGCTTTGGCGATGGCGGCGTTGGCTGTTGAGATTTGCTCGAGAAAGAACGGGAAAGCAAACAAGTCAAGTGAGTCAGAAAGGATACTATTGGGACATTATATAAGACTCGGCCTAGGAAGTTAGGAGTCGTGCGTATATCTTGGAACAAACCGATTACAGCATGGTAAATGGATAAATAGAAATTTTGGAATAAAATCACTTTTATCCCAAAATTGGGGGGTATGTGTTTACACCAAAATTTGGGAGAAGAACACGGGAATTTGAAGGCTTTCAAAATTGTGCCCATCAAGGAATCAATTGCATAAAGATCGATATTAGCTGATTCAGATACGACTCTAGAATCTAATCTCTTTGGATGATGTCATGTAACGCCCCAGAGTCCAAATGGCTCAGATCCACTCTGCACGCTGAGCGAACCACACCTACCACCATCCCACTTACGCTTTTGTCCTTGCTTCACATAAAAGGATTAACCCGAGGATGGTGGGATGAACTCTTGAAGCCTTATATATTGGTCTGTCCCACCTTTAACAACCAAGGTGGGACTAAACTCTCCACAATATCTCATTAACATGCGTATGGGCCAATATGGGCCAAATTCCAAACTAGGCCGGATGTCACATACACCCCCTCAAAGGAATCGACGTCCTTGTTGGCCCAACACACCCACAACCAGGCAAACGATGACCAGGAACGTTCCCTCTTAGCACATGCAACTATGCGCCCAATGCCGGCACATGTGCCATGCCGTGCACCCCGTATGGCCTACACGCGTAATGAACCCCATGTCCACGCCCCTGGCCCACACATGCCCGTGGCCATGAAGGTTGGCTCGGATACCATTTGTAACGCCCCAGAGTCTAAACGGCTCAGATCCACTCTACACGCTGAGCGAACCACACATACCACCATCCCACTTATGCTTTCGTCCTCGCTTCGCATAAAAGGATTAACCTGGGAATGGTGGAATGGACTCTAGAAGCCTTATATGTTGGTCTGTCCCACCTTTAACAACCAAGGTGGGACTAAACTCTCCACAATATCTCATTAACTTGCATATGGTCCAATATGGGCCAAATTCCAAACTGGGTCGGATGTCACAGATCCGAACTCCTTATAGTTCACCAACTCGCAACACTCTTAGTTTGGCTACCCCCCTTAAGAAGAGATGAGATAGGGGCACCAACATCCAACATGTAACTTTCTTCATGGTGTATTATCATCCTCTGACATCCCAGAGAGCTTGTGGACATAGATAAGAATAAGAAAAATTGATCCTTCCCATAGATAGAAAACAGCAGCGCACAAAAACATCCATATATCGAGTTACGTTTATCCAATAAAGTTGCATCTTAAACCGTTGGAAAGCTTATAAAATTCCCCACAACTTTCTTTTAGACCACTTCTTTAGATTCTGTAGTTAACTTGCTCGAAATCTTTGCTCAACAAAAACTATTCCAGATTCTAGACAGCGCAGATGTATCACCTTGTGATTTTCATATCTGCCAAACCAGAACATCTATCAAGGTGAATCTTGCGGGAAAAGACAAATCTTGAAGTCTGCATTCACCCAGAATTTTCTCAGAATTTTTTGTTGCCTAGAGGTTGGAGACATAGGCCATAGAAGTCAGACTGCTCTAGAAGTAAGAAAGCAGGAAACAAGAGAAAGAGAACACAAACTATTTATTTTCATATCCCTTATACCTTAAACCTTTAATATAAATGAAATTGTGAGCATAACCCACAAATTCACTTCACTCATTACAAAGATCCAACTCAACCATAACATAAATATAAACCATTCAAACATGAAATACAAGCTCGTTACTAATCATTCCTTCTAGCTACTTGGTAGACATTCTTAGGGGAAAACTTCTTAACATGGCTTTAGAAATTTGAATAGAGGTGAGACTAGAAAGTTTGCAAGAGATCAAGAACAACAACTCAAGGAGATAAGAAAGTATAGCTCAAAGGGAGTTATCAAGGAGAGGAGACAATAGGTCAAGGATTGGAAATATTTAATTCCATGAGTCAAGGAGGTGGAGAAATAGTTTTATAGTAAAATAGGTTTTTACAAATGACCAGTGCTGACTAGGCTTGCGTCCTATAGTCAGCATTGCTCTGATACCACTTTGTCACACCCGGTTTTAAAGACAAAACCAGGTACACACTATATGTGAGCCCAGGAAGTCAAATCTCACATATAGCCACAAATAAGGGCAATATCAATAGACAATGCTTAAATACATAATATATTAGTATAAAGAATATAACCTTAGAGTATAGATAGCGGAAAGATGACTCCGATCTTTAGGCAAAGACTCCAAATCCACAGGGATGACTAACTGGTTGATAACAAGCCTAACTCCTCCAGACTAGCAATCTGTTATGCATCCGGGGTTTTCATTGGATGTAAAGCAAGTGTAAGATCACCATGCTTAGCAAGTATATCAAAGGGACCTATGAGGCTCAAAAGGCTTGACACTGTTTGACTATGGTTCGTAATTTTAGTTGATCAAGTTTTAGCATCCTGTATTACTACTTTAGTGTACAATCCCAATCCCCAAGTGATATTAAAGTATAGTCAAGTTTATCTTAATTCCCAACCATCCACCATCCATAGTAACCACTAATCTTGAAGGATCCAGACTGCTCATATCTGTGAGCACGGCTATTATAGCAGTTCAAATATTTATGTAGAAATTGTACATCTTTACCCATTGAGCCATGATGCCCAATACCAGAGTTTACAAGACCCACTACACCTCTACCTAGGAAGTGTGGCAGGGTTTCACTATGAAACCCTTAGCTACTTGGACTAACAAGTCATAGCTACTAAGGAGTGGCACACGTGGGCAACGCAGCACGGTACACACATCCTAGCAGAAAAAGGAAAGATACCCTCTTACCCTTACTAGAAGCTACAAATGAGCTAGTACAATCTAGTTAACAGGTTAAAGTCAGAGCCATATGACACTCGGGGTTGTACGGAACCTCCTGGGTTGCTGCTTTAAGATTAAGTCCTTATGGAGAGGCACTAGAGTACTCAACCCCGTACTCTAGCCCCTATCTGTTGCTAAAAAGCTTCATGTTATCATATTGCATAATGGCTTTAGTCATATTTAACTATTATTCTATGTTCAGCACCGCAGCATCTATCTTAAATGCATACCCAAACCCTAGGTAACAAGGATATGTCGTATAAGTATTCATCTAGGTAAAGTCTTTAAGGGTATATCAAATTAGACACATGCAAGAATATGAAGTGTAATAATTCATAGGTACAAGGGGCCTTTGGTACACTTGCCTTAAATACCGATCCTTCGGTAAGCTATAATCTTCAATATCCTTCATCTTCTTCTGGATCACCACGTATATCTCACCGACTGGACGTAATCGTAGAACACCACACAACATCCATACACATACATGCATAGCATACAATTGCATATATATCAGAATAATACACCAATCATAGAAAAATAAGGAAAAGAGTTTGAAATATGATTCTACACATTGCTACGAGCACACAGACGAAAGAGGCACGCTAATGAGAGCTATGGTTGAAAAGATACATCTACAGGAAGATTTTGCTTATAAAACGGAAAACCATAAGCTTTAAACAATATACTAAAAAAGTGGAATCATCGCTACAATCATGAGAACGCAAGAATCACCGATAACGGAACTATTATTAAAAAGAAACGATTATCAGGATTTTATATTACAAAAGAGAGAAAAAGCCTATATGCTTGATTTATTTTAATTGAGCAAAACTATATGAAGCATATTAATTCAGATTACATAAAATCACATTTTATTTTAAAAGTCGAGTTGAACTAGTCATATTTTATACACAAACATGCACATATCATTTAATCAAATTAACTTTGACTTTGCAAGAGAAAAATGCATATGAAAGCATCTTAACTGACTTTATATAAATCATGTTGAAACTAAGCAAATTATAATTAATAAATACATATTTAAGTTGACATTAAGTAACAAGTAATTATAAAAAGGTAGATACTGTCCTAGATTGCTGTTATTTAGAAACAAGTTTACGTAATCATTAATTAAATTAATATTTAAATTATAATATTATGAACATGGGACGGTGATAAACATTGCTACTAACGCGTACCTTACTTTGGCACGATTTAACACGACAAGAACGAAGTTAACCCTATGTAGTTGCTTTTAATTAAAATCTATTGTGTGCCAGAACCACCCAATTTATATAAGATCAAGTATGGTTGTCCCCATTTAGCATGTTGACGCACATATACTTTCACTCATATAAGCCCGATAGTCCGCCGAGTGTCACGAAGGACCTCGGTAAATCAACATCACAACCAAGATCGCGTGATTAAGCAAATACACATCACATACGTAGGGTTGCAGCGAAAATAATATTACGAATGGGTTCATAAATAATAGTACAAGTTTGGGTTTCAAAACCGCTTAGTGAAAACAACATAGCTTCCAAATGATTGCATTAATATAAGTTCCAAATACATTGCTAGTATAAGTGACATCCTCAGACAAAAGCATATAGATGAGAACTAAATATAGAGTCACCGAGCCCACTGGTGGTTAGCCACCATTTTCAACAGGATGAGAACTTCACCTGCAACATGGTCGGATAAACCCTGAGTACTCGAATGTACTCAGCTAGACTTACCCATCATAAACCAAAAATAAATGACACCAAGGAGTATGCAAGGCTTTATCAGTGGATCTTGCTAGATAACCTTTTTGCATAAAGCTTGAGTAATCATTATCATTATTCACCTATACTAGTAGTGACTTTTAGCCATTACCTACCATCTATATTAGCACCTGTACTAATCAATCACTTGATTAAGTTGCAAACAATAATAACCATATCAGGTATTTCATGGCTCATTATCATTATCATCATCATCATCATTATTTAATCATATCTTTAATTTTAGTGAATCTACGTTACCGCTGCTCAGTCAAGTTCTCACTATTCGGGAGAGATGGCGATTCGAATCGATTCCTATCCAGCTGGAGAGGTATTCCTAACACAAACCCTGCTTCCCCCGTTAGGGTTGCAATCAAGTCACCTTTGGTACAACTTAGGAGAAAAAAAAGAAAAGTCACAGGTCTAGATAGCGCCGCATTCCCAAGGGTGACACTCTGCCAGGAAGTGCAGGACTTTTAAACACCTGACCCCTTGGACTCATGCCAATGTCCCCAAGCACATCCTTACTTCCTCCAGAATGTGCACGTCCCCCCAGTTCCTGGCCTGAGTCAAACTACTAGGCTTCGCGGTCGGAACAACTTGTTCGGCCAGCTAAGTGTTAGACTGCATTCAACATGACATGCGGACATATAGCGAATTGGTCCTTAAACAATACAGACCGGGATAGGTTCACACCCAAGACCTCCACGCCTTGTTGCTGCAATACCGTCATCCCGTCTAGTCTCTTTTCATTATTAACACATGGTTCTTTTCCATGATAGCAAATATAGCCAACCGTGACCAGAGCTCATCCTACATCTCGCAGGTGATAGGAAATCACCTGACTTCTACCGGTCTAAGCATAGCTAAGCATCATTCGATCCTACACTTAATTAGGATTCATAGGATTTTATCTGGACAAGGTAAGGATATAATGCATAAATTGGTTCCAACCAATTCCTATACTTAATGCATCATCAACAATAAAAGATACTCAAGATATTTGTAAAAACATGGGAGACTTAGAAAGCTCTAGGGCTTGCCTGGAATCCAACACTAGGTTAGTGTTTGTTAGACAACACTCGCTAAGTCCTTCCATCTTCAGGATAGGTTCACCATGCACCTTCCTGGGGTTCAGCTCCAACATCCCAACCGACATGTGGTTCATCTAGCATACCTAATTGAGATACACGATGCAAGAACATGAATGCAGGGAATGGTAATAAAAGATGCATCACATAAAAACATTCAAGACAAGCACAAGGCTACACCACATGACTTGAGTACTTAGAGAGCAAGCTATTCACATCAAGTCCAACATAGAGATAGCAAGTACATCAAGCATGGCATATTAGTTTACTTAAGTTCTATTCAAATCACTTTAACTTACCAAGTTTAGACAACCTAATATACAATTGCTCATCTTCAGTTAAGGACCTAGCACCTAAACTGTGGGGGTATTAACCCCTATACCCTTATGGCTAGGCTTGGGCCGGCCCGGATCAGGGGGTCTGGCCCACTAGAAGACGACGCGTGACCCAGCCAACCTGTTTGGAATCCTGCGCAAGGAATCAAGATAGATTTGGAGATCAAGCAAGATCCTAGTCAGTTAGAATAGGAATCCTTATCCGGCCACCTATGGCAATTATAACTGGCTAGGATTAGTTTCCAAATCTGTAACCTTGCCCCCAGACTATATAAGGTGGGCAGGGGACTCCTCTAAAAAACATCTCTCATTGACATACAACAATACAATCAGACGCAAGACATAGGTATTACACCTTTATGGCGGCTGAACCTGGATAAAATCTTGTGTCTGTCTTGCGTCACCATCTTGTTTGTAGCTTGCGCATCTGTCTGCCAATAATCTACTACCTTGGGCATACCCCTAGGTAGACTGCCGACCATATTTTGTCGATAGTGGCACGCCTGGTAGGGGGTATGCGTATTGCTCTCTAGGCAAACAAGATGGTCATCATCCCCATTTCCATGGCAATGCCGAACGGCCTCACGTTCACCATTGGCCGGATCACCTAGACCACCGGCTCCGACCACTTCATCGCCATGACCCCAGAGGAGGTGCGGGTTCAATCTGCGCTAACCATTGCTTCACCTACATTGGCTATGTCTCCGACCATGGTGGATCTGGCTCTGACCACAGTGGATCTGGCTCCGACCATGCTAGTGTCGTCTTCAGCCACGCCAACAACCTGTCATCCGCTTCCTCGCTACAAAAGGAGGTAGATCGACAACACCAGCTTGCTCAACTCCATCGATCGGGTCAGCACCAAACTTGCCGAAACCTGGCTCTGGTAAGTTCAATTCAAAGTCAACCTAATGAGCAGGTAACTATGACCCATAATAGATCTACCCAACCAGCTTGGGCCAGTCGTCCTGCACGACTCGGTACGGATCTTGTGGTCACATCTACTCCTAAAGGGCACTCCGTTTGTTGCCGGCCAGCCCCTACGATGGGTCTCTGGCTCTCCAAGTACAATGCCTCAATGGAGAACCACCAGGTCTAGCCCTACGGCCTGTGCAACTTTGTCAACATGGTCCGAATTGAGGATTATCAAGAAGGATCGGTCCACATAGTTCAAGAGGGTGGCTCAAGCTCCTCGTCCAGCATCGCATCTAATGCCTCCGTTCACACCAAGCTCCAGCATCATGATGATGAAGGCATTGAATATGATCTGGATATCCTAGACCATGCCTCGGGATTCCCATGATTCCCATCCTTCCCACCAAGGCGAGGAGACTTGATCAATGTTGTCAGTAATGATGAACCACCGGCAGTCGGTGAAATAGAACAAGAAAGGCTAGCACATGAAGCACACAATAGTGACCAGTTCAATCGCCGACAAATCAAAGCCGAGGTAGAAGAGGAGGCCTGATGCATAAGGGTCCAGCCACGTGACCTTAACAATGCCTTTGATAGGGTGGGGGACAAGCAGGTCTTCTGGACTCCAAGCACCAACATAGCTATTGCTATGGCGATAATGCAACAACTACCCAACACCCTAGAAACACAGGCAGTTCGTGATGATATACAAGCTTACCTGACGACTGCTATGGCCCAGACCATAGAGATTGTAAATCAAGTCTGGGCTCCATCCATCTCGGTCGAATCAAGCCACAGCTGCCAGTACTCAAGTTGCTCACAACCACCCAATCAACATGGCTCACGTAACAACGACCCATTAGATGACCATCAAGGCAGAAATGGTGGCCATGATGGTGGTCGGGACGACAACCACCGTTAGGATGACAACCGCCGCGACTTTCAGGACGACAACCACCGGGACAACCATGATAATCGCCACGATAACCATGGTCATAGGGTTAATCAGGGTTGCAACCGAGATCACCATGATGGCAATAATGATCTCTGCCATTACCTCAGAGAACGTGATCTATGCGATCGCATCAACCAAAGAGCCAACGATCGTGCATCCCATGAAAGCTATCATTGTATGGAATATGATACTGTCCATGGCCCTCTGGGGTTGAAGCAGTTCACTCCGCACCTTCGCCAAGTCATATGGCCCAAAAACTTCAAGCTCGAGAAACTTCAGAAGTACGACGGCAAGGAGAACCCTAAATTATGGGTCATGCTCTATGAAACTACGTGCAGATCAGCCATGGATGATGAGCATGTCATGTCTAACTACTTCCTAGTCACTATTGGCCATGCAAGTCACCAATGGCTGGTTAGCTTGCCGGTGAACTACTTTGATTCTTGGCAAGAGCTCAAGCAAGCTTTCATCGACAACTTTATTGCTACTTGCGAGCAACCCGGCAACAAATATGATCTGTAGCGGATTCGAGATTGGAAAGATGAGCTACTACATGCGTACATCTGGTGTTTCTTAGAGATGCGCATCGAGGTCCCATCAATCTCCGACAACAAGGCAATCGAGGCTTTGTGACAGAACCGACCAATTATACGAAATTAAGTAAGAAAATCATCTATCAGAGCAGACGATTGAACAAACTTAAGCCCGTATAACCCGGTAGTCCGTGAAATCATGAAGGATTTCAAACCAACTCATGTCCCAGCCATGATCGTAATAAGTTTAGCGGTCACCATCACAAATTACATAAAAGTTCGCATCACAGATACATCAGAGTTTAAACATACTTATTACAACCCAGTTCGAATAAAAGTAGCGGAAGTCATTTGTTCAAACCACACACACTCACACGGAGTTTAAATATAGTGCCAGCGAATGATCATCTCCAGCAAAAGCATCAGATGAGACGTAAGGAATGACCATGCCCATGGTCCTAAGCATCACCCATCGCAGGATAAAGGCAGTTGATACAGTAGCCGTAATACATCTGCCCATCTGCAACAAGTGGGAATAAAACCCTGAGTACGAGAAGGTACTCAGCTAGACTTACCCGACATAACCGAAAATAAATGACACCAAGGATTATGAAGGGCTTTATAGTAGGGTAGCTGACTCATTTGCAAAAAGAAGCATTTTTAGCATTTCGAGAACCTTTAGAAAAGCATTTTTGCCAAGTTAATTATTATTAACCTGTCGACTAGATTTGCACCTATACTAGAGTAAACATGTGATTAAGCAGATAATGATAACCAATGATCATTAAACAACTTCCATACTGTCATATTCATTATAACTGTCCAAGTGTTCCATAACATTTACTACGATGAAGTAACTCAAGTCAAGTGCTCACTATCCAGGAGCGATGGCGATTCGAATCGATTCCTAACCAGCTGATGATTTGTTCCTTACACAAACCTCACTCACCCGCTAAAGTGAGATATTGATCACCGAGTCAACCTTCTAGGAATCTCGAGTTTGCCAGGAACCACATGTACCCGGGGGCCGACCGACTGCACTTTGGTCTTATCATCCCGCCCCCGTGTCCTACCACACCTGCTCCGGCACAGTGCGTTGCGGGCAATCTACTCGGCCCGAAAAATCTCCCAGCTTCGCGGTCGGAAGGTACTTTATCCGGCCAGCTAAATGTAAGGCATATGTTCAACATGACTCGAGGCCCAACAACGGTCGGTCCTTAATTGACATAGACGGAAACACTACAGCCCAAAACTCTACAAGTCTCCGTCCGGTCTCAACTTCATTTAACACTTAGTTATACCATGACTTCATAGTCATCCAAGCAGATCCAGGTAACCGCCTATAGCTCGCAGGTGACAGGAAATCACCTGACTTCTACCGGTCTAAGCCAGCTAAGCATTGACTCGACTGCGGATACCAGGGTAACAAGGATATAGTATAACAAAGGTAAGCAAGGTATAATGCAGCAATGGTTGCAAACAACTCCTGAATGTAATGCATCAATTAAAGTAAAGCATTTAATTAAATAATTGCAAACCGGGAGAAAAATGCTCCGAGGCTTGCCTCTCTCGAAGGAGCTCGGGCGATGATCGGGGCACTCTGGAAGTTCCTCAACGTCCTCCTCGTCGGCTTCTGGCACTTCCTGCTGCTGCACCTCGAGCTGCTCCTCGGGCTCCTCGGGTATGACGACTGGGTTCTTGGTTTGCGATCCTGTATGATGCAATGCGCGTAAGTAATTATGCAAACGGTGCATCGAAGGAGATGAATGCAATGGATATGTTTAAATGCAAGGTAGTCAACATCATCCAAGAAATTATACTACAAGCACATGTCATCTACTGCATTCTCTTCTACTACTAATATGTTAAGTCAACATATTTTATGGAATGCCTCAAAGATACACCAAAGATATTATTATTAACTAATCTTGTATTAAAGATGATTATTTTTATTTCCTTTTAAATTAGGGCTACAACAGAAATCTATATTTCTGGTGCTTATAAAAATCTGAGAAAATTACAGTAGCATGGTACTATTCTAATTAGACTACCATCAGATTTTCATGGTGTTTGAATGAGTGAATTAGCCTACACAAAAATCACAAACTATGACATGATTTTGTACATAAAAATACTTTGAACTGTGAAAAGTGTCAAACAATAGAATTAATATTTTTCCTAGGTTCTTCATAGCATATAATGACTGTACAAAAATTATCACATGCATGTTTTATACAAAATTTGTTCTCTAGCAAAAATAACAAAACTCAGCCATTAAAAGTACTTGAACTACACCTCAAAATTTTCCCACAGCACATGCATGAAACATATTTTTCCTAGGAAGTACATGACATAATAAGATTAACAAACTTGGAATCACATTTTTCTGAAGATTACAGATTTTTCAACACATTTTTCAAGTTATCAGCAATATCCATGATTAAATAAAACCCTACAGAAGAGTATTTCAAAAATGACATGCACAATTTTTCCCCAGTAGATCTGATGATAAGGAACCTAGAAAAGTTTGTTTCAACAAATTTGGAGCAAGTTTGATCACCCAAACATTTTTCAAACCATTTTAGATTTCAAATAATAAAGAATAAAGGGAAATCAAATCACTTAAACGTTACTGGGCTAGCCCGTGGAAACGAACTGGCCCACTGGCCACAACCGGCCTGCACGGCCCGAGCGCGAGGGAGGGGCAGACAGCCCAATAAGGCGTCAGCCCACGGCCTGGCTCGGCCTGGCCGGCTGAGGCAGAGTGCCCCGCCGGCGCGCGCGCTGGCGCGGCGGCGCGGCTCGGGCAGTGGCCGGCGTCCATCTCTGGCCACGGCAGTGCAAGCAAGCGAGCACAGGAGGTTCGCGAGGCATTGGCGAATGCGAGTAGGCAGCTAAGCAGGGTGGAGAAGGGGAGGAAGGGGGAGTCCCACGGCGGCCGTGCACGGTGGCGCCATGGCCGTCGGTGGCGAGGCGCGGGGAAGCTCACCCTGGGCTCGGAAGGCGGTGCAAGCACGAGCGTGAGTCAAGGGAAGGTGAGGCAGAGTTGTGGGTGTGAGCAATCAGGGAATGGCGCGGTGGTGCGGGAGCTCGATGCCGGCGGAGCTGCGGGCATAGCGAGCGGCAGAGCTCGAGCTCTCGGCTCTGGAGGGGAGGAGAGGAAACGCGGGCGGGAGTGAGCAAGCGCGCGGGCTCCAGCAGGTGAAGGCAGGCGCGTGGGCGCGGTGTCAGGCCGTGGCTGCTGCGCAGCGAGCGACGCCGGCGCGTGGTCGCCACGCGGCGGAATTTCTCTGCCGCGGTCACGGCGTGGCGCAGCGACGGGCGCACGAGTGCGGGCGAGCGGGAGGCGCGGCGTGGGCCTGGGTCGGCGAAGCGGCTGCGGGAGCAAGGCGCGGCGTGAAGGCAGGCCGGGCCACCGGTGCGGCTGGGCCAAAAACGAGGCGCAAGGCCCACGAAGGTAAAAACAAGATTTTTCAAATTAATTTGAATTCCTTTTTCATTCAAACGAATTTTTGGACTAAATCAAAGCAGTTTCAAACTTTGGGCCAAAAATCAAAGTTGCTCAAAATTTTATCCTCTACAACTTTGATTTTAATACCAACGTCCAATTCATTATAGATTTTGAATTATAAAGTTAAAGTAAATTTTGACTTCAACCCTAATGTCTGGAGAATTATTTTTAAAGCAAAATTTGACAATAATTCAAATACAAACCTTGCTCCAAAAAAATTGTGATAAACAATTCTAGATGATTTACAATCATAACCAAACAAGTTCTACTAACCTAGCAAACAAAATCAGGGCAAAACAATTCTAACAAAGGCATGCAACATTCAGGTTTCATAACATGTTTCAGATGTTTCGAAGCAGTGTTTCACTTGTTATTCACATGATTAAGCATGTATGATTTGGATGCTTGATGATGCATGATATGCATGATTTGCAGTGCCTAAATGTAGGCATAACACCGGGGTGTTACAACCCTCCCCCCTTATAAAAATCTCGTCCCGAGATTTGGGTTACGAACCATTTGTTATAAAATTCTTCATAAGCTTTTTGTAGATACTCTCCTGTTTCCCAAGTTGCATCTCCCTCATCATGATGATCCCACTGTATCTTGTATGTTTTCACCACACTATTCCGAGTAGCACATTCCTTAGTGTCTAACACCCGGACTGGTTGCTCACGATACACCAAATCTGATTTGAGTTGAATACCTTGAGGTTCTATTCTTTCCTCTGGAACACGCAAACATTTCTTGAGATGTGATACATGGAAAACTGGGAAAACGGTACTCATTGTTTCAGGTAACTCTAACTTGTAGGCTACCGAACCTCTTCATTCCAGGATCTAGTATGGTCCTACGAATCTCACGGCAAGCTTCCTTTGGATTCCAAACCTTTTCTTCTTCATTGGCGTGACTTTCAGATAAACATAGTCACCAACTTCAAATGCAAGGGGTCTCCTTCTTTTGTCTGCATAGTTTTTCTAACGTGATTGGGCAGCTTTCATATTCTGCTGAATAATATGAACTTTCTTCTCGGCTTCTTCTACAAAGTCAATGCCATAATATCTTCTATCACCAGGCTCTACCCAATTCAATGGTGTTCTACATTTTCTGCCATATAAAGCTTCGAATGGGGCCATCTTGATGCTTTCTTGATAACTATTATTATAAGAAAACTCAGCTAGCGGTAACCATGACTCCCATGATCCCTTGGAAGACAATACACAGGCTCTTAACATATCCTCCAAAACAGCATTTACTCGTTCAGTCTGACCATCTGTCTGAGGATGATAAGCGGTACTGCGAATCAAACTAGTTCCCAAGCCTTTGTGTAAATGTTCCCAAAAATGAGCCGTGAACTGTGAGCCTCTATCAGATACTATGGTCTTTGGTATACCATGCAACCTCACAATCTCTGCGATATACCTCTCGGCATATTGAGGTGGTCGATAGTCTGTTTTGACCGGCAGGAAATGAGCGGTCTTGGTAAGACGATCCACAATTACCGAAATCGAATCATGTCCTTTTTGAGTAGTGGGCAAACCCGTGATAAAATCCATACTTATATCGTCCCACTTCCAACTAGGGACTGACAAGAGTTGCAACATACCGGCAGGTTTCATGTGAATGGCTTTCACTCGACAACATGTGTCACATCTGGCAACATATGCTGTAATTTCTTTCTTCATTTTGGTCCACCAATAACGAGATCTTAGTTCTTGATACATCTTACTACTTCTAGGATGGATAGATAGCTTAGAAAGGTGAGCTTCATCCATGAGTTTATTCCTAAGCTCTCGATCCTTGGGAACCACAAGACGGTCGTCAAACCACAACACGCCCTGTTCATCCACTTTAAAGTGTTGAGACGGTTTCACTTTTATTTTCTCTTTGATGTGGAATATCCCCTTGTTGGTTTTCTGGCCTTCTATGATCTTACTTTCCAAAGAGCAACTAATCTGAATACTATGTAACACAGCAGGATGCATTAGATCGAACCCATCTTCAAGTAATGGTTGTACATTCAAGTAATGTGACTTTCTGCTCAAAGCATCTGCCACTACATTGGCTTTTCTAGGATGATATTGCACATTCAGGTTGTAATCCTTGATCAATTCCAACCATCTACGCTGTCTCATGTTTAGCTCTGGTTGGGTAAAGATGTACTTAAGACTCTTGTGATCTGTGAAAATATTGCACACATTACCAAGTAGATAATGTCTCCAAATTTTTAGGGCGTGCACAACTGCAGCAAGTTCAAGATCATGTGTTGGATAGTTGACTTCATGCTTTCTCAATTGTCGTGATGCATAAGCAATGACTCTCCTTTCTTGCATAAGAACACAACCCAATCCAGTCTTCGATGCGTCGCAAAATACATCAAATGGTTTCTCGATATCTGGTTGTGCTAGAACAGGAGCAGTGGTCAACAGTTTCCGCAAAGTGTGGAAAGCTGCTTCACACTCCTCTATCCACACAAACTTGTGATCCTTCTATAGGAGGCTTGTCATCGGTTTGGCAATCTTCGAGAATTCTGGTATAAAGCGACGGTAATAACCTGCTAGTCCTAAGAAACTTCTAATCTCAAGAACTGTGGTCGGTGCTTTCCAATTCATAACTTCTTGCACCTTACTTAGATCGACTGAAACTCCATTCTCTGACAGAATGTGACCAAGGAAAGGAACTTCTTTCAACCAGAATTCGCATTTGCTAAACTTAGCATACAATTGATGATCTCTAAGTCTGGTCAAGACAGTTCTCAGATGCTCTTCGTGATCTTTCTCGTTCTCGGAGTACACCAGAATGTCATTGATGAACACTACCACAAACTTATCCAATTCTGGCATGAAAACTGTATTCATCAAAAACATAAAGTATGCAGGAGCATTTGTCAAGCCAAAAGACATGACAAGATACTCATACAACCCGTATCTAGTGGAAAATGCAGTTTTTGGTATATCCTGTGGCCTAATCTTGATCTGATGATAACCGGATCTCAAATCTATTTTTGAGAACACCTTGGCCTTGGATAATTGGTCAAACAGAACATCAATATGTGGCAAGGGATATTTATTCTTGATGGTCACAGCATTGAGTGGCCTATAATCTACGCACATTCTCAACGTGCCCTTTCTTCTTTTTCACAAACAAAGCGGGACATCCCCATTCAGACTTGCTTGGCCGAATAAACCCCTTTTTTGACAAATCTTCTAATTGCTTCTTCAGCTTAGCTAACTCATCTGGAGGCATCCGATAGGGCCTCCTTGAAATCGGAGCTGTTCTGGGGACTAGCTCAATTCCAAACTCAATCTCCCTATCTGGCAGAAGACCAGGTAGCTCATCTGGGAATACGTTCGGAAATTCACACACTACCGGAATCTGATGAATAGGAATGACTGCCATAGCACATGTAACACTTATCAGGTCTGTTCTCCGAGGCAATGGTACTTGGAAAGTACCCTCACCCAGGGGATCCTTAAGGGTAAGTACTCGACTTCCAGTATCTATGACTGCTCCCCAATCCTTCATCCAATTCATCCCTATAATGACATCCAAGACTAACCCAGGCATAACTATCAAGTTCACTCGGAACTTCCTGCTACCTAATTCAAGGGTTGCCCCTCGAATCATCTGGTTGGTCAGAACATCAGCCCCTGCTGAGCTTATACGGTACCCATAACCCAATTCTGTGCATCGTTGTCCATGTTTCTGTGCAAATGCTTGACTCATAAAAGAATGCGATGATCCAGAATCAAATAGAACAACTGTAGGGTTTTCGTTGACAGGAAACTTACCAGCAGTGACGGGCTCTCCTTCTGGAATTTCATCCACTATCGTACTATGCACTCTAGCATTATAAGTCTGCTACTTCTTCTTGGGCAGGTATGGACAAAACCTTGAGAAATGACCAGGTTGATCACAGTTATAGCAGGGTCCTCTTATTGTCCCAGCAGATCCCACAGCTCCCTTGGAACTGCCTTGTACCAGTGGTTGCGACTGCTTTGTTGGGTTGTACTGCCATCTTGTATGACTTTTGAGGTCCACAGGAAATTCTGAACTTCTTGGCTGAGGTGGCCGAAACCTAGCGCCAGGTGCCGATGGGCGATATGGGGGATGACCTCCCATAGGGGCTCTAGCTTGAGACGGCCCACCTTTAAAGGCTCTCTTACGTGTCTTGGCTGTGGTGCTGGCGTTGTTATTCTTCTTCCTGCTTCAGATAGTCGCTGATGAAGTCATTGAATCTGACGCGGTTGTTGGTACCAACATGCTTCATCATTTTTGGATTGAGACCCCTCTTAAAACTAGCTATCCTTTTAGCATCTGTGTCAACCATGTTGGGAGCATAGCGACACAAGTTGTTGAAGGCATGCAGGTATTGCATCACGGTTTTGGTGCCCTGGTTCAACGCCAGAAACTCTCCCAACTTCATCTCGGTCAGCCCTGGTGGAATATAGGCTCCACGGAAGGCCTCAGCAAACTCTCTCCAAGAAATCTGAGCATTTGGAGGGAAGGTAGTACGATGGTGCTTCCACCACATTCCCGCCGGTCCTTGCAATTGAAGTGCAGCATACTCCTGTTTTAGAACCTCAGTCATCCTCAACACACGGAATTTATCTTCCATCGTGTTGATCCATTCCTCCGCATCGAGTGGCTCTGTTGCTTCCTTGAATACTGGCGGCCTGGTGTCCATGAAATCTTTGAAGCTGCTATATTGGTTCACTCCCATGCCACCACCTTGATTGTTACCACGTTGAACGTTGTTGGCGATGGTTCGAAGAAGATCCTCCATGTTCTTCTGGGATTGTTCCGCTGTTGCGCTGACTCCCGAGCAGCTGTGCGAGGAACATCTCGGGGGTAAACGGGGAAGGAGGTGGCAAATGCGGTTCATGGGGAGGTTCATTGTTATTACCGTGGTTTCCACCACCACCACCACCACCGGTCCCCGCACCGTTGGCACCGGGCTCAGCGGCCTCATACGTGGTTCGGCGAGTGTTTGTCATCTACATATTTCAGCAACAAGTAATGATTGAGTGAAGCTGTAATAATTGTGAGTGAAGGAAAAATTTATGCCGTACTGAATTTACTGGAGAGAATAAACTCATACAATAAAACAGAGGCACAACAATCGCATCCCAATTAAAACAACAGCACTTAATCGAATTACTTCAACGGCAAACATCGCATCCATGCAGTCACATTGCCAGCATACATACACTGGACTTTTTATGCGTTCAGATATCGCATTCAAAAATCAAGTTCCAACCACATGCCAAGTCTCATACGTTCGAAGCAACATACGATAGATTACATGCCAACAAAAGAAATGCCATCGCGACGAGACCTAGATACTAGCGCAAGGCAACTAGCCTACTCCTCGGGGCCATCGTCGGGATCGGAGACGTCACCATCGCCTCTAGGTGAAACTGTAGGCTCATCCTGGTTGTCGTCGTCGATGTCCATGCCAGCAGCGTTCGGTGGAGCATATGGGCCAACCCCATTGTAGAGCGCGTGAAACTCCTCGTGCAAGTAGCCATTGTATTCCTCTAGCTCATCGACCCTCTGCAGCAAAAGGTTTCTTGTGTTCCAGGCTTCATTCCTTTCCTGAACCAACTGTCCAATCATGCGGTCTGCATTGTTGTTGGCTTGAGTCAACGTATGCACTCGCTACATAGCTCTATCACCTCTTTCAACCGCCTGATCTCGCTGTAAGTTCATATCAGCCAACTGCTCCTGCAAGCTAGCTATAGCACGTGCCTGTCTCTTCTTCTGCCTCTTCCCTTTTAGCTTATCCTCACTACGCAAGCCAGTCAAAGTCCAGTAGGTACTCTCGAGACCCTCATACGCTCTGATGGCGGCGAACATAGCACTCATTGCCTGGTTGTCGCTAGCCTATCCCTCAGCTGGACCTCTGACCAATGCGCTTCCCTAAGGTTGAACCCAAATGGCATCATGAGGATCATCCCTAGGAAAAGTACCAGCTAGAGCTGCAGCAAGCTCACTGGGAAATCTGCTCATAATGTCCTTGATGGCATAGAAGGCTGCTCCCTCTGCACCCTCAGCTGGAGTGCGACCCTCAAACTCCAAATGCCAACCATCCCAATCTGGAGCATCACCGAGAGCGGGAACCGTGATCTCCACCATCGCGAGTCCATCCTCTGCTAACTGGCTCTCATTCCAAGAGTACACCGGCTCTTGACCCTCTGGGTACCCCACATCATGGAGCACTCTCCAAAGCAAAGTCGGCATGCCAAACTCGCTCAAGAAGGTGTCCGTGGTGCGGTGCTCCCTCAGGGCCAACGGACGTCGGGGTGCTCTTCCTCCAGTGGACTTACGGGCGGTCTGCTTCGTGCGGGCCATCTGTAGCAAAAGTTCTCTTATTACCTCGGGGAAACATATTTTAGGTGATACAACTTTTATCAAAAGGAGATAATCAATTTATAAGGGGAGGAATGCATGAGATGAATGAAATGCATAAGTAACATGATGTATGTACGTGTCGTATGTTCTCACAAACTTAGGAAATAAATAAATTCTAACGACGAATTCGGTGGCATACAATGATCTCTCAATACATAGCTAATACGTTCTACATGATAGCGTTGTTATGTACCTGCAGAAAATTCATTTCAGCCCAATTCCAATGAATGCATAAAAGCAGTAAAGTTTTATCTACACGCTCTACACGAATCTCCAGATACGTGTACAACGGTAGTAACTACCTGAACCATCATCCTACTGACGGCATCGCCTCCACAGACGGAAGACCCATTCATGAGATACCTTTGTAAAACATGCGTAGAACATGTAATTACTCTAGCATCATATAAGCATTCACCCTAGATCGGCGGTGTATCCGATCATGCTCTCACAACTCACACTTACCGAGGCGTAGAGGCAAATGATCCATACATTACCACTCAAACAAGTGGCACTCATACAATAGCACGCCGTATGAGCGACGAAAGAGAAATATGATGCAAGAACCCCAGTCAGTACTTAATTAAGCCACCTAAAGTCCTTAACTGGGCATAAAGGATATGATCAATGGCACACTTTATAGTTTTAAAAATCACGTTTTCCAAATGCCTTTTTGTTTTAAATACACTTGTGAACAGTAACACGCTAAACCTATGCTCTGATACCAGCTGTGACAGAACCGACCAATTATATGAAATTAAGTAAGAAAATCATCCATCAGAGCAGACGATTGAACAAACTTAAGCCCGTATAACCCGGTAGTCCTATGAAATCACGAAGGATTTCAAACCAACTCGTGTCCCAGCCATGATCGTAATAAGTTTAGCGGTCACCATCACAAATTACATAAAAGTTCGCATCACAGATACATCAGAGTTTAAACATACTTATTACAACCCAGTTCGAATAAAAGTAGCGGAAGTCATTTGTTCAAACCACACACACTCACACGGAGTTTAAATATAGTGCCAGCGAATGATCATCTCCAGCAAAAGCATCAGATGAGACGTAAGGAATGACCATGCCCATGGTCCTAAGCATCACCCATCGCAGGATAAAGGCAGTTGATACAGTAGCCGTAATACATCTGCCCATCTGCAACAAGTGGGAATAAAACCCTGAGTACGAGAAGGTACTCAGCTAGACTTACCCGACATAACCGAAAATAAATGACACCAAGGATTATGAAGGGCTTTATAGTAGGGTAGCTGACTCATTTGCAAAAAGAAGCATTTTTAGCATTTCGAGAACCTTTAGAAAAGCATTTTTGCCAAGTTAATTATTATTAACCTGTCGACTAGATTTGCACCTATACTAGAGTAAACATGTGATTAAGCAGATAATGATAACCAATGATCATTAAACAACTTCCATACTATCATATTCATTATAACTGTCCAAGTGTTCCATAACATTTACTATGATGAAGTAACTCAAGTCAAGTGCTCACTATCCAGGAGCGATGGCGATTCGAATCGATTCCTAACCAGCTGGTGATTTGTTCCTTACACAAACCTCACTCACCCGCTAAAGTGAGATATTGATCACCGAGTCAACCTTCCAGGAATCTCGAGTTTGCCAGGAACCACATGTACCCGGGGGCCGACCGACTGCACTTTGGTCTTATCATCCCGCCCCCGTGTCCTACCACACCTGCTCCGGCACAGTGCATTGCGGGCAATCTACTTGGCCCGAAAAATCTCCCAGCTTCGCGGTCGGAAGGTACTTTATCTGGCCAGCTAAATGTAAGGCATACGTTCAACATGACTCGAGGCCCAACAACGGTCGGTCCTTAATTGACACAGACAGAAACACTATAGCCCAAAACTCTGCAAGTCTCCGTCTGGTCTCAACTTCATTTAACACTTAGTTATACCATGACTTCATAGTCATCCAAGCAGATCCAGGTAACCGCCTATAGCTCGCAGGTGACAGGAAATCACCTGACTTCTACCGGTCTAAGCCAGCTAAGCATTGACTCGACTGCGGATACCAGGGTAACAAGGATATAGTATAACAAAGGTAAGCAAGGTATAATGCAGCAACGGTTGCAAACAACTCCTGAACGTAATGCATCAATTAAAGTAAAGCATTTAATTAAATAATTGCAAACCGGGAGAAAAATGCTCCGGGGCTTGCCTCTCTCGAAGGAGCTCGGGTGGTGATCGGGGCACTCTAGAAGTTCCTCAACGTCCTCCTCGTCGGCTTCTGGCACTTCCTGCTGCTGCACCTCGAGCTGCTCCTTGGGCTCCTCGGGTATGACGACTGGGTTCTCGGTTTGCGATCCTGTATGATGCAATGCGCGTAAGTAATTATGCAAACGGTGCATCGAAGGAGATGAATGCAATGGATATGTTTAAATGCAAGGTAGTCAACATCATCCAAGAAATTATACTACAAGCACATGTCATCTACTGCATTCTCTTCTACTACTAATATGTTAAGTCAACATATTTTATGGAATGCCTCAAAGATACACCAAAGATATTATTATTAACTAATCTTGTATTAAAGATGATTATTTTTATTTCCTTTTAAATTAGGGCTACAACAGAAATCTATATTTCTGGTGCTTATAAAAATCTGAGAAAATTACAGTAGCATGGTACTATTCTAATTAGACTACCATCAGATTTTCATGGTGTTTGAATGAGTGAATTAGCCTACACAAAAATCACAAACTATGACATGATTTTGTACATAAAAATACTTTGAACTGTGAAAAGTGTCAAACAACAGAATTAATATTTTTCCTAGGTTCGTCATAGCATACAATGACTGTACAAAAATTATCACATGCATGTTTTATACAAAATTTGTTCTCTAGCAAAAATAACAAAACTCAGCCATTAAAAGTACTTGAACTACACCTCAAAATTTTCCCACAGCACATGCATGAAACATATTTTTCCTAGGAAGTACATGACATAATAAGATTAACAAACTTGGAATCACATTTTTCTGAAGATTATAGATTTTTCAACACATTTTTCAAGTTATCAGCAATATCCATGATTAAATAAAACCCTACAGAAGAGTATTTCAAAAATGACATGCACAATTTTTCCCTAGTAGATCTGATGATAAGGAACCTAGAAAAGTTTGTTTCAACAAATTTGGAGCAAGTTTGATCACCCAAACATTTTTCAAATCATTTTAGATTTCAAATAATAAAGAATAAAGGGAAATCAAATCACTTAAACGTTACTGGGCCAGCCCGTGGAAACGAACTGGCCCACGGCCACAACCGGCCTGCGTGGCCCAAGCGCGAGGGAGGGGGAGATAGCCCAACAGGGCAGTCAGCCCACGGCCTGGCTCGGCTTGGCCGGCTGAGGCAGAGTGCCCCGCCGGCGCGCGCGCTGGCGCGGCGGCGCGGCTCGGCCAGCGGCCGGTGGCCATCTCCGGCCACGGCAGCGCAAGCAAGCAAGCGCAGGAGGTTCGTGAGGCATTGGCGAATGCAAGCAGGCAGCTAAGCAGGGTGGAGAAGGGGAGGAAGGGGGAGTCCCACGGCGGCCGAGCACGACGGCGCCATGGCCGTCGGTGGCGAGGCGCGGGGAAGCTCACCCTGGGCTCGGAAGGCGGCGCAAGTGTGAGCATGAGTCGAGGGAAGGTGAGGCTGGAGTTGTGGGCGTGAGCAATCGGGGAATGGCGCAGTGGTGCGAGAGCTTGACGCCGGCGGAGCTGCGGGCGCGGCGAGCGGCAGAGCTCGAGCTCTCGGCTCTAGAGGGGAGGAGAGGAAACGCGGGCGGGAGTGAGCGAGCGCGCGGGCACCAGCAGGTGAAGGTGAGCGCGTGGGCATGGTGTCAGGCCACGGCTGCCGCGCGGTGGGCGACGCCGGCGCGTGGTCGCCACGCGGTGGAATTTCTCTACCGCGGTCGCGGCATGGCGCAGCGACGGGCGCGCGAGTGCGGGCGAGCGGGAGGCACGGCGTGGGCCTGGGCCGGCGAAGCGGCTGCGGGAGCAAGGCACGGCACGAAGGCAGGCTGGGCCACCAGTGCGGCTGGGCCGAAAAACGAGGCGCAAGGCCCACGAAGGTAAAAACAAGATTTTTCAAATTAATTTGAATTCCTTTTTCATTCAAACGAATTTTTGGACTAAATCAAAGCAGTTTCAAACTTTGGGCCAAAAATAAAAGTTGCTCAAAATTTTATCCTCTACAACTTTGATTTTAATACCAACATCCAATTCATTATAGATTTTGAATTATAAAGTTAAAGTAAATTTTGACTTGAACTCTAATGTCTGGAGAATTATTTTTAAAGCAAAATTTGACAATAATTCAAATACAAACCTTGCTCCAAAAAATTGTGATAAACAATTCTAGATGATTTACAATCATAACCAAACAAGTTCTACTAACCTAGCAAACAAAATCAGGGCAAAACAATTCTAACAAAGGCATGCAACATTCAGGTTTCATAACATGTTTCAGATGTTTCGAAGCAGTAGTTTCACTTGTTATTCACATGATTAAGCATGTATGATTTGGATGCTTGATGATGCATGATATGCATGATTTGCAGTGCCTAAATGTAGGCATAACACCGGGGTGTTACAGCTTTCATTACTGGTCTCCGCTTCCATGATGCCCTATGGGACAAGCTCCTTCACAAGAGACCTAAATCAGTCATAGCGCTCCTGGCCACTGCCAAGAAATATGCTAAAAAGATAATCATCAAAGAAGTAGCAAGGGTTCCATGCTCTGACCACCCCCCACAACATGACGACTACCATGGCAACCATGGTCGGAACAACAATTTTGATCGCCGCAACCAGCGCAATGACCCCCACGACCACCACGACCAGCGTAATCAATGACGTAATCGCCGTGATGATTACAGGGGCAAGCGTGCTCAGGAAGACGATGGTGAGGTCAACACCGTTAAGAAAGGTGGCGGATGTCGCAACTACGAAGAAGACTATGCCAAAGCATTGAAAGGACCCTACCAGCTCCACCCCAAGTCAAACCATACCATGGAGAATTGCCGCATTCTCAAGTCTATCTACATGTGTCAACAGGCTCTGGATACGTCCGACAAGCCTAACGACGTAGGGGAACAGCACAACGAAGATAACGATGATGAAGACGCAGATCCCCGTCACAAGTACATCAAGCCAACCGATCACGTCCACACCATCATTGGAGGCAAAGTGTCCATCGAGACCAAACGAGAATGCAAGTTGCTCGCCCACGCCTGCTTGAATGTGGCCAACACCGATAACCTCATCACCGATCTGTGGCTCCCTCCTTGGTCTCACCGTGAGATCTCCTTCAGCAGAAAGGACTAATGGGCGGCAATACCTGAGCCAGGATGTTTTCCCCTAGTCCTCGATCCTTGTATCAACAAGGTTCAGTTTGATAGAGTGCTGATTGACGGTGGCAGTTCCATCGATATTCTATTCAAAAATAGTCTACCAGCCCTGAAGATAACCTAGGCGGATCTCAAACCATACAAGGCATAGTTCTGGGGTGTTCTCCCCAGTTAGAGCTCTACACCTCTCAGGCAGATCACGCTACCTGTGCAGTTTGGTACCCCAGACCACTTCCACACCAACTATGTCAACTTCGTGGTCGCTGACTTCGACGGCACCTACCATGCTATCCTTGGTCGACCATCGCTCACCAAATTCATGGCCATACCTCACTATAGGTATTTGGTGCTCAAGATGCCTACCGAGAAAGGGGTTCTAACTCTTAGGGGCAATGTATACACAACTTATACCTATGAGGACGATAGCTTCAAAATAGCAGAGGCTCACAACCTCTCTATTTGCATGGCTGAGACCATGCTTGACGCCAAGAAGACCTCAGTTGACCACCTAGAGATCCCAGAGCTCAAGGCTCCACACAAGAACATCAAGTCCAAGGAGCACAAGGTGATCTAGCTGGTCGATGGTGATCCCAGCAAAATGGCCCTTATCGGGGCCAACCTAGATCCTAAATAGGAAGATGCGCTCATCAGGTTCTTGAGGAGCAACATGAGTGTATTTGCATGGAAACCTGCTGACATTCTCGGTGTACCTTAGAACTTGATCAAGCACTCCTTGAATGTCAACAACAAGGCCAAACCTATCAAGCAGAATCTACGATGGTTCGCTCGCAACAAAAAGGAGGCGATTAGGGTAGAAGTTACACGGCTTTTGGTAGCCGGATTTATCAAAGAAGTGTATCATCTAGAGTGGTTAGCCAACCCAGTTCTTGTATGCAAAAAGAATAATGAATGGAGAATGTGCATTGATTACACTGATCTCAACAAACACTGCCCTAAAGACCCCTTTGGCTTACCTCGCATAGATGAGGTCGTAGATTAAACCACCGGTTGCGAGCTACTTTCCTTTCTTGATTGCTACTCTGATTATCACTGAATCGCTCTAAAAAAGGACGACCAGGTCAAGACATCCTTTATCACGCCTTTTGGCGCCTACTGCTACATGACCATGTCATTCAGGCTCAAGAACGCCGGGGCTACCTACCAACGTGCCATACAGGCCTACCTCAAAGACAAGATAAAAGATGACCTCGTCGAGGCTTATGTTGACGATGTAGTTGTCAAAACCAAGGAAGCACATACCCTTGTTGACAACCTAGAATGCACCTTTGCAGCCCTTAATACATTCCAATGGAAACTAAACCCAAAGAAGTGCATCTTTGGTGTTCCTTCTGGTATACTGCTCATAAACATTGTTAGTCATGATGGCATACACCCTAACCCAGAGAAAGTCAAAGCTGTCTTAGACATGAAGCCACCCAAAAAGGTGAAGGATGTCTAGAAGCTTACCGGATGCATGGCTACTCTTAGTCATTTCATATCAAGATTAGGCGAAAAAGAACTACCATTTTTCAAGCTGCTCAAAGCATCCGAGAAGTTTGAGTGGTCGGAGGAAGCAGACGCTGCCTTCACACAGTTGAAACAAATTCTTACATCACCTCCAGTCCTCACTGCTCCCAGAGAAGACGAAACCCTCTTGCTTTACATTGCGGCAACTAATCAAGTGGTCTCCACTGCCATGGTGGTCGAGCGCGATGAGCCTGGCCATGCCTACAAGGTACAGTGACCAATCTATTTCATTAGTGAAGTACTCAATGAATCCAAGACCAGGTACCCATAGATTTAGAAACTGATATATGCCATACTGATAACATCCCGAAAGTTGAAACATTACTTCGATGGATATCGTGTGGTGGTCATGACCGAGTACCCTCTAGGGGACATCATTCACAACAAGGATGCGAACGTGCGAACGGGCACATCATCAAATGGGCAATGGAGCTATGCCCTTTCTCCTTGGAATTTGCAAGCCGTACTACAATCAAGTCTCAGGCACTCATCAATTTCATCATTGAGTGGACAGATTTAAGCACACCTGCCTCTCAGGGGGCCGATGAGTATTGGAAGATGTACTTCGATGGCTCTCTCAACATCAATGGCGTAGGAGCAGGAGTCCTTTTCGTGTCACCATCCAAGGAGCAGTTCTGGTACATCCTCAGGATTTATTTCCCAGCATCTAATAACACCGCCGAGTACAAAGCATGCCTATATGGTTTGTGCATTGTGGTTGAGCTTGGTGTCAAATGTCTCTATGTCTACGAAGACTCGGCTCTGGTCATCAACCAACTCAACAAGGACTAGGACACGACCAGTGAAAAGATGGATGCATACTGCAAATCAATCAAAAAGCTAGAAGGCAAGTTCTATGGCATCGAGTACACACACGTGGTCTGGGACAAAAATCAAGCAGTAGATGCGCTGTCAAAGTTAGGATCATCCCAAGCCAAAGTCCCACATGGCGTATTCGTTCAAGACCTGCTCATGCCTTCCATCGAAGAGGAAGATCCCACGGTCGACAAGCCTCTAGACCAGCTATTGGTGGCTACGGTTCTAGCATCAAGCACCACCGAGCCACCTTTGACCACTAATGAGCCCGACTAGAGAGTACCTTTCATCAAATACCTGACAGATGGCAGTGGTTACACTGATCGGATAGAAAACGAACGCCTAATGCGTCACAGTAAGCAGTATCTGCTCATCGATGGCAAATTATGGTGCAAGAACACAAAGGAGGAAATCTTGATGAAGTGTATAACCCAGGAGGATGATGAACAACTCCTGGACCAAATCCACTCTGGCTCCTGTGGCAACCACGTGGCCTCGAGAATGCTGGTTGGCAAGGCTTTCTGAGCAGGGTTCTATTGGCCATCAGTTGTAGCTGATGCAGAGAAGCTAGTCCACCACTGTGAGGGTTGTCAGTTCTTCGCCAAGAGAATCCACATACTAGCACACGAGATCCAGACAATACCAGCCTCTTGGCCCTTTGAATGCTAGGGACTAGATATGATTGGGCCCTTCAAACTAGCTCCTAGGAAATTTACATGTGTCTTTGTGCTGATCGACAAATTTTCTAAGTGGATAGAGTACATGCCTCTGGTACAGGCATCCTCAGAAAAGGCTATCACGTTCATTGACCAGGTCATCCACTGCTTCGGCATACCCAATAGCATCATCACTGATCTGGGTACTCAGTTCACCAAGAATGCTTTTTGGGACTTCTGTGATGAAAGGAGCATAGTAGTAAAGTACGTCTCGGTGGCACACCCTAGAGCTAATGGACAGCTCGAGCGGGCAAATGATATGATCTTGGATGCACTTAAGAAGAGGATGTATAGAGAAAATGACAAAGCTCCCAGAAGATGGCTCAAAGAGTTACCAGCCGTGGTCTGGGGCCTTAGAACCTAGCCTAGTCGCAATACCCACGTATCACCATATTTTATGGTCTACGGTGCTGAGGCAGTGCTCCCAGCAAATATAGCCTTCAGGTCAGCAAGGGTAGAGAACTTCGATGAAGACAAGGTCAATGAAGTGCAGGAGCTAGAAGTGAATAGTGCAGAAGAGAAGCGGCTTGATTCTTGCGTACATACAGCCAAATACCTTGCTGTTTTGCATAGGTACTACAACAAGAATGTTAAGGAGCATTTCTTCATGGTCGAGGACCTGGTCCTAAAGTGGAAGACAAATCAAGCTGGTGTCCACAAACTCACAACTCCATGGGAAGGGCCCTTCATGATCAAGGAAGTTACACGACCAACATCTTACAGGTTAGCTCACCTAGATGGTACGGACGTACCCAATTCATGGCACATCGACAAACTTAGGTGTTTCTATGCTTAACTACTAAGATATGTACTCCTCTTGTACTTTTGATTTAATTCAATAAAACTATTATGATTTCTCTGACCACTCTAATGTGTCACTTTGAAGTCTATCGTTATCCTAACTCAACTAGTCAAAATCGACCACCATTCCTTCCCGAATTTTCAGAGCAGGCCCTATCTCCGATTCCTCCCAACACATGCATGGGATCTGCTCTCTACGCTATGGGTGATTGGCAGGTCCCCTCTGGTTTGACTTGTCTGCATCTACGTGTGCACAGGCTATGCACCTCACACTCTGACCATAGGACAAACTAGGGCCATACAAACCTATCAGGATGACATGTTGACTAAACTAGTACAACTAAACAGAATGCTAATATGTTCTTAGTTAGTTACACCAACACAAGATCCAAGCTTAAATACGTTTTCTACAAAACAAACAAGCTTATGCTGATATATAGTTACGTTATTACAAGCTTGCCTGAAAAGGTCCAAGTTTACAATAACACAACTACATCTTCTTCTATAGCTACATCCTATACTATTAGCTGGTCGGGTCATGCGGCACCTACTGCTCGCTAGGCCTGGCATCATGCTCAAGTCCTAGGGACTCTTGTACTGGTTGAGCTGAAGAAGATGGCCCCGCCGATGCCTGGCTGGTCGAGACTGCAGGCTTCGCCAGTTGGCTCAAAGCTGATGGTGCTTCTAGTTGACTTGTTGATGGCGTACCCTGTACAGGTGTTGTCCCACCTCCACATAGGTTAATGTCACCAATTATTTTTGCCAACTAGTCCAGATGGGTCATTCAAAGCTCCTCATCCTTGTTTGGATCTACCTCCTTCGGGTATCCAGCCTCCAGGTGCTTGAGATCAATCAAGGGGTAGTGAGCACGCACCATGCTTAACACATGTGCACTGGTGTACTCACCCGCCTCCTTCATGAACTCCTAGAACCATCCCCATGCCTTTCGACATCTATCGACCAGTCTGAGCTATGGCATCCTTGGCACGTCCTCTGTAAGCGCTGGATCGATAAGGTTGACGACCGGCAAAATGCCCGTTGCCACTTCCTGGCACCAGTTCTTCCACGTGCCTTGATCCTCAAAGATCTCTTGGCATCGCACCTTCTAGTCATCATGATCTTTTATCATGGCTTCCAGATGCTTCTTGGCATTGACTTTTAAAACTGCAAACCGCACAAGCCATTAAAATGTCATACCACGACAAGATAAAGCGGGCAACAAAAGTGAGCAAAGGGGTTTGGAAAACTTACTTTTCAGTTCCTCTTCATCTTGGTCATGTGGTCCTAGAGCTATGACTAGTCGTGCGCTAGTTTTCTGTTGTCCTCCTTTAGGCGATCACACTCCACGATCGCACGATTGTTCTCCTCTCAGAGATAGACCACTTCGGCTTCTAAGCCTGCACTACAGCTATTACTACCAACAACGCAACAACACTCATCATGCACTCGTTGTGATAAAGTGACTACTTACTTGTTCTTTCCTGCTCTTTGTTACTGAGCTGGACGACCAAGTTCTGGTTCTGGGACTCTTGCTCTGTCCTCTCACGGTTGGCGACTTTAAGTTGGTGGTGCAAGCGTTCCACTTCCGCCGTCAGCTCTTTATTGCTTGCAGTGATCCCATCGATCTGGTCGAAGCATTTCTTATGGTACCTTGCGGTCTTCATTAAGTCCTATGTGCAAAAAGCTAAGTAAGAAAGTTGGACTACACAGCAAGATCAGGTGATGAAGCAAAACATACCTAGACCTCTATCACTAGTCGTTTCACCGCTCGTTCAACCTTCTTGGTCTCTTCGACCTCTGGGATTTCCTCATGAACAACCCATTGGTCATTCCACCAGCATGACACATATACATGTTGTCACTTGTCCTATGGATGGCCTAGGACCTCCTCTACTTCATCCTCTTCGGGTATCGGTGCTGGTCTAGAGTTGGCAGCTTCTGCGATCACTATGGCCTTTCCACGGGCTGCAGCATCAACAAATGTGCTCTATGCTATCACCTCTGGCCACTGCTCCTCGATCTATTCCGTTACTCTTGGTGCTGAGGTGTTGCCCTCAGTAGGGTTGGTGCTCGGAGCACTTATCCTTAGCTCGGCTCTTCCCTCGACTACCTGCTCGGGGACTGTTGTCTGGCTGCTTGTGTGCTGAGGCTCTGACGGACCTTCTGCTGTGGTTTTCTCCATGGCCGGCTGCTGGGCAGTCTTCTCTAAAATTGCTGGTAGAGCCACGCCGCTCCTGGCTAGTTGGTCCAGATTTTCGGTGGACACCGAACTAGTATATCCGAGATAAGTTTAGAAGGCAATCGTAATCAATATAAATTGTAAGCTTACATCAAGGTTACAAATACTTACATGTTGGAAGCATGGAATGATGTGGCAAAGGCACGTCTCTTTGGCCATGCTTGCTCCACGTGCTGTGCGGGTGACACCTGGTCTCCCTCTACGTCCAGCACCAATGCCAGGGCTTGGTGCTCGACCCCTCCACCGCTTGTCCTCGGCACTGCAGTGGTCGGTGATGTGAGTCCCACCGGCATGGAGGAGCCACCTTGCTCCATCGACTCCAGTTGCCTCCTCCTCTCTCGAGGGACGAGTTGAAAGATGTCTGCATCCTTTGTGTCATCGTCCGACAAAGTCAAGATCGCCTAACGATGCTTGTTGGTCGCCGGCCGCTTACCAGTAGCTTTGGCCGCTGCCTCCTCTCCAACTCCGAGAACAACCTAGTCCATGTCCTCGCCCCCGACACTAGTCTGGGTGGTCGGGTTAGCAACTTGCGGCCAATCTACACTAGGGGGTGGCGACACAAACACTATCGCTCTATCCCGACCATTAATCTGGGAAACAAATAGGAGATCACACAGTAAGTTTCTACTACAATATGAGACTACGGGTACAAGGCAAGATGAGTTACCTTTGGGGGAGGTCGGGTAAGCTTGAAAGCGTGCTTGATGTCACTCAATCTAACATAATTTGGATCAGCTAAGTTAAATAGCTCTCCAATTCTAGCTCTGACTTTGATCTTGTCAAGCGCCTCCTGCCTCATCCTCGTTGGGTCTGCGCTACCTTGGTACTCGTAGTCAGGATGTACCCTCCTCTAGCAGGGATGGATCCTTCGGCTGATGAAGTTCCCAACCACGCAAGGACCATCTAGTTTCTTCCATGGTATCATCCCAAGTATTTCTAGAATCTGTTCTAGGCGCTTGGGCTTCTCCGACCAGCTGGTCCTCTTCTCCAGAATGAACCCCACGTTGCACAGTGTGATCGTGTTCAGCTCTTCATGGATGTAAAACCACTTCTTGTACCAGTTGTCAAGCGACGTGTTCCAAGGGTAGTGCAGGTACTAGGCCTTTATCCCGTCATGGAGGTTTAGGTACACACCTCTGGCTATCTTCGAGCCACCGCTTCCTTTCTTCCGTAGATAGAAAAGATGGCGAAAGAAGTCGAAATGGGGCTGGAAGCCACCATATGCTTCGCAAAGATGAATGAAGGTGGAGACAAGGAGAATCGAGTTGGGATGTAGATTACAAATCCCAATCTTGTAGTACAAACGGAGCCCCTGAAGGAAAGGGTGCACTAGAACCCCAAAACCCCGCTTGAAGAAGTCTTCGAAAACCACAATCTCACCTAGTTATGGATCGGGGTACCCCTTGCCCTCCAACGTGCGCCATCCTATGAGTTCCTTGTTGTGGAGTACTCCCATGATGACGAGGTCTTCGATGGTCTACTCGTTGCTTCTTGACTTCCACCACTCCTTCACCATGACTCCTGCTTTCTTCTGGCATGACTTTTCACCATGAATCCGGCCTTGCTGATGAAAGAGGATACGGTGGAGGATTGATTGGTGATGATTTTGGAGGTATTAGGGTTGGCAAGAGGAAGAAGAAGGCTGCGGCGGTGAATGGTAATGGGGTTCAGTAAAAAGTAACTTACCAATTCTATACTATATTTAACCAAGAGTTCCGCCATTTCATCTGCCCAAGATTCTTGGGAGACATGCACACGCACCACAGACGGTTGTTTTCACAACCTCGAGATCTATGCCAATATATGCGCATCTTCGTTATTAGTGTATGTGCCTCTTCGTTACCAGTGTGAGAGGGCCTGTGCTGACGCACCTCCTTATAGGTGCCAAGTGACTGTTTGCTTGAAAGGACAAGAAGGTAGTATGACATGCTATACCCATCTATTTTTTTGACCAGACGTGTCAGATTGGACTTGATAGAGTAAGAAGATAAATAAATACACCAAATAATAGTACAAGTGGCATTTTGTTCTTCGCCGCACCTCTCGTGCTCAGGGACTGTCCAGACCACTATCGTGCTCGAGGACTGCCCAGACCACTACCATGCTCTGGGACTGTCCAGACCACTACCATGCTCGGGGACTGCACCGACCACTACCGTGCTAGAGGACTTTTTAGACAACTACCGTGCTCGGGGACTATTCCGACCACTGCTCGGAGACCACTCTCATCGGCTACATGTGATTTGTACTCACATACAGTCAAGAGGCATTTATTTAGACCTTGCTACAAGGCTTATACTTCGCCTTCTAGCAAGCTCGGGGACTACATCGGTACGATGCACCTGCCGGTGCATCTCGTATTGCTTGTACGACGATTGGATTCTTAACTTCAGTGGAAATTCTTTTTAGACCCTGGCACCACGTGCCTATGTCTCCTACTATTAGGCTCGGGGACTAAGTGGACACACTTCACCTTGTGGTGAATGTGTTTATTTTATCGACCCCTACGCTTTGACTGATTGCCAGAATTACTATTGTCCAAGGGTCACTTACATTTCTTTTCAGAAATACAAGTGGGCACACTTGATAAGGAAAGAAATCTTTTTCTTTTTTCTTTAGAGCACCATGCATTTTTTTGGACAACCAGAATCTTCAGCTATAATCGTGGTTTACTGCTCTCTGTTCTAACCAGAATGCTGGCACATTCGATTGATCAATGTTTCAATCAGTTGGAGATGACATGAAGATGGATCGCATTAGTCAAAGGAGATCGAACGCCGTGTCGCAGCATAATACATGGTGCTCGGGGACTAGCTGTGGTGGTATTAACCCCTATACCCTTATGGCTAGGCTTGGGCTGGCCCGGATCAGGGTGTCCGGCCCACTAGAAGACGACGCACAGCCCGACCAATCTATTTGGAATCCCGCGCAAGGAATCAAGATAGATTTAGAGATCAAGCAAGATCCTGGTCGGTTAGAATAGGAATCCTTATCCGGCCACCTATAGCAATTATAACTGGCTAGGATTAGTTTCCAAATCTGTAACCCTGCCCCCCGGACTATATAAGGTAGGTAGGGGACCCCTCTAAAAAACATCTCTCATTGACATATAGCAATACAATCAGACGCAGGACGTAGGTATTACGCCTTTATGGCGGATGAACCTAGATAAAATCTTGTGTCTGTCTTGCATCACCATCTTGTTTGTAGCTTGTGCATCTGTCTACCGATAATCTACTACCTTAGGCATACCCCTAGGTAGACTACTGACCATATTTCATCGATAGTGGCGCGCCAGGTAGGGGGTATGCGTATTGCTCTCTAGGCGAACAAGATGATCATCATCCCCGTTTCCATGGCAGCGCCGAACGGCCTCACGTTCACCATCGGCCAGATCACCTGGACCACTGGCTCCGATGACTTCATATTTAATCATCCCAGCATGATTCCCAAGGTAAAAGGGTCAAACAGTCACATTTATGAAATCTGGTCCACAAATTCCAAAGAACTACAATTTCTGATGACCAACTTAGAACACTAATAACTCACAAAATATTTGGCCAAATGCCATGAAAATTTAACACAAGATGGTTAAGTGAGTTATATACAACTTTCTTATTATCATCTTAAGATGATTCTATAGATAACAAGGCCAATTAATCCAATAAATGCATCTCTGTCTAAAACATGGACAGAAACTGACTTACGACTTTAAACAGCTATAAATGGAGTTATAAATGTCCAATAAATGTGGTTCTAGAATTTTAGAAAATTAGCAAATTCTAATCAACTTTGTGGTAAACACCTAAAGCTAATTCTACTATTAAGAACACCCCACAATAAGAACAAGGAAACCCTCTCTCGGTTTGGGCAGAAATAGCCACAGAGATTTAAGTAAGTATAACTCAAGATCTGCTTAACCAAAAATCATGATATTTATATTTTTGAAGAGCTTAATAAAAGTACTACAACTCATGTATTTTCATCAAGTCATGATTCATAACTTAACTGAGCCAATTAATTAAATCATACAGACCGATTTAGAATAGGGGCAAGGCAACATAGGGCATTTGTTATTTCTATAACTCTTCAACCATCAAACCTAAACTCCTGAAATTTTTACCAGACATTAACCATAACATTAGTAGCACTCCATAAAAATTTCACATTTCTTTGAGCAAAAAAACTACAGTTATGAAAAAGACAAAGCACAGCTAGTATTAAAACCTAACTGCATAAATTGATTTCTATAGAAAAATATTTAAACTAAAGCATGCCATATTATAGATCTAGTGCATAGAAAATTTCACAAGGATTCCAAAAAGTCCTTATTTGCTATTTTATAATTTTTCTACTAATTACTATGAATATTCAAAACTGATCATTCAAATCTACAAAAAAATCAAAGAAGAGGACTGTAAATCTTGCATCTGGGTCCCTGTAGAAAACTGAAATCACAGATCAGCGATTGACCCTTCTCGTCACTATTCACCAGAGTCATGGTTCCTTCACTTAACCCCCTGTAAAATACCATATTCATGTGCGTGGTCCACCTTCTCCTTCCTCTCGACGGCTACGCAGGGGAGGTGGCCGGCTCGCGGCTCCGGCGGCCACGGTCGTCGCCAGCATCGGCGAAGTTGCGGGGGAGCACCCACAGGCCTACGCACACACGTGGGGCTGCTCAATTCGGCCGGAGGTGTGTCGGGTTGTCCTGGCCGCGCATGGCCATCGGTAGCGACCGATAGCTAGCGACGGCGGCCAAGGTGCGGTTAGCCACAACAACCCGGAGGCGCGGCACAGATAGTAGATCATGGAGCAACTGTGGTAGTGGCAAATGAGAACTACAAGGGCGCTCGACGGAGGGGGAACGACAGTGGCAAAGGAGCTTCCTCGGCGGCCATGGCGGAGCTCGGCGCCCGCGCGCAGGCGTAGAGCGGCTGGGTGAAGCGGGGAGCGACATCATGAAAGAGGGAGGCAAGGGTAGCTTCTGGTGCTCGGTTATGGAGGAGCAGAGTGTGAGGCGGTGCGTGGCCCAGAGGTCGGATGTGCGTTGGCCATGGTGGGGCGCGCTCCGGTGCATGGAGGCCACGTAGGCAAACTATCGAGCACGTGGCGAGCGGCGGAGTGGACATGGCGGGGAGCTGATTTGGGCCGCTTGCAGGCTGAATTAGACAGTGGGCCAAAAATGAAGTTTGCTCAACTCTGATTACTCTCCAACTTTGATTAAGGCCATATGGTCATTAGAGCTCTTCATCAGTGGGTAATTAGGCCACAAACTGCTAGAGTTAGCGTATTGACGGCGACAAGCAAACATTCAAATTGATGGTGAAAACGAGGTCAAACTGGTACCATCTTTTTACATGCTCTTTTCCATGGACTTAGCTCCAACTTTTATTTTTAGGTCAAGTCAAGTTGCTTAACAAAATTTGGAGAACGTGGAATGCCAATGTCATTGCTTAGTGAAACTCCAGACTTGAATATTTCTAAGTCCGAAAACAGCCGCTGATTCAATCTTTGAGCCTCTGTTTGACTTCGTTCCAAGTTTATCTGGCTCTTGGTCCAAAAACAAAGTTTGTTCTACTCCACTCAAACTTCAACTTTGATTTAAGGTGCAACTCCATGCAAGCATTGTACACCATATTTCAAACCAAGTCAAAGTAGCATCACGGTAAAGCTTAAATTAGAGTTCTTGACTGATTAAGGCATTTTCTTGACCTTTGCTCAACATGAACCCCTCATGACTTTTGTTGTGGATTTCAATTGGAGTCATTTGGGCAAGGTAGCAAGGTTCGGGTGATGATCTATAATTCCATTCACTTAATAAAGCAATCCAGGAAAGATCACAACTTATCATTTCATGTGACTTTTTTTTATTCCAAACTTCACAAAGCTTTTCCAATCATCCATGTGGGTGGAAATTGATGTGAGGCACATGAAAGAAGTACCTTCAACATTACTTAGGTATATATCTAAAACGGGCCAATAAGCAAGCAAAGGCGTTTTTCTCAAGTTTAAGTTGGAGCTCACTCTTGTAGATTTGATCTTGACACCTTCATCACCACTTAACATGTCATGTTTGAGCTCAAACCCATTGCTTAACTGGTGCAAACACCTAGGGTGTTATAGCCCTCCCCCTTTATAGGAATCTTGCCCCAAGATTTAGTGCGAAAGACTTTTAAGGGAAGAGAAGCATGTCATCCATTTTCCAACATCAGTGACAGCGTTAGGCTACTAAACTTCAGAGTATCATATAGGCTAATTTGGTCAAGACACTTTCTGATACTTGCTCTTTGTAGTAAGTTTTGTTTGAAGAATTTCCTTCATTGGCTTCCATGAAGCATTGTTACTTTGGGAGGAATCCAAGACAACACAATACTTCATTCTCGGGATCCAAAAAGTATTACGGAGCATAAACCAATCACCCACAATCTCTACTTCCCTAGTGGATATAGCATGGACCATGTGAACTTTGCACTAGACCGCAGTCTGTTGACGGATATTCCTTGCAATGGTGCTATATTTGTTTCCAAGGTTTGAAAAGTAGTTCTCTACTAAAGTGGCTTGAGCACAACTTTTCGTAAAGGATGTGATCATAGATGGGGTAAACATCCTTTAAGGGTATGAGAAGCTAGTTAACCAATATCCAAACTGGTTGTAGCGGTGCAATCACTTAGATGTCAACTGATGGAAAGCTACATAATATTCCATGTGTGTAGTGCTCTTTCTCTAATAACAACACTATATTATCTAAGTCTGTTGAGTGAAGATGAATGTGATAGCTGACTTTGTCTACCCAGCAATTTCGATGCTCATTAGCTAAGGGGACCTTAGAATTTAAGTGGCAACAGGAATTTGGGTTAAGTTGATGCAACCTCTTGGGTAAAACACATGGAAGGCACCAAATGACAAGGCAACATTGGAAAACATTGCCAAGGATGATGGATAGCGAGGCCTAGAGTATAATAAAAGTTGCAAGTATTTCCTCAAACTAGGGAATTAGTTCACTACCATGCATTTTGAGTATGATTCTCCTTCATGGTGCAGTTGCTTAGTACGTTGAGTTGACTTGCACTATATCAAAACTATCTTTGTGGAACTACTTTTGACATTGGGGCTTCATTTCTAATGTCAGTCAATATCTCCTAATCACAATTTAAAATCTGTTGTTTGACACCTTTCAAATTGCTTTCGATTTGCATGGGTACAAATTGACTCATAGAACACCTCGATTGCTCGAACATTGTTGATAGAAGAGGCCAAGAACAAGGTACAAAGGGGTCCAAGGAGTCTTCTTTAGGGCATCTAAAGGATTATCTAGCAACAATTATTGACTGCGTTACATACCTTGGCATCAATTGCAAACATAACTTTTGAATGCGAAGGATGATTGCAGTCACAAAGAAATTACAGATTCTGTACTCTTTGATTTTCTGTTCATATTTCACAAACTATTGCTCCATTGTCCATGAATTTTGGTAGGAATATAGATCCATGAGTCCCCTAACTGCTCACCAAAATTCAGCTCAAACAGACACTGTTTGACTATCCAAACAATGCGGCTACCAAAACTGCTCTATTCTGTAATTATAGCGTACCGAATTGACAAAACATCTCTCAAATCCAATGTTTCACTCAACCAATCCTCAAACAAACTTAAGGCATCAACATGTCCTAAGTGAGGAATGAGGTGACCAAAGTTTGAGGCCATTCCAACCATGTTTGAGTCACTAATCATTGGCTTGAAGATGTTCGGTTTTGTACCCTAAAATCTGGACAGATTTCTCGTTCTTCTCTTTCTTTGCTTCACACGTTGTGGTGTGTGTTCTATACTCTCGATCTCTTTGTATAGCAGCAGCAGCAACTCTTTTCTCTGAGGATGTAGACTAAGGTTTTCCATATGTGGTTCTCAGGAAACAACTTAAATCATTTGATTTAGACACCAACTTAACAACGCACAAGTATTGGACTTGTGGCTATGTTTTTGGGACACAAAGCATACTCTACATGGAGGGACTGTCCTACAGAGATAAGGAACCATTCCTATATATCTTTCGGCACTTCATCCAATAGAGTCCGGACACATGTGTTAGTGGCACCTAAGGGCACAAAGATGCTGACTGAAACTAGGGACGTGCTTTCGCTAGCTCCTACATAGCCGACACAACGTCTTGTACTATTTGTGTGATTGTCCAAGATGGAATTGACTTGACAACATAGGTTTTGGAAAACAAAGCAGTAGTTACATTGCTAAATGGCTTGCTATTTTATTGCTTAACATTGCTCTATGAGACATAGTCTTCATAAATAGCAAAAAGTTGTCACCTAGCCGGAGGTTAAGCTTCCTACTAGTAACTAATCAGTTGTCTCTCAACACTAAAAGTTCTAAATCTTCACTCTTGCCAACATAGTTGTGATTGACGCATAACAGATGGTCATCATCGAAGTCAGTAGACAAGGGGTCACACTAGAGATGGTTGATCTCGACTGTGCGATCAACATGCACATAATGATCAAGACTTGGATAGCTAGGTCATAATCATAATGTGACGTTCGATTCTTATCCGACTAACAACTTGTCCAACATTAAGTGTTGATCCAATGAGAATGACATAAGTTTCTCACTAGATGACCGATGTCATTATAGGGACAGTCATATAGGGTCACTTGCCTACCATCTCTTGTAGTATGTTTATGTTCATGTCAGCGACCTATTCTTCAAAGGTTATCCTCTAGACGACTTCAGAAGGAAGCTCTACTACTTTTGGTCTAATATAAGGATATTCCGATTAGATATTGAGGGACAACCATGGAAGAGCTCATGTGAAAATAACACATCGGTGTAGTTCGACAATTGATCATGACTAGAAACCTTGATACCGGCGTGCACCCAGCAGCGCAACCATGTGTCGGCCGGCCACAAGGAGGCCCTAGGTTCCATCACGGCACCGTAGTTGCTACTAATAACACCATTACTGATCACACACCCAAAGTGAATTTTCAAGTTGCACAGATTGGGTCATAAGAACAAGCACTATGCAAAGGAGGGATAGCAAACAAAGGTAGTCACAAGGTTAGGAGCCAACAAGGAGGCGATCAGAAGATCAAAACATAGCACAAGAGAACATAGCATAATTGCCGAAGACAACTGAGTAGGGGACTCTTTCTTAACTTCCATATACACCTTGTGTTCACCAAAGTGATTACCAGATAAAGATTAACATGAGATTTGGTCTTGCCGAGGAGCAACATGAGATTAAGACTGATAAACATCTAGAGACTTGAAAGAGTTGGAGACAAAGTACACAAGATTCAAGGGATAGAGCCAAGGCACTGACTAGGGATTCAGTTGATAAAGCAACGACATGATCTGTGAGGAAAAGGTTCTAAAGCCAGCGTAGATAGCGATTAGTGTTATACTAGATCATCAGTAGGGGAAGGAGCAATGAGGCTCGATAAGAATTTTTCAGCAAGGTCCTCCCACACAGGAGCAAGACAACCATGACACAAGCAAGCATTCAAGGGAACTAAGCTTGGGCCTAACGATAAGCAAAGGCATGGATAAAGGTCTTTGTAGCATAATGTTCAAGGGCTAATAACCACGTATACAGGCTCAGGCTCCTAAGAGAGAACTTAATTGGAGACGACAACCATGAGATTCCCAAACCTTGGACGCTGTTCTAGGATAGCGATCTTCAACACTTGTATGCTTACCGAGGACACAAGGGTGACCACTATGGCACTACCTAGATAATGAGCATCCACACCTACATCATGGTCTTAAGCAAGCATTTATAAACACTCAATCCGATTAGCTTAAGCGAGTATTACTATGCACAGAGCTCGCACATAACAAGTAATCACCTACAACAACACCACTACACATAAACTTGTAGTAAGGTGTTGTTATCTTTTTATTTCCTTTTTACTAAGTAGGTGGATATCTCTACAAAACAAGTTTTACTTACATTTAGCAATTTAGTTTTCGAAGGGGTGAAGTTTTTGCTAATTAATAACTTGTCATCTATTTCCTTTGGAAGCAAACATACAAGACGAAACTAATCACACCCTACCTTCAAGCATAGCTATTCAAACAGCGTGGGACAATGCATTTTGTCTAGCTTCACATAGGGAAGATAGTAACTTCACATTGATCACAAGTTACTTAGTATTAGAACAAAGTAAGGGAAGCATATTTATGTACAAGCACAATCATGATGCATGCTCCTCCTATTCGCCCTCACAAAATTGCTAGCCTAAGGCGGCAATCACGTTCTATGTCGGTGGCATTATATGTACTCTCTCGATATATAGCTAGTCATCAGCTACATTCAATCTACGCATTCGTGGTTAGCGTACCTACAGGCAAATTCATTGCAGCCCATCCCCACAATAGATAAATAAGCACACAATAAAAGCAGTAAACTAAGATACTCTCCATATATACATCCCTAGATATATATACTTCGGTATCCATAGCTACCCGACAGATATATGCACAATTAAGTACCTTCATATATACATGTGTGTAACATGTAAACATTCTAGTAACCACAGCTAACTCTCCCCTAGACCGACAATTGGACGGTCATGCTCTCACAACTCACACTTACATGGGCGTATAGGCAACTGATCCATACATTACCATTCAAGCGAATGACATCCATACAATAGCACGCCGTATGGACGACAAAAGTAAAAACCCCCACGTTAGTACTTAGATAGCCACCTAATAGTCCTTAACTAGGCATAAAGGAGGATGTCGCTAGCATAGTTTTGCAAATAAGTTTTGACAAATTTGCTTGTAGCTAAAGTTTTAGTCAAAATAGGATTTTTAAAACCAAAACTTTGTTTTTAAAACTATGTACATGATAGTATTATGCTTAATCTTGCTCCGATGCCAGCTATGATAGAACCACCCAATTTATACAAGATCAAGTATGGTTGTCCCCGTTTAGCATGTTGACGTGCACATACTTTCACTCATATAAACCTAGTAGTCCGTTGAGTGTCATGAAGGACCTCGGTAAATCAACATCACAACCAAGATCGCATGATTAAGCAAATACACATCACATACATAGGGTTACAGCAGAAATAATATTACGAATGGGTTCACAAATAATAGTACAAGTTTGGTTTTCAAAACCGCTTAGTGAAAACAACATAGCTTCCAAATGATTACATTAATATAAGTTTCAAATACATTGCTAGCATAAGTGACATCTTCAGACAAAAGCATATAGATGAGAACTAAATATAGAGTCACCGAGCCCACTGGCGGTTAGCCACCATCTTCAACAGGCCAAGAACTTCACCTGCAATATGGTGGGATAAACCCTGAGTACTCGAATGTACTCAGCTAGACTTACCCATCATAAACCAAAAATAAATGACACCAAGGAGTATGCAAGGCTTTATCAGTGGATCTTGCTAGACAACCTTTTTCCATAAAAGCTTGAGTAATCATTATCATTATTGACCTGTACTAGCAGTGACTTTTAGCCATTACCTGCCATCTATATTAGCACCTGTACTAATCAATCACTTGATTAAGTTGCAAACAATAATAACCATATTAGGTATTTCATGGCTCATTATCATTATCATCATCATCATCATTTAACCATATCTTTAATTTTAGTGAATCTACGTTGCCGCTGCTCAGTCAAGTTCTCACTATCCAGGAGAGACGGCGATTTGAATCGATTCCTATCCAGCTAGAGGGGTATTCCTAACACAAACCCTACTTCCCCCCATCAAGGTCGCAATCAAGTCACCTTTGGTACAACTCAGGAGAAAAAAAGAAAAGTCACAGGCCCGGACAGTGCCGCATTCTCAAGGGTGACACTTTGCCAGGAAGTGCAGGACTTTTAAATACCTATCCCCTTGGACTCATGCCAATGTCCCCAAGCACATTCTTACTTCCTCCAGAATGCGCACGTCCCCTTGATTCCTGGCCTAAGTCGAACTACTAGGCCTTGCGGTTAGAACGACTTATCTAGCTAGCTAAGTGTTAGGCTGTGTTCAACATGACATGAGGACGTATAGTGAATCGGTCCTTAAATGACACAGACGGCGATAGATTCACACCCAAGACCTCCATGCCTTGTTGCTGCACTATCGTCATCCCGTCTGGTCTATTTTCATTATTAACACATGGTTCTTTTCCACGATAGCAAATATAGCCAACCGTGACTAGAGCTCATCCTACATCTCGTAGGTGATAGGAAATCACCTGACTTCTATCGGTCTAAGCATAGATAAGCATCATTCGATCCTATACTTAATTAGGATTCATAGGATTTTATCTGGACAAGGTAAGGATATAATGCATCAATTAGTTCCAACCAATTCCTATACTTAATGCATCATCAACAATAAAAGATACTCAAGATATTTGTAAAAACATGGGAGACTTAGAATGCTCTGGGGCTTACCTGGAATCCAACACTAGGTTAGTGTTTGTTAGACGACACTCGCTAAGTCCTTCCATCTTCAGGATAGGTTCACCATGCACCTTCCTCGGGTTCGGCTCCAACATCCCATCCAGCACGTTGTTCATCTAGCGTACCTAATTGAGATACATGATGCAAGTACATGAATGCGGGGAATGGTAATAAAATATGCATCACATAAAAACATTCAAGACAAGCACAAGGCTACACCACATGACATGAGTACTTAGAGAGCAAGCTATTCACATCAAGTCCAACATAGAGATAACAAGTACATCAAGCATGGCATATTAGTTTACTTAAGTTCTATTCAAATCACTTTAACTTACCAAGTTTAGACAACCTAATATACAATTGCTCATCTTCAGTTAAGGACCTAGCACCTAAACAATCAACAAGAACAATGCTACAAAGCATTCACACAAGCATTCATATTTCAGCCAAACTGGGACTATACAGCAGCATAGTAAACCGACCATAACTGGAGATTGAGAAATCCAAATGACATGAAACAAGACAATTTGGAAAGCTTATGAAATTGTATACAATTCATATTTAATCATCCCAGCATGATTCCCAAGGTAAAAGGGTCAAACAGTCACATTTATGAAATCTGGTCCACAAATTCCAGAGAACTACAATTTCTGATGACCAACTTAGAACACTCATAACTTACAAAATATTTGGCCAAATGCCATGAAAATTTAACACAAGATGGTTAAGTGAGTTATATACAACTTTCTTATTATCATCTTAAAATGATTCTACAGATAACAAGGCCAATTAATCCAATAAATGCATCTCTGTCTAAAACATGGACAGAAACTGACATGCCACTTTAAACAGCTATAAATGGAGTTATACATATCCAATAAATGTGGTTCTAGACATTTTAGAAATATTGGCAAATTCTAAACAACTTTGTGGTAAACACCTAAAGCTAATTCTACTATGAAAAAGGCCCCACAATAAGAACAAGGAAACCCTCTCTGGGTTTGGGCAGAAACAACCACAGAGATTTAAGCAAGTATAACTCAAGATCTACTTAACCAAAAATCATGATATTTAACTTTTTGAAGATCCTAATAAAAGTACTACAACTCATGTATTTTCATCAAGTCATGATTCATAACTTAACTGAGCCAATTAATTAAATCATGCAGACCTATTCAGAATAGGGGCAAGGCAACACAGGGCATTTGTTATTTCTATAACTCTTCAACCATCAAACCTAAACTCCTGAAATTTCTACCAGACATCAACCATAACATTAGTAGCACTCCATAAAAATTTTACATTTCTTTGAGCAATGAAACTGCAGTTATGAAAAAGACAAGGCACAGCTAGTATTAAAAACCTAACTGCATCAATTGATTTTTACAGAAAAATATTTAAACTAAAGCATGCCATATTATAGCTCTAGTGCATATAAAATTTCACAAGGATGCCAAAAAGTCCTTATTTGCTATTTTATGATTTTTCTACTAATTACTATGAATTTTCAAAACTGATCATTTAAATCTGCAAAAAAAATCAAAGAAAAGGACTGTAAATTTTGCATCGGGGTCCCTGCAGAAAACAGAAATGATAGATCAGCGATCGACCCTTGTCGTCACTATTCACCAGAGTCACGGTTCCTTCACTTAACCCCCTATAAAATACCATATTCATGCACATGGTCCACCTTCTCCTTCCTCTCGACTGGCTACGCAATGGAGGTGGCCGGCTCGTGGCTCCGGCGGCCATGGTCGTCGCCGGCGTCGCCGAAGCTATGGGGGAGCACCCATGGGCCCAGCGCACATGTGTGGGGCTGCTCAATTTGGCTGGAGGCATGTCGGGTTGGCCTGGCCGTGCATGGTCATCGGTAGCGACCGACAGCCAGCGACGACGGCCAAGGCGCGGTTAGCTACGGCAGCCCGGAGGTGCGGCACAGACAGTAGATCATGGAGCGATTGTGGTGGAGGCGAATGGGAACTACAGGGGCACTCAACGGAGGGGGAACGGTAGTGGCAAAGGAGCTCCCTCAGGTGGCCATGGCGGAGCTCGGAGCCCACGCATAGGCATAGAGCGGCTAGGTGAAGCAGGGAGCGGCAGCACGAGAGAGGGAGGCGAGGGTAGCTTTTGGCGCTTGGTTATGGAGGAGCAGGGCATGAGGTAGCACGTGGCACGGAGGTTGGACGCACATCGGCCATGGTGGGGGGCGCTTCGGTGCATGGAGGCCATGTAGGCAAACTGTCGAGCACGTGGCGTGCGTCGGAGTGGACATGGTGGGGAGCTGATTTGGGCCGCTTCTGGGCCGAATCAGACAGTGGGCCAAAAATGAAGTTTGCTCAACTATGATTACTCTCCAACTTTGATTAAGGCTGCATGGTCATTAGAGCTCTTCATCAGTGGGTAATTAAGCCACAAACTGCTAGAGTCAGCGTATTGACAGCGACAAGCAAACATTCAAATTGATGGTGAAAACGAGGTCAAAGTGGTACCATCTTTTTACATGCTCTTTTCCATGAACTTAGTTCCAACTTTTATTTTGGGGTCAAGTCAAGTTTCTTAATGAAATTTGGAGAACGCGGAATGCCAATGTCGTTGCTTAGTGAAACTCCAGACTTAGAATATTTCTAAGTCCGAAAACAGCCGCTGATTCAATCTTTGAGCCTCTATTTGACTTTGTTCCAAGTTTATCTGGCTCTTGGTCCAAAAACAAAGTTTGTTGACTCCACTCAAAATTCAACTTTGATTTAAGGTGCAACTCCATGCAAGCATTGTAAGCCATATTTCAAACCAAGTCAATGTAGCATCACAGTAAAGCTTAAATTAGAGTTCTTCGATCGATTAAGACATTTTCTTGACCTTTGCTCAACACGAACCCTTCATGACTTTTGTTGTAGATTTCAATTAGAGTCATTTGGACAAGGTAGCAAGGTTTGGGTGATGATCTATAATTCCATTCACTTAATAAAGCAATCCAAGAAAGATCACAACTTATCATTTCATGTGACTTTTTGATTCCAAACTTCACGAAGCTTTTCCAATCATCCATGTGGGTGGAAATTGATGTGAGGCACATGAAAGAAGCACCTTCAACATTACTTAGGTATATATCTGAAATGGGCCAATAAGCAAGCAAAGGCGTGTTGCTCAAGTTTAAGTTAGAGCTCGCTCTTGTAGATTTGATCTTGACACCTTCATCACCACTTAACATATCATGTTTGAGCTCAAACCCATTGCTTAACTAGTGACAAACACCTAGGGTGTTACATATTGAATAAATCTAAATTAAATTAATACCTTATATTAAAATTCAAAAACATTTGTTATATCGGATGACGCTTGTTGGTGTTTCGGATTGGCGGGCCCTCAACCAACTACTAAATTTGCACTGCAGTGTTCCCAATCTTGGATGGTGATGCAAAGAGACACAAGGTTTATACTGGTTTAGGTGATGAGTACCCTACATCCAGTTTGAGAGATCGATCTTGTATTCCTTGCACCGAAATGCTCATAGTAGGGGGTTACAAGCAGGGTGAGAGAGGGAGCTAGTCCCAGGTCTCTATGTGGAGCGGCGTGGATTGCTTGAGATGTTGATCTTAGGCAACGGGGAAGCTCGAGCGTTCGTCTATGCGTTGTGTTAGTTCGTTGCATGGGCATAGGCCTAATCGTCCATGTCTGATCCTAGGAATGGCCCAGGTCCCTCCCTTTTATAGTTGAAGGGGGGACACGGGTGATACATTCGCTAGCTACACGGTGTCGTGCGGACGGAGGTGGCATGTCCGAGCCCTGTAGCCTGTTACTGTGGCGGCATGGGCGATGGAGTGGTCTCATCCTTGAAGTACTAGGGCAACACGCCGGTCACATCCAACCCTGTGTGTCGTGGGAGTTCCAGTGTTATCTCAAAGTGGGCGTGGCGGTCAACATGCTAGGTCACTATGTGTTGACTACGCGAGAAGCCGAGGCTTAGTTGGTGCCAAGACCGAGCCATCATGGGAGGCTTGGTAGACATGAATCCTGGGGTTGCCGAGACCCTAAAGTGGATTGCCAAGGCTTAGAGCGAGTAGTTGGTCTCATACGCTGATTTCGAGGCTATGGTGACCCAGACTTGACTCCCCATGCCGTGTTGTCTCTGGGGTTGGGGTTAGGTGGCACAGTGTAGTGCAGGCGCTGATCGTGGGCATAGCACTAGAGCACAATGGCCGATAATCCCCACTGCGCCCTATCTAGGATGGTATGGCATTGATGTGACTTCCTATCTCGTCGACCGCTCTACAGTGTCGAGCCGTCGTCCTGGCTGATATTACGGGAGTGGTTGGGAAGACTGGTCAAGGTAGAAGTGATGGGTTATTGCCGAGCTGGCCTTGAGCAATACAGAGAATCACCGTCTCATTTTGAAGCTTTACACATGGGGCCTCGAGCGAGATGGAGAATTGGTTCCTCATCGAGGCCTCTCGTGCGACACCTCGCATAAGGCGGAGATTTGGCAGGCCGTCAAGGCCTCCAGTGTGAGGCCTTGTGTGAGGTGGAGAGCCGGTGGGCTCGGACAATGCCAGAGGTCAACCGATGGTTCACCTTTTGGCTTTGTCTTTGATAGGGCTTAAGTGATTCTTTCGATAAACATTCGAGGTACCCCGTTTTATGGTACCCGGCAGTAGCCCCCAAGCCTCAGGGAGAGAGTGAGCGCTCTTCTTGAGGTTTTGACAAGGCTTGACTTGCTGATAGCTCCTAGTAGAATAGTGTTTCATACTTCGAGGCCTCGGTGGGTGCGCATAAGTGCACCCATCGGGTGTAGCCCCCGAGGCCCTAGGGGAGTGGGTTCATTCCTCTAGGGTCTTTTTTCATGTTGACCGAGGGATGTTATCATATTTGCCAAGCCCATAAGTGCGAGTTCGGGTTGCGGGGTCTCGGCAAAATCACTAAGAAGAACCCCCGAGCCTCTGCATGGAGCGAGAGGGCGATTCAGGAGTTCCCCTGACTTTTTGTGCGACCCTCGCTCCTACTTTTCGCTTGGAAGGAGGGGTGGAATATGCTAGGCTACCCTTGGTGGGCGCAAGCGGTGACACTTCCAGTGAGCTATTATCGGGTTAGTCCGAGTGGAGGCCCTATGCCCCATTCGCTAGGGGTCGGCTAGTGGTCTAGAGACGCACTCTAAGAGTACTAGAGGGTTTCTCTAGTGGGTGCAGGGGTCAGTTCGCTAGGCCTTGGTGGCTCGGTGCCTCCCTACGGTGGGATCCCATTCGGAGACCTCTCTGCCGATCTCGGACACGACTTAGGACGTCCCAAGCATTTCGCTTGCTTAGGCCTCGGCCCCATACGGGCTCGCCCATAGTCGTCCCTAACTCTATTGCCTTGGGGCAGCTATAGAAACCCTTAGGGGCCCAGCCTTCGAACCCCTGGACCATAATGGGCTCGATGCCCTTTATCATGTTTTTTCGAGTCTTCAAGTGTGGGCTTGGGTCGCTTGTCTTTGTCTTGGGTGTAGGAGAAGCCCCCGAGCCTCTGCATGGAGCAAGAGGGCGGTCAAGGGTCCCCCTGAACTTTTTTATTCGACCCTCGCACATCCTTTTCATTTAGATGGAGGTGTTGTTTGTCCGAGCCCACTTGTGTGCGAGCCTGGGTTGCTGGGTCTCGGCAAAGCTATAGGAAGAGCCCCTAAGCCCTTGCACAGAGCGAGAGGGCGATCAGGAGTTCCTGTAGCTTTTTTGTACGCCCCTTGCACAGTGAGGGTTTGTTTGTTGAGCCCCCCTTGGGTGCTGAGCCTAGGTCGTGGGGTCTCGGCATATCTACAGGAAGAGCTCCCTAGCCTCTACACAGAGTGAGAGGGCCGTCAGGAGTTCCCCTGGCTTTTTGAATGACCCTCACATGTCCTTTTTGCTCAGAAGGAGGGGTTGTTTTGCCGAGCCCCCTCGAATGCGAGCCTAGGTCGCTGGGTCTCAGCAAGGTTGCAGGAAGAGCCCCTTAGCCTCTGCATGAAGCAAGAGGGCCATCAAGGGTTCCCCTGGCTTTTCGTATGACCCTCGTGCTTCCTTTTTGTTCAAAAGGAGGGGTGGAATATGCCAAGCTACCCTCAATGGGCCTGAGCGGTGGCACTTCCGGTGAGCTATTATCGGGTGAGTCCGAGTGGAGGCCCATGCCCCATTCGCTGGGGGTTGGCTAGCGGTCTAGAGATCCACTCCAAGAGTACCAGAGGGTTTCTCTAGTGGGTGCAAGGGCCGTTCATTGGGCCCCGGTGGCTCGGTACCTCCCTACGGTGGGATCCCATTCGGAGACCTCCCTACTGGTCTCAGACACGACTTAGGGTGTCCCAAGCGTTTCGCTTGCTTAGGCCTCAGCCCCGTGTGGGCTTGCCCATGGTCATCCTTGACTCTGTTGCCCTATTGCAGCTGTCGAAACCCTTAGGGGCCCAGCCTTCGAACCCCTAGACCATAATGGGCTCGGTGCCTAGTTCCTTCGTCTAAAAGGAATAGGGTGGGAGATATCTCCCCTATCAGCTCGACAATAGTTGGAGCACCTTTTGAGGCAATTTTCTTAGGGAGGCAGAACAATGCCTATCGCTATAGTGGTCGGACAGGACGTGGTGTCAGCGGATGGGACGTAACTATTCCCACAATTAACGAGGAAAAGGTGGGCATGTGTGCGGTAAAATCGGATCGGGATTAACCGCGCCAGATGTGAGGGAAACTTCCCCAATTTCGTCGCCCGTCTGTTTTGCCTTCATCCTACATAAATACGCAACAAGCCTCGCCCCTCCCCTCCTTACCTTGCCTACATTAGCTTTGCTGCCTTTGAGCCATCGCTAGAGCAGAGAGCCCCGGGAGGAAGAAGGGAGAGAGGCGAGGCAGATAGAGAGGGAGAGAGAGAGACTCACCACCATAGTCGAACCCTCCATCGCACTCATGGCCGGCGACATTGTTGTCATTGAGGCGGACCCTTGGGGTCCATCCGATGTCATCATGGAGATGCTTCAGTTGCTCGTCGACGGCGGACTTCTTTGTCCGGTTACCGACCCCAATAGGCCGAAGTGGATCGCACTGTCAGGCGAGCTGGAGCCGAGGCTTCACGACGGTTATGTCGTGAGCTTCATGTCTTTTCATGAGCGCAGCCTCGGCCTTCCGATGGACCGGTTCATGTGGGCACTCCCGCACTACTACGGCGTGGAGCTCCACAACTTCAACCCCAATTCCATTGTGCAGGCGGCCATCTTCGTCGCTGTCTGCGAGGGGTATCTAGGGATTGCTCCCCATTGGGAGCTGTGGCTCCACCTCTTCCGGGTGGGGCATACCACCAAGCCGATGGGTACGTCAGGCATGAGGAAGGCGGTGAGGGCCAGCGGCTGCACTCTCCAAGTGTGCCAGGACCATTAGCACCTCTACATCCCAGCCCAGCTCACGTCAACCAATCACTAATGGTACACGAGGCTGGTTCTATCTTCATAACGATGACGGTGGACTTGCCCCCTACACTGGGTGGATCATGGGGAGCTGCCCAAAGAGGTGGAAGTATGGCATCCTAGGGGAGGATTAGCCCAAGCTGCAGCTACTCCTGGAGGGGCTAGAGAGGCTATGGGACAGCGGCCTTACTGCAGCTATGGTCAGTGGCCACCTTATACTGCTGGAGGGTGCTGCCGCTGATGGCTTGGTGGCGGCGCTTGTTCGAGATGAGGCTGGATGAGCCGATTGAGGGCATCCAGATGTCTGCCTCCGCCCTTTTCGATGAGGAAATTCTTTGTCGAGTGAGGGAGACAGTGGAGGTGAAGCTGAGGGGTAGTGGCTTGACCCCCTTCACGATGCGCCCGTCACGGGGGTTCCTCTCACTGGTAAGTCACGTGCCGCTGTAGCCCCCAAGGCCTCCCCGTTTCTCATTGTTTCTTGTTCCCTTATCTGTGTTCACTGTTCTTGCAGGGGATGAGGGACATGCGAACCTCCCCACCACCCGTTCCTGAGGATGCAAGGCGGCGGGTGGCCAACCGAGCGCACGCCGAGGCGTAGAAAAGGCGGAAGGACGCCAAGGTGGCGAAGCGCACAAAGAAGATCCTTGCGCACGAGGAACTAGAGAAGCGCCACCAGTAGCAAAGGAAGGACGGTCTCCCATTGGAGGCATCCCTATCACCGTCACTATTGACAGACGCCTCGGACGGAGATGATGAGGGCGAGATGGGGTGGGGTCTCCTGGACCATCTCCCTAACATCGGGGAGACGGTGCCCGGGGCGTCGACAAGCAGCCCGGCGCTCCTAGGGGGAGGAGGAGGAGCTACCCTAGGGTCAGCAATCACCTGCCTCAGGGCTGAGGCCAACACGCCCGAGGCGCGGGTGCTGGGAAAGCGTGCTGTTAGCCCAGTGGGCTCGACGGCAGCGGTGGAGCAGGTGGTGGTGGGGGCAACACAACTGCCCCTGTAGAGGACTGAGGGGGCACTGGAGTCCATCGAGGACCGACCAGCGCCGACAGATACAGAGGTCGTGCCTCTGCCGCCGCCACCGCCTTTGCAGACGAGGGTCACCGTGCCGAAGCGGTTGCAGCCCCACTCGAGGTAAGCATATTTTTGGCAGAGCCGCAGTGTTTTCCATTCATTCTTCGGTCTCGTGCTGACCCTATAAGTGTTTTGTCCTTAGCTAGAAGTGACCTATGGAGGTGCCTACCTTGGCGCCTCTTAAGGCGCTCAAGGTGAACCCCGGCTCTATCGCCCACTGGGTGGCAGAGGCACACGCCGCCAAAAAACATGGCGCGGCGTCGGCGAGGGCTGACCCGAAGAAGCTGGCCACCCAAGGAGGGGCTGCCGAAGTGACCCTGACACAGATGGGGGAGGGAGCACCTCTGCCCCATGAGGGCAAGGCTCATGAGTTAGATGGGGCCAAGGTGCCCTCAGTTGCCGAGGCCACCGAGGTCGAGGCCCCTAGGGTCTCCGAGGCCAAGGCAATGGAGGCTGGGGCGCCAGGACCATTGAGGCTACAGTGGCAAGTGTCGGAGCCCCCGCGACCACCGAGGCCACGATGGCGGAGGCCAGAGACCCTGGGACCACCGAGGCCGACGTGATCGCGGTGAGGCCGTTAGCCTAGGAAGTGGATATGAAGGCGGCGAAGGCCTCGGTGGCACCCTTAGTTCAAGGCCCGCTGTCATTATGGGAGAGCGTCTGGGAGGTGGTCGACACCGAGGTGGCCGGCACCATGGAATAGTCGGTTCTAACCCCGGGTGAGGGAAGCTTGGCCCTCGTGCAGGTACGACCCGAGCCCCATGGGTGGGATCACCTACGTGTCCTATGGTAGAGCCAGCATGACCCTGAGGTGGAGCCTCTATTTGCCCTCAAGGACGTGGCCGAGGGCGGGCGCTGGGACACCTTCGAGCAATACCGCCAGCTGGCGGAGCGGTCACTATGAATGGCGTTGTCCGTGGTGGCCGATGATCTGCCCGGAGTCACCTAGGTTCATGCTTTCTTTTCTCATGCGGTGTTGTCTTTTTCTGAGTTTTCTTGTAGTGAATGACCCCTGTTCTGCTTACCCAGGAGCTCGAGACCCGGTCCCTTGGGAAGTTAGTCTTTCTCTGGTGGGAGAGGGATGTCTGGGACCAACTCCAGCGGTAGAAGGGCCTGCTTGTCGGTGCCAACGAGCTTCTGGTGGCGTGGAGCATGGAGGTGGAGGACCTCTGTCTTCGTTGTGCTGATGCGAAGGTCAAGGCGGCCATGGCCTAGGAGCAGGTCGCCCCTTTGGCAGCGCGGGTCAAGGAGTTGGAGGAGGAGCTGACCCACGTCGCTGGTGATCGGGATGCCTTCAGGTCTTGGGCTAAAGAAGCAATGGCCTCAAGCAAGGTCCTTGCTGGGCAGCTAGGGGCGGAGCAGAGTGTGCACCAGCTAACGAAAGGCACCTTGGATGAGGCCCTTATGGTGGCTGAGGCCTCCTAAACCGAGGCTATGGTCTGGAGGGGAAAGGCCGAGGGTGAGTCCTATTCCCCTTGTTTTATTCGCTTTTCTTGTGTTCGCCACCTAACTCCCTAGTGTGATGCAGAGCTAGGGAGAGAGGCTTCTAGGGTGGCCGAGGCTTCTTGGGTCGAGGCCTAGCGCTTGAAGGAGAAGGCTGAGGCTTCTCGGTCGAGGCCCAGCGCTAGGGAGAGAAAGCCGAGACCTCTTGGGTCGAGGCCCAATGCTGGGAGCAAAGGGCCAAGGGTGAGTCCCATAGGCTTTCATCCCTATTTGGCTTGTTTTCCTTTGCGCTCAACCCCACTCTGTTTCCTTTGGCGCAGAGTTGGAGGTGGAGGTCACCCAGGCAGCCAAGGCTTCCATCACGGTGCAGGCAGTGCTTGAGACCGAGATTAGGGAGCACGACGCGCTGAAAGGTGCCGCTCGTACCGCCTGTGAGGCCCTAGAGCTCGAGGGGGTTCAGTCAGGTAGCTCCCTTGGGAGCCATCGGATTGTGTTGAGTGGCCAAGTGCGTGAGCAGCTCCGAGGAGCGCTGCACATGGGTGTCAAGCGCGCACTGGCCATCATCGCCTCGCACTACATCAGCGTTGACCTCTACACCATCAGCGATGGCTACATCCTGCCCGACAATGACGAGGAGGCTGACGAGGCTGGTCGTGAAGCTGATAGAGGTGGCAGAGGGCCCCTAGTATGGCGCTAGCCAAGCTGTTCAAAGAGGAGGTGGTCCCTCCCCCGCCGTCCGCCGATGCTGGAGGCCCTAAGCCTTGACCTAGGGCCCAAGAGGCCATGTAAATAGACTGAGGATTAACTTTGTTTTGTAACACTTGTGGCCGTCGAGGCCTTTTTTTAAAGTACTCGTGCTTCTTAATCATTTTTCTTGTATTTCTGAGCCTCTACCCTCTGTTGTCTCTGATCAGATGTCTTTTGCAAAAAAAAAGCCCCCTTGGAACCTAAGCCACCCCTTGGGCGAAAGGTGGTGAGGGAGTGCCGTAGCCTGAAGGCGTAGGCCATCTCGCAACTCTACCGGCCTTCTAGCCCTAAGACGGACTTTCAGTCCTTAGGTTTTTCACAACCTGATTCATCAGAGCGTGCTAGAGAGTTTTGGTGTATGAATTTTTTCAAAAAACTGACAAAAAAATGGTGCGTGGGACTTAGGGGGGAATCCCCCATCTAGCCCTCGAGGGAGGCTCGGTTCTACAGAAGCAGAGCCATGTCTCCCTTGTGACGTTATCATAATGCCGAGGCCTTTGATGGGCTCGCGAGGTTTCTCGAAGAATTAGAACAACTGAAGAACGCTTCTTAATTGTATTTCGAGAAACAATGTATACAATGCTTGGAAATTTAAGGGTAAAAGTGATGTAGCTGTTCTATGTTCCAAGTGTTGTTGAGAATTTCACCCTTCTCGTTGGCTAGCTTGTAGATCCTGGGCTTCAGCACTTGGGCGACGATGTATGGTCCTTCCCACGGCGGGGTCAGCTTGTGGTGGCCCTTGTTGCTCTGCCTTAGCCTCAACACTAGGTCACCTACCTTTAGGTCTCGGCTTTGAATGCGCCAGGCCTGATAGCGCCGTAGGGCTTGCTGGTACTTGGCCGAATGTAGTAGCACCACATCTCAGGCTTCCTCTAGTTGGTCGAGGGCATCTTCGCTGGTGGTGCGGTTGCTTTGCTCATTGTAGGCCTATAGCCTCGGGGAACCATATTCCAAGTTAGTGGGGAGGACTAGCCTTGGCTCCATAGACAAGGAAGAAAGGTGTGAACCCTGTGGCTCAGCTTAGGGTGTTCCTCAGGCTCCAGATGACCGACAGGAGTTTGGCAAGCCATTTCTTGCCAAACTTCTTCAACTAGTTGTAAATTCTTGGCTTGAGGCCTTGTAGGATCATGCCATTAGCATGTTCTACTTGGCCATTTGTCCTTGGGTGTCCTATGGCCGACCAGGCCACATGGATGTGGTGGTTGTCGTAGAATGTCAGGAATTTTTGGTCGGTGAACTGTGTCCCATTATCGGTGATGATGGTGTTTGGAACCTCGAACCTATGGATGATGTCTGTGAAGAACAGCACCACTTGCTCGGATTTAATTTGATTGATCAGGGCGAGCCTCGATCCATTTGGAGAACTTATCGATTGCTACCAGTAGATGGGTGTAGCCCCCGGGGGCCTTCTATAGAGGCCCAACCATGTCGAGCCCCCACACGACAAACGACCATGTAATGGGGATGGTTTGGAGGGCCTAGGCCGGGAGGTGCGTCTGCCGCGTGTAGTACTGGCATCCTTCGCAGGAGCAGTACTAACTTGGTGGCGTCAGCAACCGCCATCGGCCAGTGGAACCCTTGGTGGAAGGCGTTTCCGACGAGCGTCCGAGGCACCGCATGGTGCCCGTAGGCCCCTACGTGCAAGTCCCAAAGTAGGGCCTAGCCTGCCTCGGTGGTGATGCATTGTTGGAGGACGCTAGATGGACTTCACCGGTATAACTCACCATTGCAGAGGACATAAGTTTTGGCTTGTCACGCAAGCCACCAGGGCTTTGGTCCTGTCAGTAGGAAGCTCTCCCTGAGTGAGCCAATCAAGGAACGGGACTCGCTAGTCCTGTGTCCTGGTCGGTCTGGGGAGGCTCTGTGTCGAGTTCCATGACCTCGGGCTCGGCCGAAGGAGTCTCGGCGGCAGGAGGGGGCATCGAGCCCTGCAGTGGGTTCGGCCAGTGGGCCCTCTTCTGCTACCGAGGCACAATCGATGGAAGGCTTGTGGAGGTCTCTGGCAAAGATGTTTGGGGGACTAGAGCCTGTGCTGACACCATCTTTGCTAGTTCGTCCGTGGCCTCGTTGTATTTCTGCGCGATGTGGTTGAGTTCAAGACCGTCGAACTTGTCTTCTAGGTGACATACCAACTTGTAGTACACCTCCATTTTGGGGTCGAGGTAGTTTGACTCCTTCATGACTTGATCGACTGACGAGCTACGAGTCACCCCGGATGTCGAGACGCCATACTCCAAGTTCGATGGCGATTTGCAAGCCGTTGACGAGGGCTTCGTACTCAGCTGTGTTGTTGGAGGCGGCGAAGTGGAGCCAAACCATGTAGCACATGTGTACTCCAAGGGGCGAGATGAAGAGCAGACCTATGCCTACCCCAGTCTTCATCAGGGACCCGTCGAAGTACATGGTCCAACTTTCCGTCTAAATTTGAGCAGGTGGTAGTTGGGTGTCGGTCCACTCAGCCACAAAATCAGCCAAGACCTGAGACTTAATTGCTTTTTGAGGCACAAAAGTCAAGGCTTTCCCCATAAGCTCGATGGCCCACTTGGCTATCCTACCCGAGGCCTCCTGGTTATGGATTATCTCTCCCAAGGTGAAAGATGACACCATGGTTATCGGGTGGGACTCAAAGTAGTGACGCAGCTTGCACCGGGCCAGGACTACGGTGTAGACCAAGCTTCTGGATGTGGGGGTAGCGCGTTTTGGTCTCAGAGAGCACTTCGCTGATGAAGTAAATAGGTCAGTTGGATGGGTAGAGCGTGCCCCTCTTCCTGCCTCTCCACTACCATGGCCAGCACCGACCACTTGGGTCATTGCGGCGATGTAGAGTAAGAGGGCCTCATCCCTAGCTGGCGGTACTAGGATGGGAGGATTGGTGAGTAGTGCCTTGAGCTTGGCGAGGGCTTCTTCGGCCTCAGGGGTCCAAGAAAAGCATTCGGATTTTCTCAAGAGGCGGTATAGAGGCAAGCCTTTTTCGCCAAGGCATGAGACGAAGCGGCTCAGGGCCGCAAGGCATCCCATGACCCTCTACACTCCCTTGAGGTCTTGGATTGGTCCCATGCTAGTTACGGCCGAGACCTTCTCTGGGTTGGCCTTGATGCCGCATTCCGAGACTATGAATCCCAAGAGCATGCCTCGGGGGACCCCAAACACACACTTCTTGGGGATGAGCTTGATGCCCTTCTCTCTAAGGCATTTGAAGGCTATCTTTAGGTCATTGATGAGATCCCCAGCCTTTCTAGACTTGACCACGATGTCGTCCACATAGGCCTCGATAGTTCACCTGATGTGCTCACTAAAGACCTAGGTCATGCACCGCTGGTATGTGGCCCCTATGTTTCTGAGGCCAAAAGGCATAGTCACATAGGAGTACATGCCGAAAGGTGTGATAAAAGAAGTCATGAGCTGGTTGGACTCTTTCATCTTGATTTGATGGTAACCGGAATACGCATCAAGGAAAGACAAGGTCTCGCATCCCACAGTGGAGTCAACGATTTGATTGATTTGAGGTAATGGGAAGGGGACTTTCGGACAGGCTTTATTCAAACCGATGTAGTCTACACACCTCCTCCACTTCCCATTTTTCTTCTTGACTAAAACGGGGTTAGCCAACCACTCTAGATGGGATACTTCCTTAATGAATCCGGCTGCCAAGAGCTTCTGCACCTCCTCACTGATGGTCCTATGTTTTTCCTCATCAAATTAGTGTAGGCGCTGCTTCACCAGTCTAGAACCGGCCCAGATGTCCAAGGCATGCTTGGCGACCTCCCTCAGCATGCCCAACATGTTCGAGGGACTCCATGCGAACATATCAGCATTCGCATGGAGAAAGTCGACGAGCACGGCTTCCTATTTGATGTCGAGAGTGGCGCTGATCCTCAGCGCCTAGTTGTCGAGGTAGGTGGGGTCAACTGGGATGAGTTTGATAGCCTCTGCAGGCTCAAAAGTCCTAGCTCGATGCTTGGGCTTGGGCAGCTGGCTACTGAGTCAGTCGAGGTCGACGATGAGGGCCTCGGCCTCCACGAGAGCCTCGGTGTACTCGATGCACTTGATGTCGTAGTCGTATGCATGCTCGTACATGGATTTAATCATGATGATGCTGTGGGGACCCGACATCTTGAGCTTGAGGTAGGTGTAGTTGGGGACCGCCATGAACTTGGCAGTAGCACTGGCCACCCTAGGACGGCATGGTAGGTTCCCTTGAACCGAACCACCTCAAAGGTAAGAACCTCCTTGCGGTAGTTGGAGGGGGTGCTGAAGCAAATGGGAAGGTCGATGCGCCTGAGGGGTCACGTGCGTTTCCCCAGCACAATGCCGTGGAAAGGCGCGGCGTCACCCTAGAGCTACTGACCGGTCGATCTCTAGGAGCTCCAGGGTGTTGGCGTAGAGGATGTTGAGGCCGCTGCCTCTGTCCATCAACACCTTGGTGAGTCAGGTGTTGCCAATGATCAGGTCGACAATGAGTGGGTACTTCCCAGGATTTGGGACATGGTTGGGGTGGTCATCCCAATCAAAGGTGATCGCCTCCCGAGACCAGTCGAGGTATCAGGGAGTGGCCACCTTAATCCAAGAAGACCTCTTGGCGTTCCCTCTTTTGCTGGCGCACCGTAAGGCACGCTGATGGTCTGCCAAAGATCATGAAGGCATTGTGCACCTCGGGGAACCCTTTGTCCTTGTCATCATCCCGATCGCCGACAGCCCCTCTTCTTAGCATCGTCGTCGAGGAGCCTGAGCTTAGCGTAATAACGCCGGAGCATGGTGCAATCCTTGAGGGCGTGCCTCACTGGGCCCTGGTGATAAGGGCAGGGCTTCTTTAGCATGTCGTCAAAGAGCCTAGGCCCCCTAGGGGCCTTGGGGATTCTTGTGCTCCATGCCCGTGACTAGATCGGCCTTGAGGATCTCCTGCTTCCCCTGGCGACCCTTTTTCTTTTTTTGGGGAGGTGGGGAGCCGAGGCCTCGGCGACCTCGTCCCTCCGCTTCCCCTTGGCATCATTGTCGAGGAAGATGGCCCCAACTGCCTCTTCGCCCAAGGCAAAGTTGGTGGCGACGTCGAGGAGCGCAGTAGCCAAGCGCGATATGTTCCGGCCTAACCTCGGACCAAATCTCGATAGGTGGTGCCGGAGAGGAAAGCCTGGATGATTTTCGAGTCGCTTACACTGGGCAACTCAGTGCACTGTTTGGAAAAGCGCCGGATGAAGTCTCGGAGAGACTCATCTAGTTTTTGGCGATAGCTCTTAAGGTCCTAGGAGATTCTAGGGCGCATGTATATGCCCTGGAAGTTCCCGACGAAGATCCTAACCAAGTCGCACCAGTCGTGGATCTGTGAGGGAGGAAGGTGTTCGAGCCAGGCTCGTGCCGAGTCTAACAAGAGCAAGGGGAGGTTGCAGATGATGAGTAGGTCATCGTCCATGCTGCCTAGCTAACAAGCCAGGTGGTAATCAACTAGCCAAAGCTCGGGGTTGGTTTCGCCACTGTATTTCGTGAGGTTGGTCGGTTAGTGAAACTGGGCTAGAAACTACGCGCCGTGGATGGCCCTGCTAAAAACTCAGGGGCCAGGCGATTCAGGAGAGGGGCTACGATCCTCCCCACTGTCGTAGGGGCCACCTCAGTGTGGATGGTAGCCATGGGTGGGCCCCTCATTGTCGTAGCGTCATCACTTGCTGACCACCTCGAGGTCATCCCATGCCTCGCGTCGGTTGTCGAGGCGGTCATGCAGCAAGGGGACCCTATTGATTGTCGAATGCCCAAGTGAGCTCAGGACAAACCAAGGCCTCCCTATCCTACCGATGCGATGCCGAGGGGAGGTCTGAGGTGGCTCCGCGCTATCGGGAGGTGGAACTCTTGGCCTGCTGCACCACGGCGGTCTCGAGGAGATCCCGGAGCTTGCTGCGGACTCATTGCCCCTCCGTGGTAGAGGGCTCGGGCATCGCGCGGACTAGCATCACCACAGCCGCAACATTCTGGCTAGCGTGATTGAAGATTGGGGGATGCTCGCCCCTTCATCATTGTTGATGCGGTGGTGGATGTCATGAGCCCTCCACTGGGCTCATCCGCTCTCACTGTGACCCTGCTGCTCCTGTTTGAGAGTGTCTCAAAGCTGTTGCAGAAGGAGTCGATCTTGCTCGACCTTGGCCTGAAGCTCACAGAGCTGCTCTAGGTCTAGGCATCGAAATTGTCCAAGGGCAAGGTTCTCGTTCCATGCTGCTGGTGGGACAATGCGTGAGGGCATGGCATCGCCCGTTCCCTGGTGAAGCGGAAGTACGGTTGCCTGCCCCTCATCCTCATTGCCCATGCTTGCCATCCCAAGTCCGACGTGGAAGCACTTGTGAGTGGGATCATAAGTACCTTCATCGTCAGAGTCAGAGTAGCCAAAGCAATAGTTACTCATGGCCAGGAAGTGGCACATGGCTTTAGGGTCGCAAAGCCCGGAGAAAGCCGCTCCAGCCCATGCCTCATCCTCCTCCGAGGAGTCGGCGTGGGAGTGAGTTGAAGTCACAGTACCGAAGTCAGAGGCGAAATGTTGGTGGTGTCCTGAGGGCTCCACATGAGTAGAAGCATAGGCATAAGCATAGGAGGCGGCAGCATTTCTCAACCCAAAGGGGTACGGAGATGGTGCCATCGCCGGGTTCTGCTTCGCCGGAGCTGGCTCCTCATGAGGTGGTGGGGCAGAGCTTGATCACGGGGTGTTGCCTGCACTCCTCCGGTGTCTTTCCCTTGTCCAGGCTTAGGCTAGACAGGTCCCCAACCAGGGACCATGTGCCAACAGCCGAGCCTAGGATACCGGTAGAGCGCAGCGTGTCACCCTGGGTTCACATGGTGTCGGCGTGGCCCCGCTCGCGTCATGCCTGGCGAGCGCGACGAGAGCTGGCCTCTCGAGAAAGAGAAGATTATTTGAGGGATGGTTATAAAGAATTCTATCAACAATGGTACGCTTTTCAAATCTCGAGATGAGATTTTTATAAGGGGGGAGGGCTGTAACACCCCTAGGTGTTTGGCTTCCACATTTGCACTTGCATTTCATGAACATGAGCATCATTCATCCATTCATAAGCTTATATCACATGAAACATGATTTTGAAACATTGCAACATGTTGCATATTTCATGTGTGTAGTTTCTTTTATGAAATGAATAGTGTGCAACACTTAAGTGCAACATGTGCAACTCACTTTAGTGAAACAAAGTTAGTTAGTACCATGCAACAAGATCATGAAACATGTGAAACATGACTATGAAACAAATGTAACATTTCATGTGTTTTTCATTGTTTCAATACATACAATGCTTGATTCTTGTGTGACCAAGGTGTGGTGTGGCTAATAATTCTCTTGAACAACTTAGTGACACCTAGAATGTCATTTGGAACATTGTTCACATTGATCATGTTGCCTAATTAGGATTTCAAATAGTGGTTTGACTTGTTTTGACTCCTAAACCCTTTTGTTTGACTATTTAAAAAGTGTAGCTTAGAGTGTTTGCATGTCTGAGCAATCTAAAGCAAAGTTGTAGCAAATTTTATAAGGAACAAACTTTGTTTAGAAGCCAAGTCATGAAAATGTGCACAACATGCTCAAAAAGGTCCCACAAGTCAGTTTTGGGGTTGTATTTGACACTTAGAATTTTTCTAAGTATAAGGGCTGGATTCCAGTTTCATGTACCCAACTTCTTCACCTTGTAGCTCCCAAACAAAGCCAAATTAGCTTGAGCTCCAATTGGCAAAGTGGAAGATCTCACTTAGTACTCCAACTTTGTCAACTAAGCCATGAACTGAATCAGCACGGTTTAGAAGTTATGGATCGATGTTTTTGCTCTGTCAGGCGTTGAAGGGTCACTGAATGGCGTGCTACAGTACCTGACTGAATTCAGAAAACAACCGCCGTGTGGAGGAAACTCGTCGCCGGCCGCCTGACCGTGCAGCCACGCGCCGCGGCTGTCTTGGCATTGCAGGCCAATGCTTGAACCCCCCATGCGCCTGCCCGACAAGCTCGCCAGTCCAATTTTCACTTCCTTTGCCTTCACTCGCTCGCAGCAGTAGCGCAGCGCCGGCTTCGCCATTGCCAAGTAGCTCCACCATCGCATAGCTCCATCGCCGTCGCAAAAACACGAACCCTAGCTCGACAACAGCTCTGTCGTGTCCTCCTCTACCTCCTCCACCTCTTAGCTGAGCCTATTGAGTCTAGGTAAGGGCACATTGGCCACTTTCGCCACCACCGCCATGAGCGTGACCTCACCGGAGTTCGAGGCCGCCGTGGTCGGGGTAGCTAGGATCCCTCTCGTCCTCATTTCTTGCTTCCTTAAGTTTCCCCATGTGCCCTAGGAGCTCATACCGAGCTTAGCCACACCCTACATGGCCGGACGTTGCTAGGAGCGTCATTGGATTCCTCCACCGTCCGCCATTGCACATCGCCGTTGGTGTTCGAGTTCGGTAGAGATGGTAGTGAGGGCATAGATATGGGTGCGCATCGTTGTGGGGAGCACGCCGGTGCCTTCGGTGTCACCGGAGGAGCCGCCGTCGGCGTGCTTCGCTGTTGCTGCGCTGTCGCATGCCATCTCACCTGTTCCGTCTCACTGACCAGCGGGCCCTGCTGACACGCGGGTCCCACGCGTCATTGACAGTGCAGTGGTAGGATAGTTCAAATTTGTAGATTTGAGTGATAGTTTGTGAATTTTGTAACTCCAAATGTGTAGATCCAAATGGTAGTGATTCAAATTTTGCTAGAATCACAGTGAAGTCTAGTATTAAATAAAAATATGATATGAGCACATGAAGTAGAAATTTTGAATGAATTAAATAGGAACTTAAAATGTATTTTTAAATGCATGCAAACTTTTTTAAATTATATCTCGAGTTTCTATGATCCAAAAATTATGAAATTTTGTGGGTAAGCTATTCTTGCTTAGTAGAAGCTCTGGTAAAAATTTGAGAGTCATTGCATGTATGGTTTTTGAGTTATAGATTTTCCTTTTATCATTGATTGATACTTGTGTAAATTTTTGTAAGTTATCTAGGAATCCTATGACCATGAAACCTTGTGGGTAGTATGCTAGTACCTTAAGGATGCTAGGAAAAATATGAAATCTATTGCTTGACACTTTTCACTAAGGTTTCCTAATTATATCATTTTAAGCCATTATGTCTTATCATTTTTGTGTAGGCTGTGATTCTTGCTCAAATGGTGTGAAATTTTTATGGGGGTCTACTTAGAGCATGTAGTATCTACTGTAATTTTTGTAGATTTAATGGGGTAGTTTTCATATATGTTTACCATTTCCTCTAATTAATTAAATAAATTAACAAAGGTATTAAATGAAATGTTTAATAAGTGAGTAGAGTTAGTTTTGTCCAATTATGTGTTTACATCATAAGTTAATAATTATTTTATTGGCATTATGTCCCTCTAGACAGATCTGGGCACTTTATAAAGTTTCCCATGATATTATGGTTTGCTGTGAATATGATGAATACAAAAGTTGTAGATAATTTATTAATCTAGCTCCTGTCAAAATTTGATGGCATTTGGCATAGTAGTTTAGGAACTACAGCTGTTTAAAGTTAGGTTCTAGTTTTGCCTACTCTCTGTCTTGTAAGGATAGAGTTCTGTTGATTAAAGAATTAAACCTGGTAAAGGTTGGAATCATGCTTTGAGGTTTGAAATGAATTGTAGACAATTTCATAAGCTTTCCAAATTGTCTTGTTGCATGTCATTTGGATTTATAAATCTCTAGTTATGGCCAGTTTACTGTACTGCTATATAGTCTCCATTTTGCGGAAATACAAATGCTTGAGTGTATGCTTCGTTGCCACGCCCCCATTGATTGTTTAAGGGCAAGCCTAACTTGAGAACATGCTTAGGTGCAGGTGCTAGGTCATTAACTTAAGATGAGCAATTATACATTAGGTTGTATAAACTTGGTAAGTAAAGTGATTTGAATATAGCTTAAGTGGAATATGCAGACTACAGTGAACATGTGCATTCCCCAAGCATCCCTGACTTCGTTTATGTGCATCCATGATATTTATCTTGTGCATTCATGCAATAGGTGTGCCGGAGGGAGTGATGTTGCTGGAGTTTGAGGGAGCCAACTAGGAGGAGGAGCTCGAGGTGCAGGAAGCCAACAAAGTAGCCACCGCGAAGGAGTTGCCCGAGTGCCCTGACCACTAGCCTTCCTCTTTCCTAAAAGGCAAGCCCCGGAGCATATTAAGCCTCCTGTGTTTTTACAAATACATTGAGTATCTTTTATTTGTTGATGATGCATTAAGTATAGGAATTGGTTGGAACCAATTGCTGCATTATATATCCCCCCTTGTCCAGATATCGCACTGGAATCCTATTTAAGTTCAGGAACGGGTTAAATGCTTAGCCATGCTTAGTGCGGTAGAAGTCAGGTGATTTCCTATCACCTGCGAGCTTTAGGATGAGGTGGATCACGGTTGGCTATATTTGCTATCGTGGAAAAGAACCATGTTAATAATGAATTAAGACCGGGCAGAGTCTTGTGTAGGTTTGGACATAGTGACTCCATCTGAGTCATTTAAGGACCGATATGTTGTACATCCTTATGTCATGTTGAACGTAGCCTAACACTTAGCTAGCCGGATAAGTCGTTCCGACCACGAAGCCTAGTAGCTCGGTTCAGGCCGGGGAAGCGAGCAGGGGTCCACAATCTGGATGGAAGTAAGGATGTGTAGGGAACCATTGGCATAAGCCCAAGGGTGGGTTAAGTCACCGAGCACCCATGGCAGAGTGGTTCTCTTATTTTGCAGCACTGTTCAGACTCGTGACTTCTTAATTGTACCAACGGTGACTTGTTTGCGACCCTGACGGGGGAAGCAAGGTTTGTATTAGGAATACCCCTCCAGCTAGATAGGAATCAATTCAAATCGCCGTCTCTCCCAGATAGTGAGAACTTGACTGAGCAGCGGCAACGTAGATTTAATTAATTTAATGATATGGTTAAATGGATGATGATGATAAGGTTGCCACAATGTATACCTGATATGGTTATTAATGTTTGCGCCCTAATAAAATGATTGCTTAGTATAGGTGTTAATATAGATGACAGGTTAATGGCTAAAAGTCACTGCTAGTTCGGGTTAAGAGTTGATCATTATTACTTATGCTTTTCAGCAAAAGAAAGTGTCAGCCAGATCCACTAAATTAAGCTATGCATAATCCTTGGTGTCATTTGTTTGGTTTTCGACAGGTAAGTCTAGCTGAGTACATTCTCGTACTCAGGGTTTATTCCCTCTTATTGCAGACGACCTTCTATATCAGGGATTCTGTAAGTATTGTCTCCACCCGGTGGGTGATGAAGACTAGATCATGGGCATGATCTCTGTTTCTCTTATCCGAATGCTTTTGCAGGTTGTGATCAGCGAACCAGTATTTGTATTTGAACTCAGGTGTGTAAGTTAAACTATTTGCTTTCGCATACTTTAGAAGACTTGTTTTGTAATAACGATGACTCTATGATGATGTAATCTATTTGCAAACATCTGCGAAATGTTGTAACGTACGATATGTTATGTTGAATTACTGTGATCTTGGTAGTATGCAAGTTGGTTTGAAATCCTTCAAGATTTCAGTTGACTACCGGATTTATATGGGCTCAAGTTCGAGAATTTTATCGTTTCGACGATTGTTTTTGTACTTGTGCTCTTATAAATTGGTCGGTTCTATGACAGCTGGCATCAGAGCTAGATTCAACATTAAACATGTCTTACGGCTATTTAAAACAAAAGCTTTTGTTGTGAAAATGGTTTTCCAACTTATAGTTATATATAAGTGTTCAAAAATCAAAAAAATTTATGGTATACTGGTGATCACATCCCTTGTAGCCCATTTAAGGACTTCTAGGTGGCTTATTTATAATTACTAACTCAGGGAAAATTGATTGTTTCTATTCGTCGTCCATGCGGCGTGATATTGCATGGGTGCCATTCGCTTGAATGGTAATGTATGGATCAATTGCCTCTACGCTAAGGTAAGTGTGAGTTGCGAGAGCATGACCATCCAACCGTCGGTCTAGGGGAGAGCTAGTTGTGGTTACTGGAGTATTTACATGTTGCATACATGTATATATGAAGGTACTTAATTGTGGGTACATCTGTCAGGTAGTTTGGATACCGAAGTATATATATCTAGGGGATGTATATATGGAGAGTATCTTAGTTACTACTTGTGTTATTAGCATTATATCTTGTTGGGTTGGGTTGCAATGAAGTTTTCTATAGGTACACTAACAATGCACCGTGTAGATCGACTAGTTACCGCTAATTGAGAGAACGTATGTATGCCATCATATATTCCACTAAAACTTGAATTTTTTTAGGTTTGTGAGGACGTACGGAACATGCATGCATCATATTCACTCATGGCAGTCATATTGCATTACTCCCTCCCTTATAATTGCTTATCCCAAGTATAAAGTGCAATCTCTCAGCAAAATAATCCTCTCATGTGAGTTGCATCCCTTTTTTATACAGATGGCCGCACCCGTGCTTCCTACTAGTAGTAGCACCTTTTTGGACCAGTTCGGTACTCCCACCTTGCTCTGGAGGGTGCTCAGTTCAGTTGGGTACTCGGAGGCACCTAGCTACATGTGGAGGCAGGCGGTACCATTGGGAGATGTACCATGGTATGTCGTGACCTTTATAGTGCCACAAAACCCCACAAGACCGTTGTGGCATGGGTGGAGCATTGAGACTGATGGGCAAAGCCCATGGGAAGCCGCTCAGGTTGCTGCCCTTGATGTGCTGATGGATATAGCACAGAGCTTCGGGGATGAGTTAGTGGGTGGACCTGCTTCATCCATCCCCCGAGTGGTTCCTACTGAGGCGGAGTGGACTCAGGACGTTGGCCAGGCCTTGGTTTGAGGCTGTGGCAAACGTGTGCAGAGCGATAATGCTAGAGTGAGTGCTATGATGGCAGTCTTGAAGCTTTGTTGAGTCAGGCAAAACACCCTTTCCAGTATGCTAGATGAAGCCGGTAAGGCAATGGAAGCCCAGCACAAGTTCAGGTTGCGAGCTCACAAGTATCACCATAGGACGGATGCATGTGTGAGAGCTTAGCAAGAAGTTGATGAGATTCGCGGTATTGCAAATTATCGCCTACAATAGTGGGGTCAAACCGCACGCGAGAGATGAGCTTCATAACTAGCTAATGAACCTCACTATTGAGAGAGATGAGGCAGCACAAGAGTTGGATCATGTGACCCATCATAGAGATGCAGCTTTAGAGTTTGTAGAAGAAAGACATCGGGGTTGGATTTGGCTAACCACAACACCTTTCAAAGGGAGCAAGCACTACAAGAATAGCTTGAAGAGCTTTAGGTTGAGCACCATCAACTGCACGACCATCTATTTCCTATTCCTCACCCAATACCAAGGTATCCAAATGTGGGTGGACCTCAAGTGATTGAGGCCGATGATGAAGAAGAGGACATGCAAATGGATGACAATGTAGCTGAGCCTGTAGATGAAGAAGAAGAGGAAGACCTAGAAGAAGTCCAAGGTGTCTCCGATGTGGACAGCGATCATTTGATGAGTAGTTAGTTTACAAGTCTCACTAGTTTAAGCTTTTGCAGTCATTAATGTAATGGACTTAAGTACAATGACCGATGTTGGATGTACCTGTTTAATTCAAACCCGGCATGTAATGTACTTTAATTCGCTCCCATTGGGATGCGTATCGTGATGGTTAAGTTTAAAACTTGTCATGTTGGAATGCACTGCGTATGGCGCTAGTAATCTAATTGATGATGTGGTGATTAGAGAATGAATTATTGCCTCTGTTTATTGTATGAAGTTTTCATTCTTGTCAGTAAATTCAGTTTGGCACAATTACATTGTTCCTCTCCAATGTGCTAACATCAGCAATAATTACTGGTTGCGCATTGTTGCAGATGTCTCATACTCGTTCCACTGGTGCGGCTGGTGATGATGATGACCTTCCACCGCCACCACCACCCACACCAATGGAATTGATGGCAATTCTTGCGGAAGGACAGTGCACTATGGCTAAGGCTCTCTGTATGATTGCGAATCGTGATGGCCATGGTCCACGCCAAGGACTGAAACCAAATCAATACAGTGACTTTAAAGATTTCCTTGACACAAAACCCTCGATCTTTAAGGAGGATGAGGAGCCCTGTTGACACCGTTTTTTGCACGTGTCAAAATAATCGGAGTGGACTAATCGGCAAGGGGAAAGTTATTGAATACTTTGATAGCCAATGAAAGCCAGTTTGTAAAAATGGTTGCCGATAGCTGGTGATGATCGATGGAAAGGTTGATTTGGACTCGGGCGTTGCCGATGAGGTTGGAGGAGTTGTTGTCGATGCCGATGAAAGGAGGCTTGAAGATTACTGCCGATGAAACAGGGAGTATGCCGATGAAGGAAGACTTGAAGACTACTGCCGATGAAACAGGGAGTATGCCGATGAAGGAAGACTTGACGACTACTGCCGATGAAGCAGGGAGTATGCCGATGGGAAGGAGGACAGTGAGATTTCCATCGTAATTGAGGCGGACAGGGAAATAGATAGGAGTTGATTTCCTTTTCTGTATTTGTTAGGTTATGATTCGTGTAAGAGTCACGTGTTTCCTTAGATATAGGATTGGTGTCCTAGTTGTGTTTGGTTATGTCTCTTTAGATCAGGGTATAAATATGGAGTAAGGGGCAATGTAATCGACAAGATCAATCAATATCAAAACCAACCTTTACTCCTATTTACATCTACTTACTTTTCGGCGACTTCGTCAATTTGCATATTTTTCCTTTTTCACGAGTTCTCATTGATTCGGCGAGCTGCATCGCTTCAGTGCGACCTTCGGTGATTCTCGAGTTCCGTGTGAGCACCTCTTGGCCGTGACTTCCGGGCGTATCGCTGTTGTCAGGACCAAAGTGTTCGTATCTTCATCCTTGTCGATTAGCAGGTCAAATCGACTGGCACGCTTTGGATATCGATTCGGGTATTAGCCCTTTGTGTTTGCAGATCACTTTTGCATCAACACATCTTTTGGCACGCCCGGTGGGACACTTCAACCAATATGTTCAACTCCGAGATCGATCCAGGGAACATTATCGCAGTATCAGAAGAAGATCTCAAGGAAGAATAGAGGCAGGCTATGGAAAAAGCTGTAGAAGAATACAAGCAGCTTTGTCTAAGATCATTTAGCTTGAACAAGAGTGGACAAGTCATCCAGAAGCAAGATTTGCCGTTGCCTCGGCAAGTTACCTTTGACTCCAATCCTGGTAAACTTCAAGAGATGGTTAATTCTGTAGTAAATCATGCTTTGATTAATCATTCCAATGTGCTGTCCAATACTGTTCATAATGCTGTGGTTCGAACTCTCAAAGAAGGACAAGCGGCACCACATTACGTTGGACCTGCCTATCATCAACCAGAACCGGCATCTGTCAAAACTCCATCGGTTCCTTCGGCTGTTGTGGGTACAGAAGCTACTTCCCCTCCAGTATTGGCAGGTTCACCTAATATTCAATCTACACCGATACAATCAGATCAGGTACTACCAGGAGGGCGAATTCAGCTTAATACAGATCTATCGGCATCAGCTATGTCAGGCCCTGTGTCTCAGAATAGCCAGATTCCTACTAATTGGTGGGGATATGGCATACCTCCAGAGTCATCTGCTTTTAATCCTAGATTACCTCAAGTGTTTGATGCAGCAGGAAGAGCGCCTATATCATCGGCCGTTTCGCCGATGGCTCAAGTGCCTCAATATGCCGCAACTACTTCTGTACAACCAACTCCAGGAGGTTTCCAGATGCCTATGATTCAAACATTCAATTCAAGTCCATCGGCGAGCGTACTGCCGATGCAGCAGAAAGCCCCTGCTATGAGTCAAACTGGGGTTCAGTTCATGCCTCAAACCAGTTATAATTATCTAACAATATCAGCAAATTACCAACCATCGGTAAGTTTTATACCGATGAGTTCTAATAATGATTGGTTAGGACAGTTACCTGTTCAACATATAGTTCAGCGAAATCAGCAGGTTGCAGGGATTCAACAAGGTCATATGCAAGCTGGTTTCCAGAATCAAGCATCGGCAGCCCAGCCGATGAATCCTTTCCAACAGGTTAATGGACCACAAGTAGCGGCAAATATGCCGATTGCTGGAGATCGTGGGCCACAAAGATATGTGGAAGGATGTCAGCAGGCACCTCCTGTAGAAATTCAACCAGTTCGTCAGCAGGAGGCTGATGCTTTTTGGGCCGATAAGATAGCAGAGATTATGAAGGATCAGTTTGGGATAAAGCCCAAGGTCAATACTTATTCTTATCGGACTCCATACCCTCCTGCATACGATTTAATTCCTCTCCCAAATCGGTACAAGGTACCGGATTTCACTAAATTCTCTGGGCAAGATGATACATCAACAATGGAACATGTCAATCGCTTCATTATTCAATGTGGAGAGGCAGCTAACAGAGATGAATTAAGAGTTCGTTTATTTTCATCATCTTTGTCTGGATCAGCATTTACATGGTTCATTTCATTACCACCAAATTCTATTATTACTTGGGTTGATCTAGAAAAACAGTTCCATAAGTATTTCTTTGCTGGAATCCATGAAAAGAAGCTTACCGATTTAGTAAAATTAAGACAGCGTAATGATGAATCGGTAGAGAGCTTTGTACAAAGGCTACGAGATGTAAAAAATAAGTGCTACAGCCTGGTGCTGGACGATCGGCAGCTTACCGATCTGGCTTTCTAAGGGTTATTGCCACATCTTAAGGACAGATATGCTTCTCAGGAGTTTGAAAGCCTCAGTCATCTTGTGCAAAGGATCTCTGATCAAGATACTAGGGTTTTTGAACCTAAAAAGAACTGGAGTAAAAAGGTATCATTTGTTGAAGAAGTAGGAGATTCTGACTCTAATGAAGAACCAGTTATCGGCTTAGCTGAGTGGGTTAAGAATAAAAAGCCGATATCATGTCCCTTTGGTCAAAAAGAGCCAGAAAAGTTTACCTTTGATATTACCAAGGCTGATAAAATATTTGATCTTCTGCTTCAAGAGGGCCAAATTAAGCTGTCACCTAATCATGTGATCCCATCGGCAGAAGAGTTGAAGAAGATTTTGTACTGCAAATGGCACAATGCAACTTCACACAGTACAAATGAGTGCAAGGTATTCAGGCAACAGTTACAATCGGCTATTGAATTTGGGAGAATTAAGTTTGGTACTTCCAAGACCCAGAAGCCGATGAAAATTGATCAACACCCTTTTCCAGCAAATATGTTGGATGCCAAAGGAAAGACCAAGGTATTGACGTCAGAGGCTGCTGAGAAAAACGCGTCAGTAGACCCCCAACATCGGATAACTACCGATGATGCAAAGAGTAAGGGTTTGTTAGGAGAAAGCAGTAGTTCCAAAAATCCTCCTCGACCTGGCATTGTGATTACTCATCGAAGGCAGCAGGAGGGTTGGCGTCAACGTAATGACCGATATCGGCAACAGCAAGAAATGAGACGTCAGGAAGAGTGGAATCGACATAAAGATCATTGGAGATGTCCATTCTTCATCCATTGCTGGGAAGAAGGTATTAAGTTGCCAACTGTTGAAAATTGCCCTGAGTGTAATGGTTATTACGGAGTCAATCGTTCAGAAAGGAGGTTTCAACGTGGTAATCAGGGTTTGTCTATCAATGAGCCGATCAAAGGCAGAGCATCGGTGCATGATCGGCTGGGGGGCAGACTTAGTGTACATGAGAGGCTTGGTAAACGCGCTGGATATTTTCCAAGGAATCAAGAGGAGCTTGAGGAGATGGCAAACGCAAGAGTTCCCGATGAGGAAATATTCTACAGGGACCCTAATATACGTCGTGTAGAACCAACTAGGACTTGTTATCAGCCGGTTTGGAAAACCAAGTTTCCTCGATGGTGCCCAGAGGGTCTGACAAAGACGCAGAGAAGGAGGATGCAACGTGAGCGTCAGGAGGATTTATACCAGGAGGAAAATTCCTCCAATGAAAGGCCTGGTCATCAGCAGTGGCAGGTAAAACACAAAAATAAGGGTCCATCGGCAGATGTTAATATGGTATTCATGTTGCCGATGGAGTTTCTGGCACTATCTGATGATGAGGAAGAAGTTGTTCTCTCTGATCAAGTAGCTCAGCTAACACTGGATCCAATGATGGCTGTTTTTGAGAAACCTACCGATGACGAGAGACAGCATCTTAAGGCTTTATTTGTGAAGGGCAGAGTTGATGGGCAGCCTGTGTCTAAGGTACTTATTGATGGAGGGGCTGCGATTAATATTATGCCTTACGTGATGTATCGGAAACTCGGTAAGGGAGATCAAGACTTGACCAAAACCGATATGATGTTGAAAGATTTTGAAGGCAATGTATCACCGGCTAAAGGGGCAGTGTGCGTTGAATTGACCATCGGCAGCAAAACCTTGCCAACGACGTTCTTTGTTATCAATGGCAAGGGTGCATATAATCTACTTCTAGGGAGGGATTGGATTCATGCTAATTGTTGTGTTCCTTCTACAATGCATCAATGCCTCGTACAGTGGATTGGGGATAAGATTGAGGTTGTCCCTGGTGATTCTTCTTATATCATTGCATCGGTAGAATCAGATACTTATGAGCGAACTAAATGCATATCAGGAGAAGCTTGGGAAAAAGAGTTCCTTAGAGTTGCTGATTATGAAATTCCACCGATCCAAGCAGTCGGTTCTGAAGAGGAGTTTTAATGGATAGGTTTGCCGATGATGGAAAATTAGGTCAAGGGTTCACATCGGCAGATGATTTAGTAGAAGTAGATATCGGTGATGGTGATAGGTCAAGACCTACTTTTATTAGTGCTAAGTTAGATTCCAAGTGTAAGCAGCGAATAACAGATTTGTTAAAAGAATATAAAGATTGTTTTGCTTGGGATTATACTGAGATGCCTGGATTAGACCGATCGATAGTTGAACATCGGTTACCTATCAAATCTGGATTTCGGCCACATCAGCAGCCAGCACGCCGATGTAACCCTAATGTACTTCCTGACATTAAGGCCGAAATAACTAAATTAATTGAAGCAAAGTTTATTCGGCAATGTCGATACGCAGAGTGGATCTCTAATGTGGTTCCTGTTTATAAGAAAAATGGAAAACTTCATGTTTGTATTGATTTCAGGAATCTCAACACAGCCACACCGATGGATGGCTATCCAATGCCGATTGCTGATTTGTTGATTGATGCTGCGGCTGGACATCAAATTATTAGCTTCATGGATGGTAATGCAGGTTACAATCAAATATTCATGGCTGAGGAGGATATTCCCAAGACTGCTTTCAGATGTCCAGGACATGTGGGGTTGTTCGAGTGGATAGTCATGACGTTTGGTTTGAAAAATGCCGGTGCTACTTATCAAAGGGCTATGAACTTTATTTTTCATGAGTACATCGGCACATTAGTGGAGATCTACATTGATGATGTAGTGATTAAGTCTGGAGATATCACAGCACATTTAGCCGATCTGCGAAAGATACTGGAGTGCACAAGGAGGCATGGATTGAAGATGAATCCTAATAAATGTGCATTCGGTGTATCGGCAGGACAATTCTTGGGTTTTATGGTGCATCAGCGAGGCATTGAAATCAGTAGGAAGTCTATTGATGCAATTAACAAGGTGATTGCTCCTGCCAATAAGACTGAATTACAATCTTTGATCGGTAAGATTAATTTCATTAGAAGATTCATATCTAATCTGTCGGGTAAGATCAAGGCTTTCAGCCCACTACTTAGATTGAAAGCTGATCAGGAATTTGTATGGGGAGTTGAACAGCAATTAGCCCTTGATGAAATTAAGAAATATTTATCAAATCCTCCAGTGCTAGTTCCACCTCAACATGGGAAGCCTTTCAGGTTATATTTGTCAGCTGATGATGCGGTTATCGGTTCAGCTCTTATTCAAGAATTTGAAGGGAAAGAACGTGTTATTTATTATTTGAGCAGAAGATTAGTGGATGCTGAGACGAGGTATTCGGCTATCGAGAAATTGTGTCTGTGCTTATACTTTTCTTGTATCAAATTAAGGCATTATTTGTTGACTGCCGAATGTACGGTCATATGCAAAGACGATGTGGTCAAGTATATGCTGTCGATGCCGATATTAAGTGGTAGAATCGGCAAGTGGATTTTAGCATTATCAGAATTTGAACTACGCTACAAATCAACTAAGGCAGTTAAAGGGCAAGTGATGGCTGATTTTGTCACTCAGCATTGTAACACGGTGGATTCTCTGGGGATTGCTCCCTGGACACTTTTCTTCGATGGGTCCACATGTGGTGAAGGAGCAGGTATCGGCATTGTGTTAATTTCACCTCAAGGAAAGAAGTATGAGTTTTCATTGCCGATTGTTGCTACAGCGACAAATAATCAAGCTGAATACCAAGCCTTGATAAAGGGGTTAGAATTGCTGAAGGAGATACGTGCCGATGTTGTTGAAATCTTTGGTGATTCTATGCTAGTTATAAATCAATTGGCTGGAATTTATGAATGCCGAAGTGAAGCTTTGATTTCGTATTATGAAAGGTGTTTGCAATTATTGAAAGGATTTAGAGATTTTCGTCTTGAACATATCTCTCGATTGCATAATGAGGAAGCTAATCGACTGGCTCAGCATGCTTCAGGGTATCAGCCCATTCAGGAAGTGCTAACATCGGCAGTTGATACCGATGACTGGAGGAAAGAAATTGTCGATTATTTAAAGGATCCATGTAGAAAGGTTGAGAGACGTATAAGGTTCCAAGCTACCAAATATGTGCTCCTCGATGATGAATTATATTATCGAACTATAGATGGAGTTTTACTCAGATGTGTTAGCAATGATGAATCGAAAAGCTTGATGGGTGAAATTCATGAAGGAGTATGTGGGGCACATCAATCGGCTTTCAAGATGAAATGGATGATCAGAAGGAATGGGTACTATTGGCCGACTATTCTTGAAGATTGTTTTAAATATTTTAAGGGATGCCAGGGGTGTCAGAAGTTTGGTAATATTCAAAGAGTGCCTGCATCGGCTATGAATCCTATAATCAAACCATGGCCGTTCCGGGGATGGGCTATTGATCTCATTGGTCAGATTTATCCGCCATCGAGTAAAGGACATAAATTTATTCTGGTTGCTACCGATTATTTCACAAAGTGGGTTGAGGCAATTCCTTTAAAAAGGGTGACATCGGTCAATATGATTGATTTTGTGAAAGAGCATATTGTTTACCGATTTGGTATTCCTCAGACTATCACTACCGATCAGGGTACTATGTTTACATCAGGAGAATTTGACGAGTTTGCTGTAGGTATGGGAATTAAAATTTTAAATTCTTCTCCATATTATGCTCAAGCTAATGGTCAAGCTGAGGCTTCTAACAAAGGGATCATCAAACTCATTAAGCGCAAAATTGAAGAAAATCCTAGGAGGTGGCATACAGTATTAAATGAAGCCTTGTGGTCATATCGGATGTCATGCCATGGTGCAACCAAAGTAACGCCTTATCAGTTAGTATATGGACACGATGTAGTGTTGCCTTGGGAAATTAAGGTTGGCTCTAGACGAATACGTTCTCAAAATCAGCTGACAGCCGATGAGTATAATACTCTTATGAAGGATGAGTTGGAAGATGTGGTGGGTCATCGGTTAAGGGCTTTAGTTAGTATTGAAGAAAATAAGAAAAGAGTAGCTAGATGGTATGACAAGAAGGTGAAAGCAAAAGAGTTTGCCGATGGAGATCTGGTCTGGAAATTGATTTTACCAATTGGGACTAAAAGTTCAAAGTTTGGAAAGTGGTCTCCTAATTGGGAAGGTCCATATCGGATAAATCAGTCTATTCCTGGTAATGCATATATTTTAGAAACCCTCGAAGGGGTTGTGTTTCCCAGAGCGTTAAATGGAAAATATTTAAAGAAATATTACCCTAGTATCTGGACAGATGCATAAAAGTATAAGTGCCGATAACAGTACTATCGGCTAGAATTATGCAAGGGTATCAATGTCTCATAAAGTGCCGATACAATAAATAAGATTACACGTTCAGCAAGGATTGGATAGCTAATATCGCACGCAGGCGAATCTGGTCGGCTTCTTCCATTTCTTTGATATCGTCATCGGCAGCACCCTCCACAGGCTTGAGTTTCTTCTTCATGGCTAAAGCTTTGCGAGCTTGGATATCTCTTTCTTGCTGAAGGGCTTTGACGGCATTGGGTAGCTGGCTTTCTTCTTGTTGAGCATGAGTTAAGGCTGTATCGATTTCTTTCAATTCAGCCAATAGAGCTGCCTTCCTTGCCGATAGATCCAAGATTTTCTGCTTAAGTGCAGCACCCGAAGTCTGCAAGTTGACGATGCCCTTGTGCTTCTCATCAGCGATTTGTTTCAGTTGTAGCATCTCTTCTTTAAGTTGAGCTTGAGCTGCTCTATCGGCAATGCGCTGAGCAGCCCGTTGATATTGCAGTTGACGGCTTTCTAAGTGAGCTGCTGGGAAGAGTATTTCTTCGACATCGGCAGGGACCTGGCCACGAATTGTTTTGAAAATTGCCTTTGCGGGGTCCGAGTCATCTACCAGTTGGGCGGTACCTTGCTGTAGCAAGTTCAGGAGGGTTTCCAACTTGGATTTAGTCTCTGCCGATATTGTTCCCAGTGCAAGGGAAGAACTTGTTTCCTCTCCATCGTCGTCAGAAATGTCAATGGCAAAGGAAAATAGGCTGTTCGGGGAATCTTGTTCCTGAGAGAAAGACAAGGAGATCAGTCAGGGGTAAGTATGAGTATTGTAAAATCAGATAGGTTGATCGGTTTACCTGTTTCAAGGCAATTTCCTGTGCTTGACTGGAGGAAGCAACCTGGAGTATGTCGTGTGGATCGGCTGAGCTTGCCGATGGGATATCCTCTGTGACTTCATCGGTGGTGGGCTCTTGAGGTATGATGACCGATGACATTGGGGCAGATGTAGGGATCGGCATAGACCTTTGTCGTTTTGGCTGTGCTTCAGTATCTGTTGAAGCTTTGCGCTTTGCTTGGACATCGGCAACGATTGGCTGGGGGGCATCGACACTTGTTGGTTGTAAAGCTTGGGCATCTGGTACGTTTGCCGATGTACCCAATTGTTGCTGCAAAACAAGTGTAAGATATGGTATTTAACAGATAAAATGTAAAGTCAAGAAGCTACCTCTGAAGGAGTGGTGCTTGATATCGGCGGAATTGCCGATGACGATCCAGTAGCAGCTCTTACCCCCTGATGATTAAGGTTAATATAGTTTGTGATCGGCATAAGTGAAAATAAACAAGGTTGTTACCTTAAAGGCTTTGACCAAGGTTGTAGCAGCGGCCGATGGAGTAGCCCTGGATGTAGCCAATTTGGACTTAGAAGTGATGGTCTTGGTACGAATCTTCTGGTGGGTCAAAGCGGCTAAGGTGGGAGCGTTGTAGCCGATCGGCGATGTTGGGGAAATAGGCCGGAGGTTGAAGGGTTTCCCACTTTTGCTCACCGATGGTGCTGGGTTGTTAACCTGTTACAAGGGAGTCAGTTACTGATAAATGAAGGGAAAAGCAGAAGGGAGTTAAAGGAAACTTACCACGTCGTCAGGGATGGCATATTCAGGGTCGATCATGTGCCGATATGTGTGAGCAGAAGTTGCGAACAGTTGCTCTTTCCACTCTCGCCACCATTGCTTGTATGACTCGGTGATGAAAGATATTGGTGTCCAGGTGGATATATCAACATCTGTAGTATCGGCATCAGGAGAAAGTTGTACTACCTTGTTCCAGTCTGTTCTGCAGGTGATTATTTCCCTGGGTTTGATCACATCGGCAAAGCAGAGTTTGATTGGCAGTTGCCCAAAAGCCAATTGGCGGGATACTGCCGATGGGTTGTAAAATTCATATGTAATATTGGTGTTTTTCCCGCTGCCGAATGTGTTTACTGGAATTGCCCTGGGAGTGATGATAGCCATCATGAGCTCATTATCTTGATTCAGAGTGTCATCGGCAAAGTTGAAAAGAAGGGGGAATCTGTTTTCTTCGTCGATATAAGGCACCCAGGCCCTATGATCACGAGAAAGACCATTATAGAAGCTTTGAAAGAATCTGCCGATTTGGTCTTCGTTGGCTTCTGTTCCAGGAAGGACAATTATGGCTTCACCAAAATTGAGGGGTGAGCGTGTTGCCGATTCATCATCCCCGAGCACATAATCTTCAGCAATTTCTCGTGGGAATTGTTGAGCAAAAAAGTCCCATTGCAAACGTTTGTGCATATGGGCATTCAGCCACATGTTGATAAACCACCATGGGCCTCCCAGGTTGCCGATGGGTTCGCCAAGCAAAAGTTTCTGAGACACTTGGTGAAGGAGATGATAGGTGGAGCTCAGAAGGTATCGGCCAAGAGGAAACCTTACGCCATTAGCCAAAAGTTCAGCTGCAGGGAGGAAGGCGTTGGTTGGTCCTACTGATCGACCACAGAAGATAAATTTTTCTAACCACATATTCAGGAATGTGGCATGTTCCCTCTGGCTAGGTGTCCCGGTTTTCTGGTATTCTTGAATATATCCTGTCCAACCGCCGATGTTACGGGTATTCACTCTATATTCAGGCTTTCTACCATAGATGGAGCCTTCATCGGCAGTTGAGATGTCCAAGCCAGTAAGCATGTGGACATCGGCAAGGGTAGGAGTAGCTGGGCCATGTCCAAACATAAAAGTATTGGTCGTATCTGACCAGAAATAAGCAGCTGCAATTATCATTGATTCATTTTTCTGCATATCGGCAATAGAGAGCCTGATACATTGGTCTAACCTTCGTTCTGCCCAGTATACTTGCATCGATCTATTAACCCTCAAATACCAATCTTTCCACCCTTTGGTGGTTTTGGGCCAAGATCGGAATGTGTCTTTCCACAAATTCAGAGAGAAATTTTGGGCTCTAAAGGGAATTCTGTTAACCTCTGCGTTGATCAGATCGGTTGGATCTGGGTTGCCCATTGGTCCAAGGCATTGGACGTGCGGCTGATCGGTTGGGATAATTAATTTGTTGCGCAGTTCCTAAGGTTATGGAATCCAGAAAACAGAAGAAAGGAAAAATCACCAACTGAATAAATTTGCAAAAAGATCAAAGTAAAAGGTAATGGAAGTGGAGCGAACCGCGGGAACGTCGAAGTTGATGGCCATTGTCTTGAGGAAGGTGGAGATACGAGCTGGGAACTTGAAGTTAGCGCCGGAGAAGGGTTCTTGTTGGTTGAGGTCGCGCGGTTGTTCGTCGGAGTCGCCGCCGGAGAGAGAGAATGCCAAGGATTGGAGGCTGAAGATAGAAAATGAGGGTTCCGGAGAAATCTATTTATAAGCCGCCCAGAATAAGGGTATTTTGGACTTATCTCTATGACGCGTGCATATAGGTCAAGGCGGTGCAGGGGGATATGGTAACTATTCGCGCGATAATCAGGGGATTGTACAGATGAGTTGATAACAAGTAATCATGACTTGGCAGGGATATCGATACATGATATTTTAATTCTTAAAATGGCAGCATTATCATGTTAAGATCTTGCCGATGGGTTATTGTTTTGGTATCTCAATCAAGGCAAGAGTGGTTGGCGATTGTGCGATATTTACTGAAGTGCGTGAATCAAGATTAGATTTGATTGGATTTGATAACAAATCAAGTTTTGGCTTGGAGAATGAGTTACGGTAATTGGGCAAAGGCAAGCGTTATCTGGAGTAAATTTCGGAGCATTAATGGTTTTATACTCCGAAATTGGGGGGCATGTGTTGACACCGTTTTTTGCACGTGTCAAAATAATCGGAGTGGACTAATCGGCAAGGGGAAAGTTATTGAATACTTTGATAGCCAATGAAAGCCAGTTTGTAAAAATGGTTGCCGATAGCTGGTGATGATCGATGGAAAGGTTGATTTGGACTCGGGCGTTGCCGATGAGGTTGGAGGAGTTGTTGTCGATGCCGATGAAAGGAGGCTTGAAGATTACTGCCGATGAAACAGGGAGTATGCCGATGAAGGAAGACTTGAAGACTACTGCCGATGAAACAGGGAGTATGCCGATGAAGGAAGACTTGACGACTACTGTCGATGAAGCAGGGAGTATGCCGATGGGAAGGAGGACAGTGAGATTTCCATCGTAATTGAGGCGGACAGGGAAATAGATAGGAGTTGATTTCCTTTTCTGTATTTGTTAGGTTATGATTCGTGTAAGAGTCACGTGTTTCCTTAGATATAGGATTGGTGTCCTAGTTGTGTTTGGTTGTGTCTCTTTAGATCAGGGTATAAATATGGAGTAAGGGGCAATGTAATCGACAAGATCAATCAATATCAAAACCAACCTTTACTCCTATTTACATCTACTTACTTTTCGGCGACTTCGTCAATTTGCATATTTTTCCTTTTTCACGAGTTCTCATTGATTCGGCGAGCTGCATCGCTTCAGTGCGACCTTCGGTGATTCTCGAGTTCCGCGTGAGCACCTCTTGGCCGTGACTTCCGGGCGTATCGCTGTTGTCAGGACCAAAGTGTTCGTATCTTCATCCTTGTCGATTAGCAGGTCAAATCGACTGGCACGCTTTGGATATCGATTCGGGTATTAGCCCTTTGTGTTTGCAGATCACTTTTGCATCAACAAGCCCCTACAAGCTGATGAGTGGTTGAATACTCTCGAGTAGAAGTTCTGTCTGCTTCACTTGACTGAGGTGCTAAAGGCTGAGTACGCATCTCACCAACTGCATGGGCCAGTTGGTATTTGGTGGAGTCATCATCGGTCCACTATGCCCGCTAATGCCCAAATCACTTGGGATCAGTTCAAGTCTGCTTTTAAGGGAAATTATATTCCTCCGGGTCTCATGGCAATCAAGCATATAGAGTTCATGAAGCTGACCTAGGGGAACAAGAGCTTGAATAAATACCTGCAGGCTTTCAACAACCTTGCAAGGTATGCTACCGAGTTTGTGGACACCGATGCCAAAAAGATTGCTAGTTTCAAGCAGGGACTTAGCCCCAAATTGATGAAGACCATGGGAAATTGCAAGTGTGCTCATTTTAATGAGTTTGTGAGTGATGCTTTATCACAAGAGAACAACAATGCTATGTATGTTGCTTCGAAAAGTTGTAAGAGGGCCTATGAGGCGGGCGCCTCACAATACAAGGCTCCCATCGCACCGAGGGCTCCAGTCCGCCCTCCAGCATTAGCTACTAAATTCTACCCACCGATGAAGAAAAATCCAGGCATGACTAGGGTTTCACAAGACATTTACGGTTGCTCTTCCCAAGGGTACTACCAGTCAAGGCAGTTCCAACATTCCACCAAGTAACATGCCGTGTTGGAACTGCAACAAGTCAGGCCACTGGTCGAGGAAGTGTCCTTACCCTAAGAAGAATAACTACCAAGGTGGCCGTCAGGGGCAGGTGAACCACACTAATATTACTGAGATTCCTTCAGGAGAGGTAGTGACTGCTGGTAAGTTTCTGGTTGATCAACACCCCATAGTTGTACTATTTGATTCGGGTCCTTCGCATTCCTTTATTAGTCCAGCATTTGCATCCATGTTTATGTAGAAAACATATACTGTTGAGGGTGAGGGTTATTGTATTAGGGCTGCCAGTGGTATTCTCCCAACCAAGCTAGTAGTTGGGGATGTACAATTTGTGATAGAGGGGCGAAGTGATCAGGTTGATCTGGTAGTTTTACTGGGGCTAGGTATCAATGTGATATTGGGAATGAACTAGATGAGCAGTCATGGAGTGCTTATTGATACATCGACTAGGGTAGTCATGCTCAGAGATCTTGGTAATCAGGAGGGTTTTATAGTACAGTTACCTAGGGACATCAATCTTTCTTGCGCGACTAATGTGGTGAAAGCAAAGTCTTTGGCAGATATCCCTATCATGTGTGACTTTTTGGATGTTTTTCCCGATGATTTGCCTAGATTGCCCCTGGATCGAGAAGTGGAGTTCAAGATAGAGTTGCTTCCTGGTACAGCGCCCATCTCTAGAAGGCCATATAGAATGCCTCCCAATGAACTAGCCAAACTTAAGACCCAGTTGAATGAACTTCTAAAGAAAGGCCTTATCCATCCAAGTTCATCTTCGTGGGGTTGCCCAGCTATCTTTGTGAAGAAGAAGGATCAATCCCTACGCATGTGTGTAGATTATAGACCCTTGAATGCAGTTACAATCAAGAATAAGTACCCTCTGCCATGCATAGATATCTTATTTGATCAGTTGTCTAAAGCAAAAGTCTTTTCCAAGATTGATTTGAGATCTGGTTATCATCAAATCAAGATTCAGCCTGAGGATGTCCCAAAAACTGCATTCTCTACAAGATATGGTCTATATGAGTACCTTGTTATGTCTTTTGGATTGACCAATGCCCCCACACATTTTATGTATCTGATGAATTCGTTGTTTATGCCCGAGTTGGATAATTTTGTGGTGGTATTTATAAATGATATCTTGGTCAGGTTGCTGCCCTTGATGTGTTGATGGATATAGCATAGAGCTTCGGGGATGAGTTAGTGGGTGGACCTGCTTCATCCATTCCTCGAGTGGCTCCTACTAAGGCGGAGTGGACTCAGGACATTGGCCAGGCCTTGGTTCGAGGCCATGGCGAACGTGTGCAGAGCGACAATGCTGGAATGAGTGCTATGATGGTAGTCTTGAAGCTTTGTCGAGTCAGGCAAAACACCCTTTCCAGTGTGCTAGATGAAGCCGGTAAGGCAATGGAAGCCTGGCACAAGTTCAGGTTGCATGCTTGCAAGTATCACTGTAGGGCAGATGCATGTGTGAGAGCTTAGCAAGAAGTTGATGAGATTCACGGTATTGCAAATTATCGCCTACAATAGTGGGTCAAACCACACATGAGAGAGACGAGCTTCATAACCAGCTGATGAACCTCACTATTGAGAGAGATGAGGCAGCACAAGAGTTGGATCGTGTGACCCATCATAGAGATGCAGCTTTAGAGTTAGTAGAAGAAAGACGTCGGGGTTGGATTTTGGCTAACCACAATGCCTTTCAAAGGGAGCAAGCACTACAAGAACAGCTTGAAGAGCTTCAGGTTGAGCACCATCAACTGCACAACCATCTGTTTCCTATTCCTTGCCCCATACCAAGGTATCCAAATGTGGGTGGACCTCAAGTGATTGAGGCTGATGATGAAGAAGAGGACATGCAGATGGATGACAATGCAGCTGAGCCTGCAGATGAAGAAGAAGAGGAAGACCCAGAAGAAGTCCAAGGTGTCTACGATATGGACTAGCGATCACTTCGATGAGTAGTTAGTTAGCAAGTCTCACTAGTTTAAGCTTTTGCAGTCATTAATGTAATGGACTGAAGTACAATGACCGATGTTGGATGTACCTATTTAATTCGAACTCAGCATGTAATGTACTTTAATTCGCTCCCTTTGGGATGCATATCATGATGGTTAAGTTTAAAACTTGTCATGTTGGAATGCACTCCGTATGGCGCTAGTAATCTAATTGATGATGTGGTGATTGGAGAATGAATTATTGCCTCTATTTATTGTATGAAGTTTTCATTCTCATTAGTAAATTCAGTTTGGCACAATTACATTGTTCCTCTCCAATATGCTAACATCATCAATAATTACTGGTTGTGCATTGTTGTAGATGCCTCGCACTCGTTCCACTTGTGTGGCTGGTGATGATGATGACCTTCCATCGCCACCACCACCCACACCAACAGGAATTGATGGCAATTCTTGCAGAAGGATAGTGCACTATGGCTGAGGCTCTCCATACGATTGTGAATTGTGATGGCCGTGGTCCACACCAAGGACCGGAACCAAATCAATACATTGACTTCAAAGATTTCCTTGACACAAAACCCCTGATCTTTAAGGAGGCTAAGGAGCCCCTACAAGCTGATGAGTGGTTGAATACTCTCGAGTAGAAGTTCTATCTGCTTCACTTGACTGAGGTACTAAAGACTAAGTACACATCTCACCAACTGCATGGGCTAGCTGGTATTTGGTGGAGTCATCATCGGTCCACTATGCCCGCTAATGCCCAAATCACTTGGGATCAGTTCAAGTCTACTTTCAGGGGAAATTATATTCCTTTGGGTCTCATGGCAATCAAGCATACAGAGTTTATGAAGCTGACCTAGGGGAACAAGAGCTTGAATGAATACCAGCAGGCTTTCAACAACCTTGCAAGGTATGCTACCGAGTTTGTGGACACCGATGCTAATAAGATTGCCAGTTTCAAGCGGGGACTTAGCCCCAAATTGATGAAGACCATGGGAAATTGCAAGTGTGCTCTTTTTAATGAGTTTGTGAGTGATGCTTTATCGTAAGAGAACAACAATGTTGTGTATGCTGCTTCGAAAACTCAGTAAGAGGGCCTATGAGGTGGGCGCCTCACAATCCAAGGCTCCCGTCACACCGAGGGCTCCAGTCCGCCCTCTAGCATTAGCTACTAAATTCCGCCCACCAATGAAGAAAAATCCAGGCAAGACTAGGTTTTGCAAGGCGTTTATGGTTGCTCTTCCCAAGGGTACTACCAGTCAAGGCAGTTCCCACATTCTGCCAAGCAACATGCCATGTTGGAACTGCAACAAGCCAGGCCACTGGTCGAGGAAGTGTCCTTACCCTAAGAAGAATAACTACCAAGGTGGCTATCAGGGGTAGGTGAACCACACTAATATTACTGAGATTCCTTCAGGAGAGGTAGTGACTGCTGGTAAGTTTCTAGTTGATCAACACCCCGTAGTTGTACTATTTGATTCGGGTGCTTCGCATTCCTTTATTAGTCCAGCATTTGCATCCAAGTTTATGCAGAAAACATATACTGTTGAGGGTGAGGGTTATTGTATTAGGGCTGCCAGTGGTATTATCCCAACCAAGCTAGTAGTTGGGGATGTACAATTTGTGATAGAGGGGCGAAGTGATCAGGTTGATCTGGTTATTTTACCGGGGCTAGGTATCGATGTGATATTGGGAATGAACTGGATGAGCAGTCATGGAGTGCTTATTGATACATCAACTAGGGTAGTCATGCTCAGAGGTCCTGGTAATCAGGAGGGTTTTCTAGTATAGTTACCTAGGGACATCAATCTTTCTTGTACTGACTAATGCGGTGCAAGCAAAGTCTTTGGCAGATATCCCTGTCGTGTGTGACTTTTCGGATGTTTTTCCCGATGATTTGCCTAGATTGCCCCCTAGATCAAGAAGTGGAGTTCAAGATAGAGTTGCTTCCTGGTACAGTGCCCATCTCTAGACGGCCATATAGAATGCCTCCCAATGAACTAGCCGAACTTAAGACCTAGTTGAATGAACTTCTAAAGAAAGGCCTTATCTGTCCTAGTCCATCTCCGTGGGGTTGCCCAGCTATCTTTGTGAAGAAGAAGGATCAATCCCTACGCATGTGTGTAGATTATAGACCCTTGAATGCAGTTACAATCAAGAATAAGTACCCTCTGCCATGCATAGATATCTTATTTGATCATTTGTCTAAAGCAATAGTCTTTTCCAAGATTGATTTGAGATCTGGTTATCATCAAATCAAGATTTGGCCTGAGGATGTCCCAAAAACTACATTCTCTACAAGATATGGTCTGTTTGAGTATCTTGTTATGTCTTTTGGATTGACCAATGCCCCCGCACATTTTATGTATCTGATGAATTGGGTGTTTATGCCTGAGTTGGACAAATTTGTGGTGGTATTTATAGATGATATCTTGGCATCTGTGGGTGGTTCTCACTAGATTGCTTGAACACCAACTTTATGCAAAGTTCAGCAAGTGTGAATTTTGGCTTCGTGAGGTACCCTTTCTTGGACACGTGTTGTCCGATGGTGGAATTATGGTTGATCCCACCAAGGTGCAAAAAGTGTTGAACTAGAAGGCTCCAATCTCGGTGCACGAGGTTCAGGAGTTTTCTGGGGTTGGCTGGCTATTATCGTTGCTTCATCCTGGATTTCTCTAAAATAGCCAAGCCTATGAGTTAGTTACTGCAAAAATACATGAAGTTTGTCTGGACTCCCGAGTGTGATGCGGCTTTCCATACCGTGCGAACTCTTCTAACTTCGGCTCCTAGTTTTGGCACAACCGGATATCGAGAAACCTTTTGATGTGTTCTGCGATGCATCAGGTATTGGGTTAGGAGGTGTTCTTATGCAAGAGGGTAGAGTCATTGCTTATACCTCTCGCCAACTTTGGAAGCATGAAGTGAATTATCCAACGCATGACTTGGAACTCGCTGCAGTTGTTCATGCTTTGAAGGCCTAGAGACATTATTTGCTCGGCAATG